>NC_056745.1:342637671-342675171 GCF_019279795.1 Protopterus annectens | reverse complement strand
ATGGCAATTAATACTTGGAAACAAGGAAAGGAAACTGAGATATAGTTTTGAAATTGACTTGAGAGCTTAGGATCCCTCTCGGGTACCTATTGTATACAGACTATCAGAAACAAAAATAAAGAATGATTGCAGATTCAATGGTAGGATATGTAAGTGGGCAAAGAGTAGAAACACTTTTTTTTATAAAGGATTTTCATTTTCTAGCAATGAAACATAATATGTTAACATCCAGGATAAGGAGAGTGAAGAAACAGTAAATAAATCCACAGCAGAATACAATGTCAGGATTATTTCAAATAAATGGAATGCCCATTACAAATGTCCACACAAAAGTGCCTGGGATTACATAAGTATATATGAGAGACTGAGAGGATGGGCAGCAGTACTCAAGCCACAATTTGTGCCAGGATCCTGGAATGTTATTGGAAAATGCAACAAGGGCAGAAGTTTGAGACTACAGGTGGTTAGATATTAGGAAATGCAATGAGAAATACTACAGAAGGGTAGCAGATATTCAACACAGTGGAAAAGAAGTAAGGATGTATAAAAAGGCATACGGAAGGCAGTAAAATACATCATCAAAACAAAAAGGAAGAAATGTGAGGAGAAAATCATTGTTTTGACAATGACCACAGTGGATGGAAATAAATGAAGAAGACGTATAAAACAATAATAAGCTCAGGTGAGATTATGGGAAAACAAGAATAATCTGAGAGGCCAATGTAGACCCAGAGGAGATGATGCCCTGATTAGTGTGGGAAAATAAAATAAATTGTTTATATACAGTGTAAGACAAAGAAGGACACTGAAAATAATTAAATGGAGGAACATAAGGGCAGTTAAGAATGCTTGAGGTCTGGAAAAATAATTATATACTACCAAGCTAAATCAAAATCTAACTAATGAAGTCAACTTATAAAATTAAATTACTATGGGGAAAAATGTTTCAGCAGTTATCATCTGAATGAGACAGAGCACTTAAAAAAGTCTCCAATGAATTTCAAACTCAAATACAAGACTGAAAGCTTACAGTGATGAAAGGGACAGCAGTTCTTTTCTCATGAAACAGACAGATTAATTCCATTATCCATTGCATCCTGATCACTTAAAATAGCCATATATAGTTTTAAGATTATCAAAATGAATACTGCAGTGGTTCCCCACATCAAATGACAGCTACCTCATAGCTCAAAGACAGAAGAACCCTACACTTATGAATTTCCTAAAGTCTTTACAAAATGTATCCATTTCCCTTTGAACATCTAACCAGCATCTCTGTTTTTTTTTTTAGAAAAAGTAGATGTGTATGACACTTAGCACAAGCCCTTTCTCTCCAATAATATTAGAGTGACTCTGCTGACAAGGGATACTTCCTGGCTTCACCATTCTCTCCACCTCCCTGCAGCTGGCCATCAGTCATCCCCAGCTCATTTCCTCATTCACTAGGTCTACTGGATCCACTGAGTCTCCCTTAGACTCAACTCAGCCTTCATCTGCAGTCAGTGGGAAACTGAGGATGCTGATGTGGCATCATACTGCTGTTGGGGACGATGTCCTACAACTTACCATCCTACATCAACTTTTCATGTTCCACGATGGCTACGTATGAGAGGAACGCAGGTACTACTGACCATGCATAATCTGTTGACAAAGCAGTACCCAACTTGCAGTGCAAAGCTTTCCAGGCTCTTAATGCTGCTATTGCATGCAGCAATCCTGTACAGCCTCTCTGGTCCCAAGATGATCTAGCCGATGACAGCCACTGACACCCACCTTGCAGCTCCCAAGATGGTCTAACCAATGACAGCCACTGACACCCATTCTCCCTCACCTGCTCCTTCTAGCACTCATGCTGCTAGTTTAAAACAGGTCATCTGGGGTGCAGTCAAGGCTTTATGCTTCTGTTACATGGTTCTGGGTTTTCCTGACCTCAACATTTTGAGCAGCGAATGCCTAGAGCATCCCTCACAAGACACACATAGTCCACAATGAATCAGCTACTCCTTCCTATTCATTAAGGATAGAACATGGATTAATTAGGAGGCAACTTCCTCAGATCTTACAGCTGATGTCTCTTGACAGACTCCAGTATATACCTTTTCCATCAGAACGTCAGAAGAGTTACTCAAAACTCTCACTTTTGATGGCAATAGTGAAGTTGCTTCTATGTTTCATGACTCTGAGCTGAACCAGATCCTCCATTACTTTGTGCCCACACTGTGTAACATCATTGCCAGATCATGACAGGCAGTTCCAAGCATTAAACATCTTGGTACTAGCATTTAAAAATCATAAGAGGGGGTCAGAAAGAGAAGCACTTTTTTATTTTTTATAATAGGTCTTTATATACTAGACCCTACAGAGTTAGTGTTAGTAAATATTTGTATAGGTTTAGTTTATCTATTTAATAAACTACGTCTTCATAAACAGGGGTCTGACCATTATAAGGAACATCACAAATCAAGGAGGAGCAAGACTAAATCTGAGGACCAAAATCACAGTGCTATTCCTAAGTAATAGCAACTGAGAGGTATGGGCAGTTCCTTTCACCTTTGCCATTCAAAAGATCACATGATGCACTGAACAGGCATCTCTCAGTCACTCACCCCTCAGTCAGTTAAGTCTCAGCAAAATGGATTGACTGCTACACAACACTTAAAATAATGCAATATTGAATTTTCATCTATGTACATGCCTGAAATAACTCAGAAGTACCATGGGAGTAAACTCTGGAGAGAAATTAAAGTGGGATACACTAGGAAGCAATACATTTACCGTGAAGGGAAAGTACCCTGCATTCTTTGAAGGATCACTTTGGAAACCCCCCCTAGCACATGACAGCAATTTAAGCTTGCAATCCTTGATGAATACATGCATAAAAGGCAAACTTCCATCTTATAACTTTTGCCAGAAAAAACACATTTGAGGAAGCCACTTAGTTGCTCTTTCTTATGGAGTGAACCTTTGCAGGATGGTCAAAGGGCTATTTTTGCCTCACTTTAAAACAAAACAGCCAGTTGTAATCTATTTCTCTGGGACCTAAATTGCAGTTGGCACCTAAATTGCAGTTGGCAAAAGAAACAAGCAGTTGGCTCATCCACTTGAAAAATAGCCTTAATGTAGATTTTTAGGCTGCCTATTGGGATTCATAGAGTTTGAGATTGATCTAAAAGAAAAAAAAAGTTGAATGTTTTGGTTCAGGGTAATCTGTGCCATACTTTTCATAACTTTGGGCATGAAGGAAGAGTTATGTTACCTCCAAAAATTATGTATGACATAGAAAATCTGCAAATGCAAAACTCTTCAGACTGATGTGATTGCCACTAGAAAGTGTCATCCATATTCTACATTTAAAAGGTCACTTACACTGATGGGTCTAAGGAGCTTACAAAAGTCTTTATAGAATTAAGATGCTATCTCATTATGGAACCAATGATACCCTGGGAGGTTTAAAATTTAAAATGCTCCTGAGGAAAGGTTTCACAGGAGAAAGATATGGTGAAGCCAACTACCAAGGCAGCTGCTCCAAGAAAGCTGAACAATGCCCATTAATGGAAAGTGACAGATTTCAGCATGGGAACTCTGTCAAATATCTCAAGATCACCAGTGAACTGACCTGATCTTCATCTAAATATTTCATCTGGAATTTTCTACCTTGTTAAATGTTTGCCTCATGTTTTGGGAAAGAAATTTACCATAAATAGGACTATAACCTCAATATAAAGTGCAGATTATGTTGGCATAAGAAACCTTTCCTCAAAGGCAAGATAAAGCTGTAGATAAGTGAATTCAGCTAAGATAAAAAAGCAATGATCCCAAAGCTATCTTAGAATTTTAGTCTTCATGTGAGTCCTTAGCTCTTGCTATCTACTGTACTCCTGGAAAGAAAAGAAATACTACAAATGGATAAAGAATGTGTTTTAATAGTGGATTGAGGAAATAACTTTAGTTGCTGTTCAAAATGTTTCCAGATGAACATGTAAACTGATACTTCCTCTGAACCCCAAAAATTGATATTGCAAATATGAAGATCTCAGGATTTGAGCTATCACTCATGATATGCCACTACTGTTCTTCTCAGTATGCCTGATAAAGAATTCATGCACCCCTAGCAGATTTAGGACCAGACTGAGCATCAGATCCTAAGGATCCACAACCATGCTGCCTTTAATTATCCACCACCATGCTGCACAACTGATACAAGTTTATGTCTCCCTGCTTTTGTATATACCATATCACCTTGGCGTCTGATGCTATTTAGTGACATATTTGTCATAGATCCCTGTGTGCCTCTGTTGCTAGAGATGCAGTTTGCAACTTCTTTAATTTTATATGAAACTTTGCTTGAGCTGGAAATCATATTCCTTAGAATGACAAAGACACCAGATGAGCTCCCCAATTTTGCTTAGAAGCATCTGTCTTTTGCACTTAAAGTGGAATGGGAATTCTGAGTGTCATGCCACAGTTTTTTTCTAAAATGTTACTACTAGTGACAGCCAGTGACCTCAAAGTAAGGGGATTAAGGCTGCAGGAAGCAACCAAATGGGTGTGGTTAACTGACATGGGTGGAGCTATACTACAACAGATAAATGACCATTCCGGTAGCATTGTCACCTCACAGTAAGACGTTGTCCTGTTCGATTCTCAGCTAAAGCGTCTTCTGTGTGGAGACATGTGTGAATGGACGTACCTTCGTTGAAGGTTGTGTGTCAGGGCTGGCAACCCGGTACGTAAAAATCTACTGCCAATCATTAGCGGACCGGAGTTCGGCTGTGGCGACTCCTAACCGGGAAAAACCGAAAGATACAACAACAACCTGGGATCAAACAAAAATGAATCAGTTCCTTTCACCACGGATTCTATGCACTTTATTAACTATATACACATCAGATGTCCGAGTATGATTAACAGTGCTGGCCTTAGGTGAAATGGAATCCTAGACAAAGGACTCTATTGCACTTCCTTTTTGCACACTGTTCCCAAAGTATATTTCAGAAGTTTTTTTAAGCTTATTAATCCAAAGATGGCCTGAATAAAAATAATGAGCAAGGAAAGAAATTCAAACTTATTTTTTTATTTCATGAAGAAATAAATTGTGTCCCATGCTTAATATTCAAGGCTGTCCAAATAGTAGTTCTCAGTAAAGTGAGAAGACAGATGCTTGCAAGAGTATATAAATCAATATGGGGACAGTGTCTGCCTCCCACCTTCTACAAAAAAAGACAGTCACCTCTCTGGTGTTACATTGTGATGAAAGTGAAAAAACAAACAAATGGCCAAAGCCATTTATTACAAGTTGCTGCTGTCATAAATATACACAGCATGTCTCCTCATCCTTAGACTAGGATGAAAGTGAAAAAAATGGCCACAATGTTATATTTCAACTTATTGCTGTCAAATGTATAAACATTCAGCATGCTTCCTAACACCTACCAACAAAAGACAGCCATCTGTGTAACAGCCTGATGCTTGGTTTTGAGGAAAGTGAAAAGAAATAACACAGTAATGCATTCCAACTTGTTGATCCTGGAAAGTTCATGGCTCCTAGACAAGCTATAGTGACCTTTTGTGTGCATTTTTGGTTTTGATTGTTAGGAATGTTAAGCAAACAATGACAAGACTGTAACCATCTCCGCACGTTAGAGCAAGGTCAGTATTAAAACGGGTGGGATCAAAACAGAGTTTCAAGATGGGGTCCTTCTGCTAAGCCTGTGTAAAAATTCCTTTATACAGATGAGGGACAAATTAACTCCACAGGGAAAGAATGTCGGTCAAGAATGTGAGGTGTCAATAGTTTTCACTGCAACACCATACCGATGATCAGTTACTGTCACAAACATCTAGCCTAGACAACTATAGACAATCACTTATGTATACACAACTGATGTGTCTAATAGAAAATTAAAGAAATTATGGCTAAATTGTTACTTTTAGACACACTGCAACATCCCAGTAGATAAATATGTGTGTGTATATCTTTAAGAAGCTATCTAAGGGCTTCCACAAGTATATAAATACTGAGCACATGCAAGCCTGACTGCCATTTTGTAGTTATCTGTTGAGATGTCATCATGCATGTATGTAAGGTCTGTCTGTTAATCAGTTTGTTTATATTTTATGATTCTACTATCCATCCTGATGTATTTTTATGTAATAAAGCATCTAAATGAACTACCCCACCTGTTCATCATGTGTACTAAGAGGGATGAGTGACATGATGCCAGAATGGGATCCAGTTTCACCAGATTTGAGACCGAGAGGCATTCAGTTGAAATTGGAGGAAGATAGAGGAGTTGATTGTCCCTACTGTATATATAATTTGCAAAACAGGTCAGAAATGAATTTCAGATGTTAAAACTTACTCATATAATTTCTTAGCATACAGAATGCTTTAAACAATATTTAAATAAACTGAAGCGTCCAATACTGAGACATGTTGCTAGAAATATTCAAATTACTATGGAAAATGTTTGAAATAAAGTCCAAATTGTATAAAATGAATAAAACAAAAGAAATGACTGCATTTTTTTCTCTCAGCACATATTTTTTACATTAATTAAGACTGTCCAAGTTATCAAACGTATATGAAGTCTTTGCATGTTTGTGCAGTATTGCAGTACAATTATTTCACAAAATACAGCCATTTTAGAGCATATTTTGCAAAGTACAGTATTTCAAAGAGTTTATTGTGCATATGAATGTTATTACAAGCTCTCTCAGCACACATAGCAGCTTGTTTGTATATCATTACAAGGGCCATATTTTCAGTGTGCTTGGGCAAAATTTGTTGGCATGGCAGATGGATTTCGAAAACCTGGTCCCCTTGTGCTTGATACTAATATTGCAGAGAGCTAGAGTGTTTGAGCAAGAGTAAGATATTTTCATACAGGCTGCATTTTCTGAAAAAGATGATCGTACTAAGGCACTTATTCTGTTTAATTTAGCTGGGTCAGAAGCCATTGAAAGTGAGTGTTCTTTTGTGTATGCACCTGCTATCTTTGTAGGAGAGGGGGAAACAGTCATATTATTGTACTGGCTGAGTCAAGGGAAGACCCCGAGTGCTTAAAATATAAATTTAGAGAAATCTGTAACCCCCAGATGAACATTACAATGGAAAGGCACTTAGTTTACACAAGGGATCAAAAGCCTGGTGAAACTTTTGCAGCATATATAACTGATTTGAGAAACAAAGCTAAAATATGCAGATTTGGTGATTTAAGGGATAAGTTGATAAAAGACAGACTTGTGTGGTATTAAAGATGATGCCATGAGAAAGATTTTACTTCGTGACAGTGATTTAACTTTGATTAAGGCCATTGAGATTTTTCATATACATGAGCTCACAGCAAAGCACACAAATATACTTACAAATGAGAAATGCATGCTTCCAGTAACTTCTAAAGCCCATGTTGATAGAATGCTACATGTGGCTAAAAGAAATAGGCTCAAGCACATGGCAGCAACTGTAACCCCTGGAGCACTCACTGGTAAATCCCAGAGTTTTCTAGCAAGTTCCAGAGTTCACACAGTCTCAGTAAAGAACAAGAGTGAGTCAGCAAACTCAAAGCAAGGGCCCCAACCCAGTTTCATTGCTAACTGTCACAACTGTGGTGGAAATCATAAATCTAAAAGAGAAAAGTGCTTAGCTTTTGGTCAACAATGCCACAAACATAATAATCAGAATCATTTCAAGAGATTTTGTAAATCAAAAGGCACACATTCTTTTATTAAAAGGGAACATTCCAAGAAACTAGATGATCCATTAGAAAGCTGTAGCACTACTTTTTATGTTGATGGTATGTCACTGCTTAGTGAAACAGTCAATGCAGTAGATTTATGGGCAAAGAATGAATTATTTTGTACTGTTCAGATAAACGGAAAACCCACAGAGCAAAAAATGGAAACTGGTTCAAAGTGCAATGTTATGTCAGTGGAAAAGTACAGTTGTGTACACTTACCATAAATATAGATGTTTGAGTGTATTCACTGTTGCAGTCATTACATTTGGGTTATCTGCTTGCAGTAGCCCTCAGTCGGCCTGATTAACAAAGTCTTGGGTCCTACATCGGATGCTGTCCCTTCTTCCATGATGTCAGGTTGTCAGGGGTATAAAACATGCAGCTGATGCCATTACATCCGTTTTTCTTGCCCCAGATGTCAGGTGCCCCGTAATGGGAAGCAATTAAATCTATAATTACAAGGATATACCTCCAATAAAAAAGCAAATACACCAAAAAGCTTTTTGAGCATAGTAAGGAAGAGTAGAGGTACAGCCAAAAGAAGAAAGGGGGCTGGAGGGAGGGTAACCAGGACTGCAACAGTGAACACACTCAAACATCTACATTTATGGTAAGTGTACACAACTGTACTATGTTCTTCGTGTTTCACTGTTGCAGTCATTACATTTTGGTAGATTCCCAAAGCTAAGGTTGGGAGGAGGAATTTAAATAGAATTAGGACCAGCTATAAGGCCCTGCAAAACTGCAATGGCAAAGCCAGCTGTGGATTTAGAGAAAATGGGCAAAAGATAATGCTTGGTGAAAGTATGTACAGAACTCCAGGTAGCAGCTTCTAGGATGTCCCTGGTAGGGACGCCCCTGAGAAAGGCTGTGGAGGTAGATGCAGCCCTGGTTGAATGGGGTCTGATGCCCTGTGGGATAAGTTTTCCATGGTGCTTATAGCAGAAATGAATGCAATTTTCCTATCCATTTTGAAATGGTTTGCTTTGAAATAGCTTTCCCCTCTGTCCCTGCAGCAAATGCCACCATCAGTTGTTCAGATTTCCTTTGAGGTCTAGTCCTGTCCAAGTAAAATCTAACTTGTCTGTGCACATCTAAGGAGTGCAGTATCCGTTCCCCTTTGTTCTGTGGGATAGGAAAGAAGGTATGCAAATGAATGGACTGATTAAGAGCCACACTGGATACCACCTTGGGCATGACGGAGGGATTGGTTCTGAGGGACACCCTGTCTGCATAAAAAATGATAAAAGGCTCCACTGCCATAAGGGCCTGTAATTCAGATACCCTTCTTACAGAAGTGATTACTAAAAGGAAAGCTGTTTTCCAAGAAAGGAATTTTAAATCTGCAGTAGCAGCTGGCTCGAAAGGAAGAAGAGTGAGTTTCTCCGAGACAAAGTTAAGGTCCCAGGCTGGAGTTGGAGCTCTCCTGCGTGGCCTTAAATTTTTGGCCCCTCTGAGGAACTGCTTGAGCAGTGGCTGAGAGAAGAAGGGAGGCTCTGTGCTGTAATGAGCTGAAATGGCTGAGGCAAGAATTTTGATGGAGGAAAAGGACAAGCCCTTATGAAGCATCTCAGTCAAGTATTGTAGAATTTGGAGTAAATTGAGCACTGCTGCGCTCATCCCTTGAGATTGATTCCAGGCACAAAATCTTTTCCATTTTGCAGCATAAGATTTTCTAGTACTAGGCCTCCTTGCCTCTAAAATGATATCCATCACTGATTTACTGAGGGGTGGTAAAGGATAGATTAGGTAATTATCCAGATTGCTAGGTTCAGGGTTTGCAGCTCAGGGTGCAGAATATGGTTCTCCAGCTGAGACAACTGGAAAGGAGTCTGAGACAGGTGCCATGGGGCCAAGCATGACACACTGCGCAAGAGGGGGTACCAGTGTTGGCGTGGCCAGTCTGGTGCAATTAAAATCAACCTTGGCTTGTCCTGTTTGATCTTTAGTAGTACCTTGGAGAGCAGAGGCAGAGGAGGAAAGGCATTTTCCAACTGAAGGATAGAGCATCCACTTTCCAAGCTAGCTTGTGGGGAATTCTTGTGCAAAATGTGTCCAATTGATGGTTCTGGGGGGAGGCAAACAGGTCTATATCTGGGCTCCCCCACTTGCTTGTCAACATGTTGAAAATCCTTGGTTCCAGTTTCCACTTGTGTGGGTCCATCAGGTTTCTGCTTAGTCTGTCTGCCAGTGTATTTAGTTTTCCTGGCAGGAATTGAGCTTGTAGATTCACTTGGTAGGTCAAGGCTGTGTTCCACAATGCCATGGCTAGTCTGCAGAGGGGGTAAGAATGTGTACCCCCCTGCTTGATTATGTACCACATGACAGTGGTGTTGTCCGTCTTTACCATTAGTTGTCCTGGAAGAATGTGGTCCTTGAAGGCTGTCAGAGCATTCTGTACAGCTAACATTTCCTTTTGATTTATGTGCAGGTGCATTTGACTTGGGTTCCATTTGCCCTGAATGCACTTCCCTGCCAGGTGAGCACCCCATGCATAGTCTGATGCATATGTTGTTAAGGTTTGGGTGGCAAGGGGTAGTGTGAATGGTAGTCCCCTGTTTTGGTGGCAGGCCTCTGATGACTAAAGGAACTCTAGGCATAGGCAAGGTATGATAGGAATCATTGCTTCTAGATCCTGTGAATGTTGACACCATAGGCTTTTGAGATATCATTGCAGTTTCCTCATATGCAGCCTTGCATATGGAATTAGAAGAATGCAGGAGGCCATGAACCCCAAGGCTTGCAGTATTTGCCTTGCAGATAGCTGGGTTTTTGTGGCCACTTGTTTGAAGTAGGTTGTCAAATGAATCCGTTTCTCTGGTGCAAGGAAAGCCATCTGGGAAGTTGTATTCAAGATTGCTCCCAGGAATATAATTTGTTGACAGGGTACCAGGTGTGATTTATTTTCGTTTATGGTATACCCCAGACAAGTCAGCACCCTTTGAACAAAGGCCAGATGATTCAAAAGTATGTCCTGGCTTTCTGCCTGAATTAAACAATCGTCCAGGTATGGGTATATCTGAATATTTCTTTGCCTGCAAAATGCAATGACTGGAGCTAGACACTTTGTGAATACCCTGGGCACAGTAGATAAGCCAAAGGGCAGTGCAGAGTACTGATAGTGCATGTAGCCTGCTTTGAAGCATAGGTATCTTCTGCAAGTCTCCCTGATAGGGATGTGCAGGTATGCTTCTTTTAAGTCTTGTGTTGCCAACCATGCATATTTGCCTAGCATAGGAAGCAGCTGGTGAAGAGTCAGCATTTTGAATTTTGGAATCACCAGAAAGGTGTTTAGAGAAGAAAGGTCCAGGATAGGATGCCATGTATTGCTTTTTCTGGGTACCAGGAAAAGTCTGGAATAGAAACCATGTACCTTTTCATCTTCTGGTACAAACTGAATAGCCCCCATGCTTAAGAGAGAGAGAACTTGATTTTGGGCCTCTGCCCACTGATTTGGGGGTAGATCTGGCCACCCGCTTGGTGTTGGTAATGTGTGTAAGTGAAATCTGTATCCTTGGGACACTATATTTAAAACCCATTTGTCCTGGGTAATGAGTTCCCATTTTTTGGCATGCAGACCAATTTTTCCTCCTAAAGGAGCATTCAGTTGGGAAGTGCTTGGAAGTTTTAAAAGCAAGTCATTGAGACAGTTTTCCATAGGGGGGAGTTTTACTACTCCCAGATTTGGGTGTGGAAATCCCGCACTGCTTAGTCTTGTGTGTCCCCTCGTACTGAAATCTGGGGTTTCTGCTGTGTCTGGGTTTGGCTTGAGAAGACCTGGAAGGGTCTAGAAAGGACCGGTTCTTAGAGGGCCAATGCCTACTAAATCTAGGAGGCTGAACTTGCAAGAAATCTTTAACAGTTTGCATAGATTTAGGTTTATCTTCCATCTTTTTAAGAACTTCCTCAGCTTTGTTGCCAAACAGGCGGCCCTGATTTAAGGGAGCATCCAACAGTTTAGCTTCAACATGATCAGGCAAAGATTGCTCCTTAAGCCAAGCATGCCTTCTGAGCACAGACCCAGTAACAGCATCCCTGCAAGAGGCCTCTAATGAATCAAATCCACATTGCAAAGTATGTTTACCAATCTGTTCAGCAGAATGCATTAAATCCTGTAATTCTTTATTTTCAGCACAGTCAGGAATCAACATCATTTTCTGTTTAAGCAACCCAGTAACATGTTGTTGATACGTTAACATATGAAACTGGCAGTTTAAAGCCCTAATAGCCAAGGTTGCAGAAATGTAAACCTTCTTACCCCATCTATCCAGCGCCCTGGAGTCTCTATCAGAAGGGGTAGGATTTTTAGCAGTAGAAGCCTTAATGCCCTTGGGGCCCTGTGAAATAGTCTCTGGATCCGCAATAAGATTTTTAAAAATAAACTTGTGTGAATCAGGAACCCTGTAATATATATCAGGTTTTCTGGGAGCAGGAGGCAAAGAATCAGGGGCCAAACTAGATTCTGAAAAGGCATCATCAACAATGTCTAGTACAGGAGGTATCGCTAAAGGCCTATGCTGAGGCAGGAGTAAGAAATCCCTAAGCCTCTTTTTTGAATCAGAAAAATCCTGGCTTTCCCAGGGGAAATGCTTCCTTAGAGTATGTAAGGTTTCACCAAAAGAAAAATCCTCTGGAGGGGAAGCAGTGAGAATAGAGTCCTCTGCATCAGAATCCTCATAAGTAGATAAGGTCAAATCCAGATCATCAGAAGAATCAGAAAAATCTAAATCCTGGTCAGAAGATTCATAAACAAGTTCAGTCCTTAGAAGGAGGTGGTTGGCTTCCCCTGATTAAAGTTATAAGATCTTCAGCCATTCTTATCATTTGTTTTTTGGGCAAAGAGGCCTGAGCATGCAGCCTGGGCGTCGGTTTCTTAGGCATGGTTTGAGATTTAGGCCTAAATGAACAAGGAGGCATCTGTTTAATATGCAAGTCCGTAGGCCTGAATACACCCTCAGAAGCTGAAGCCTGCACAGCGGCTCTGGACCCATTCAAGGTACAGACATCCGCAGGTTCTACAGTTGAAGCATCTCGTGGCATACCGGACTCCAAATGGGTCTCAGTTCTGGCCTGCAAATCAGAAGTAGCGGGTATCAGGGGCTGCAAAAGCCCTTCACTGAGTACCGGTGATATGGTGACTAGCTTAGAAGAAGCGTCATCGGCAGCTTTGGACCTAGGAGGCCTGTCTCTGTCTTTATCTTTGCATTTTTTTCAGAATCCCGGTAGTCAGATGGCTAACTGATGACATTTCTGGATAATTAAACCAAGAACCGAAATATTTAGAGGTGAAAATATACCCACAACGGATAGTGAGCTGATTAAATAAAGCACAGAACAGACAGCAAGGTACATTGTGGTCAGGGCCCAGGCAAGGAATACAATACGAATGAAAATCTTTGTGAGGTATTTGCTTTCCACAAGTAATGCAGTTATTAACTTTTACTGACATCGGTAAGGAGCAAGAAAAAGTTTCCCCAACGGGGTACTTAGCTTTAGTTGGACTTTGATTCTGAAACTCGAAAACAAAAATTTCTGGAGTCAGCCGACCCGCACTTGCAAACTGCTTCTGCTTTGGGCACCGCAAGGCAAGAAAGACTGATGTAATGGTGTCGGCTGCATGTTATATACTCCTGATGACATGATGTCATGGAAGAAAGGACAGCATCCGACGCAGGACCCAAGACTTTGTTAATCAGGCCGACTGAGGGCTACTGCAAGCAGATAACCAAAATGTAATGACTGCAACAGTGAAACACGAAGGACATCATTTTCTAGAGTATGTGATGGTGAGAAGCTTGATTTGGCAAAGTGTGTGAAGCTTGCTGCTTATGGTGTGAAGAGATTCAAACCAAAGGCTCAGTTATGCTTTCATGTTACTCTGCTGGGAGAAGCTATGGCTTGTTATTTTATGTGGTCAAAAGGTACATCCAGTCATTATTAGGCCTCAGAGACAGTTTGAAAATGGGACTGCTTTCATTTTACAAGAAAGTCCACCATGTTAGCTTAATAGACCACTATTCCAATTTCACCCAGTATATTTCCTCTAGCTATGCTGATCTTCTCAAAGATAAACTAGGCAAGTTTCCAGTTGTGCACTTCATGAAGTAAACCAATATGTCAACCCAGTTGTCAGGCCAGCCTTTAAAGTTCCAGTAGCCATGCAGAACAGAGTGAAAGCCAAGCTAGATAAAAGTATGCGATAAGGTGTGATTTGTCCAGTCAATGAACCTACTGAATGGGTATCCTCCATGGTGGTATCTCATAAGAAAAGCTCAGATGACATCAGAATATGTATTGATCCACAAGATTTAAACAAGGCACTGAAAATACCTCATCATCCAATGTGTACAGCTGAAGAAGTCACTGCTTTTAGGCCAAATGTCATTGTTTTTCTCTTTTAGATGCAAAGAGTTCATTTTGGCAAATTTTGCTTGACCGAAAAATCCTGATTGCTAACCACTTTCAGTACTTCATTTGGAAGGTACATATTTTTGAGAATGCTATTTGGGATCAATTCTGCTAGTTAAGTCTTTCAGTGTGCAATGGAACAAATTCTTTCTAGGTATCCCTGTGCTATTATAGTAGATGATATACTAGTAGGAAGTAATGATGAAGCTGAGCATGACAGAAACCTCAGAAATGTTCTGGAAAAGGCATGTCAAGCGACTCTTAAGCTAAATACTTGGAAATGTAAATTCAGGCTATGAGAAGTCTCTTATTTTGGTCATTTATTTACCAGTTCAGGCTTACCACTAGACCCTTTCAAGCAAACAATCATTTTCGAGATGCCAGCTCCAGACAATGTTCAAGCCCTGCGATGTTTCCTTAGCATGATTAACTAGAAATGCAAGATCATTCCAAACTTGAGCCAAATATCAGTACCACTCAGGGAGCTAACACATAAAGATGTACCCTGGTCATGGTTAGAACAGCACCAGAGAGCATTTGATGTCCTGAAACAGAGAATTGCCAGTCCGCCAACTCTCAGATACTATGATGTCCACAAGCCAGTTACTCATCCATGTGATGCTTTGAAAGTGCAGTCATTCTACAAGATGGTCAACCTTGCCTTTGTGTCCACAACCCTTACCCAAACAGAAATGCAGTATGCTCAGATAGAGAAGGAACGCTTGGCAAATAGAGAAGGAACACTTGGCAATTGTGTTTGCATGTTTGAAGTTCCATGATTATATTTATGGTAGACCTAGCCAGATCAAAATGGACCACCAACCTCTATTCACTATCTTGGGAAAGCATATGCATACAGCTCAGGCCAGATTGCAATCCATGATGTTGAAATTGCAAAAGTATAATTTCAGTCTTGTCTACAAGAAAGGAAAACTTCTTTATCTTGCTGATACATTATCCAGATCACAAAGAAATACCACTGAACAGCATGAGAATGAGAAACTTGATTTTGAAGTCATGGAAGTGAGAAATTTTTCTTCCATGCATCTTGATGAGCTTAGAAATAATACAACCACAGACTGAGTTTTACAGAAGCTCAACCAGTTTATCAGAGAAGGATGGCCAGCAAAGCAATCTAGCTTTCCTCAAGAAGTGCAACCTTATTTTCCATACAGAGATGAAATTTTGTTTGACAATGGTATTATTCTGAAAGGTCCTAAAGTTATTGTTCCAAAGTCCTTGTAACAAGAGTACATAACAATCTTTTATTGTGGAGACCCAGGAGCAGACTCTACCAAAAAAAGGGCAAGAGGACTAATATTTTAGCCGTCTATGTCACAAGATATTGAGAGAGTGCTATTATCTTGTTCTGTGTGTAATAGTGCTAAGTTGTATCAACAGAAAGAACCACTTTAGCTAAACCAGATTCTGGAACTACCTTGGTCAACAGTAGCCACCGACATTTTTGAGTGGAATGGTCAACATTACATGGTGTTAGTAGACTCTTATTCAAATTGGTTCGAGATTGACATACTTCCTAATCTAGCATCCAGTATTGTCATTACTAAGATGAAGCATCATTTTGTAGTCCATGGTAGCCCACACAAAGTTATTTCGGACAATGGCACACAGTTTACAAGCCAACAGTTCAAAAGATTTGTCATAGAGTGGGACTTTGCTCAAGTTACAAGTAGCCCAGAGTATCTGCAGTCAAATGTTTCGGAAGAACGTGGAGTTCAAAGTGTGAAACAGTTACTAGAAAAATCAAAACAAGACAATAGTGATGTTTTCCTGAATCTTTTGAATCTCAGAAATATTTCTCATGATAAAATTCTTGGTTCACCTGCTCAGAGACTTCTGTTGAGACAAACCAGAGCCACCAATTAGTAATCAATTGTTGGCTCCATGCATCAAGAACAACAGGTCAGTGAAAGCCAATCTGTTGAAGATGTATTCAGCCCAGAAGTCCTATTATGATAAGACCAGAAAACTGCTCAATCCATTACGAGCGGGAGAAGTGTTAAGGATGCAAACATCCAGAGGTTATAATCAGATTGGAGTTGTGAAGAATATTTGCTCAGAGCTGAGATCGTACATTGTGAAATCACAAGGAGTAGAGTTTAGGCAGAATCAGAAACATTTGATGCCGGTGTCCAAGCCTATTCCACAGCACATAGCCTGTGAGAAAGACTTTATCTCAGACTGAGTTGTCCAGTGTTCCAGTTCCAGAAGACATTCCAGTGAATATCGCGGTTCCAGTGATGAATTACGAAGTTGCTGATATGAGTTGTTCACTGAAGACTGTCCCTGTTGCTAAACCCAGTCATGATTACTCTGTTACCAGATCTGGTTGCATCTCCAGACCATGTTATAGATACGTGGCAACTTGGACATGAACATTATGTTTGTTTCTAAATGTCTATAGTAATGCATATCTAACTCCAATGTCATTTTCATTTAAGGGCAATCTGTTTAAGAGGGAGGATGTAGATCAATATATGTGTGTATGTCTTTAAGAAGCTATCTAAGGGCTTGCACTAGTGTATAAATACTAAGTATGTGCGAGTCTGACTGCCATTTTGTAGTAAGCTGTTGAGATGTAACATGTATGTCTGTAAGGTCTGTCTATTAATCAGTTCATTTATATTTTATGATGCAGCTGCTATCCATCCTGATGTGTTTTTATGTACTAAAGCATCTAAATGAACTACTCCACCTGTTCATCATCTGTACTAAGAGGGCTGAGTGACAATCCCCCTCATACACAATCATTTTCATTCACAGGTAGTCCCTGCTCCCATCAATTGCAGCCAATTTGTTGTGTGCGAACATCTGAGATTTCCGACAGTGTTACAGAAATGATCATAGTAAAGCTTCACCCAAATCCACACTTGTTATGCAAATCTGCAATGACAGAATAATGACTTTTTAATTTGAGCAGATTATATCAGGATCAGTTATGTTCATCCACAGACAGCTCCCATATCCAGGAATTAAAGTCATTTTGTTGACTGTGCATACCTCAGATGTCTGATTATAATAAAAAAAAAAGAAAAGAATGGCTACAGATTTTCAGTAAAAGCTCCCATATCCATCAAATATAGCCATGCTTTTACTGTTTATGCCTTAGATGTTAGATTGAGATAAAATAAAAATAATATAAATAGACCACAGTACTTTATATCTGCACCCACAGATCTCCCCACACACATATATGTAAATCATATATATAAATATAATTACTGACCGGTTACACCTCATATGCCTGATTGTGAACAAATAAATAAATAAGCACATAAATAATAGCCGTGGAATTGAACTTCAGATTGTACGTACAGACATATAGAGTGTAGCCCATTAAAACACACACACATGCACACACAAAATATCATATGTAATAAAGGAAAGGAATATATAATGTAATACTGTCCCACATGCTGACTGGCAGCAGCACCATCTAGCAGAAGAACAGAAGCTTCTACGGAATATGTTTTTTTTACAAATATGCATTTAATTAAAAAAGTGTCTTGGCTGATGCTTGTACCTATATCTATGCAGCTACTTCTTTAAGTCTCATTCAGGCTGCCTCAGGCACAAGTTACATGAAGCAGTCTAAGCCAATAGAAAATGTCTGCATGCCGCTTCATACAGCAGCTCAGCCAGCTTATTATGCACCATTTCTGCTGCTATCAAATGTGAAAAAGACCTGAAATAACGACCTGAAACAAGTTTTTAATACAACCCTCCACTTAGACATAGTACAAAACCTAAATACACTGATAATAGACTCCTATGCCACCTACTGGATTGCCAACTGGTTCACAGGTAGGATGCAAGAATTCAAAATAGCTGAAGCTACGTCCAGAAAGAGACCAGTCACCAGTGGAGTCTCCCATAGTTCTGTGCTGGTACCTCACCTGCTTGGCATCTACTTCTCTTAAGTAAAATACAGTATCAAAGGGCTATGGATGACAACGTTTTCAGATGACTGCAAGATAGGAGCAGTCATCAAATCCCCATACAACTTAGACATCCCACATGAATCATTGTCTCATATAGATAACTGGTGGCAAGATCATGGACTGAAACATAAAGCTAAACAAATACATTATCATATCCTTTGGAAAGTCATCTACCATGAGGAGCCACCACATTGAAAATATACTCCAAACAGTTGACCCAGTTATTTGGGATTTGGAAACTTATGTGGACAGTGACCTAACATTCGATGAACATGTGTCCATTGTTATAAGGAAGTCCTTCTATATTGCACAGCCTGTAAATAAAAGGATTGTGTCTAGATCTAAGAATGTCATTGGTCCCATCACTGAGCTCTTATTAGGCCAATCACTGACTATAAGGCCCTTTGGCATGTATTTTTCCAAACATATGCAACAACTGGAATATCCACAGATACTATACTAAAAGTATACAAGGCCTAAACAACGTGTCCTACATGACCCTGTCACTACACTTGGTTTCCTACAGACTGCTAAGAGATCATCTGTGTCTGTCATACAAGCCATCATCTGACCTAATACTGATGGATTTATTACAGATCAACAAGTTAAATGGCATCAGCAATATTTTGTCTAAGCATCTAAACCTGTTCTGCAACATCAGCAGAACAGTTTGGCGACACAGGTATAGCTCATATAGGATGCCACTGCTCTGGAACAAAATCCCACCCACATAAAACAAAGCTCATCCCTGCCATTATTCAAGTGCAACTTGTATGTATGTTTGGGAAACAGAACATTTACTCCAGGACTGCTCCTGGTACTACTAATGGACAGGCTGCTCCTAAATGCTTTATCCCATGCTTAGGTCTCCTCAAATTATCTGTGGTATGATCTCAGTTATTCTCACTAGGGGTAATATGAGATTATCAACCATGAGATAAGCAAGCCCAGTCTAACACCAAATGGGATAAGTTACTTCAAGCATCAAGATGGAAATTATCTAGGCTCAAAATGGACCACAAGGGCAGCAAGCCTAGTACTTATTTATGAACCTATGAACCTTTTGATGCACTGACCTGTTTGCAACAGCTAGACATTTTTTTAACTCTGATTAAAGGTAGAAGCATAGATTTCTGAGTCTATGAAATAGGAAAGCTGACTAATTTTAATTGATACAAAACCAACAGAAAATAATTTTATTTGAAATAAAGTATTATTTTCTGAACTTTTGTTTTCATTTGACAAGCAACAGCCCAGCAGCTAGTATCAGAAGCCATACCTCATCAATATCCACTACTGAAGAATAATCATAGAATATACAAAAATATACCCAATATTTTGTCACGTTCTCTAAATTAGCTGTAACAATATAAGGCCTTTAACCACTAACAATTTTTTTTTACATTTTTTTTTTGGTCTTACTTGGGGCATCATCTAACTGGCCTGGCTTTCCAGTGCCCCATGTCCGCACCAGGGCTATCACCTTATCTCCTGCTCCTCATGCTTATATTGTTTGGGCTGATTGTGGATCCTAAGCACAGCCTGTGGACATGGCCATCTTTGCATCCATTCTGGCAGGTGTTCTTTTTATGACCTAACCACCTCCCTCCCTTCTGCACTGATCAATTATGTCCAAGCCCATCTCCCTTCTTTGGACCTCACATCCTCTAAGAGAGTGTCATCAATGAATGCCCTCCCATCAAGATGGTTATGCCCATCTCTCCCTTCAGCTCTGTCAGTCACAAGAACCACCAATCGAACCTGGGTCAACTGGGCCATAGTAAGGTCTTTATCCATCTACGCTACCAGATCAGATAGCCATTAACAAGCTTTGACATGAACTTTGCATAATTACCTTCATTTCTGTCATCTGCACAGAGCAAATTCCATGTGGCAGGAGTTATTTTGATAAAGGTCTTTTCCCCTGGGGTGATCTAAAATTAGGTCTCATGAGCATTAACACTTTCTGGTCACAGTCTTATCAAGTGGTAGAATGATTTCTCTGTAACTTCATGACCAAGGGAGGACAACACTGCTAGTGACAAGGTGATTGTAACTGTGACTAGATAGTCAGTTTGTTGTTTTTGTAAGAAAGAGTGATACACTCTGTAACCAGCCAAAAAGATGAACTGACAAATTCTGTATTCTGTTGTTTATACTGTAGCTATGTTAGAAAAGGAGATGAAAGCAACACCAGGGATGACATATTTTAGTCTGGGAGTGGTGGCATTTGTGGCGACCTAGGATAGGTCCCCAAAATTTACTCAGGCTTGACTGGTCTGATCCTTTTGGAAAAAGTGGGTATGTCCTAAGGTGGAGAATAGCAAGGCTTAAATGACCACTTGACACCAATGCCCTGTAATTATGGATTACAAGTGAGTCAATGAAGGCATTTATATCAAATGCTGCTCAAAAGAAAAAAACTGTCAAAAAACACTTTCAATGAGTTTAGAGTTTGCACTTTTTCCCACTGTTACATACATACATACATACAAATGTCTCAAGCATGGGTATTAATGCCCTTCTAGCTTGCCAATATACCAGAACACTTGTTCCCATAATAAATGTCCAGGCTGTTCTTAAAAATATCTAAATAGTACCTGCTTTAATGTAATTTGGTAGTTTGTTCCATGCATCAGCTATTCTGTTAGAGATCCAATTAGTACAATTCTCATTCCTATAGAATCTTCTACATAGGTTATCAGATGATTGTCTAGTACTTTTTGATAACCCCAAACATTCCCAGAGGTAGTTGTCCCTAAATGCTCTATATACCTGAATAAGATCTCCTCTTAAATATCTGTAAGAGACACTGTACAAGTTCAGATATTTTAGTCTTTCATAATAACTTAGATTTTCACATCCATGGATGCCCTTGGTATATTTCCACTGTAGTACTACTCTTTCCAGTTTATTCATGCTTGTTTTCCTATAGGGTATCCATATTGTTATTCCATACTCAAGTTTGGGTCTAATGTAACTGACAAGCAATTACTTTATTATGTTTGATTTCCTAGACTTTATAAAATTTTTATACAATCTATAGTTCTATAACTATCAGCCAATTGGTTGATATGATTAGAAAAACTCAAAGCTGAATCTACCTATATACTCAAGTCCTTAAATGAGTCTACAGTTTCAATCACTGTGTGCTGTATTAAATATTCACCTTTCAGTTTATGTCTCCCAAATCTCATATGCTTAGTTTTTGATGTATTTATCAACATATTCTCCTGTGCCCAAATGGTCAATTTAGTCAAATTATTTTGCAGACATGCCTTATCTGTAACACATGTAATCAGTTTATCCAATTCTAGGTCTTCTGCATATAGACTGTAGAACACCTCAGATTAAAAAGTTAGGTCTGAAAAATACAATCTAAACAAGTAAGGGCCTAGTACAGAGCCCTGTGGGACACTGTGACTGTAACCAAGTATTTCACCTGTCCAGTTGCTTTATGATACTTGCCATGTCCTATTTGTAAGCCATGCAGCTATCCATCTTATCAACAGTACACCAATACCTAGTTGTACTAATTTATTGATCAGTGTTTTGTGTATGACCCTGTCAAATGCTGAAGTTAAATCTATATAAATCACATCACAGCACAATTCTTCATTCATAACTGTTATTATATTGTTATAGAACATCACATTACAAGTGGTAATAGATCTGTTTTCACTATATGCATGCTGATATATGGTTTCAAGTCCCAACCTATCCAGTTCTGACAATAACGTATCCAGTATTACCCTCTTCATTATTTTTCCACAACATGAAAGAGTCTATATGATTCTGGGTTTGTCCTACTCCTCTTTCCCTTAAAGACAGGTTTAATAAGTGCATATCTCCAATCTTGAGGAATCTCCCGATATTTATATGACCTAGTGAATAATAGATATAATGGTAGTGCAAGTTCTGTGACTTCAGAGTTGTTATATATAAGCTGGTGTGACTCCCACAAATGAAGGGGGTGCAAGGGATCTTGCCCCCTGCTAAACAAGCGTTTTATGTATCAATGCCTTCTATAACTCACTGTTAATGTGTAGTTCATATGAGTCCTCTGACTCCTAGGATACTAGCAGATTTCTTAACTTCAGTTGTGAAAAGATTTAATAACCTACAAAAGAAATTAAGCTGGTAGAACAAGGCTAGAAAATGACACTGCTAGACTTTATAGCATAAGACTTTAATGATGCTGTTATGGAATTCTGATGCTAAACGCTGGCACTGACAATTCCTCAGCCCACATAAGATTCCACCCTTTCCTACTTGGTATGAGATTGCACAATATTGGGAAAAAGGGAAAACCTCCTTTACCTACTATTTGCCAATCTCATACTCACACAAAAACAGACTTACATACTGATCTTGCACTCAAATACACACTGATGCAAACTTCACACAGATACAAGCTTCTCTTCATCAGACTAGCACTCATCTACATATGCTGACAAAATGCTATTCCTTCAAATATGCACCCTTTGGTCAGACAATCAGACATTCTGATACACATGTACACACTTTCATCCATCTACTATTCTACTATTCACACAGATACACACACATGCATGTACACACACAGAAACACACACACAGACACACACACACACACACACACACACACACACACACACACACACACACACACACACACAAAAAAACACTTTACTGCCAAACATCTGACACACATATCTCAACAGTAGCAAAACACCAAAGCAATACCAAACTACTAAACTTTGCTCACACTATAAAAATACAGTAAATAAAAACAAAATGTGAGCACACCAACATAGCCCCCAAAATGTATATAATAAAACGATTTATTGACGAGGATCGGTGCTTTCGCGGGGTTACTGCTTCATCAGATCCAAGTAGAAGAATAAAATCAACACAAAACACATTTAATATAAAAGAAGTTATAACCAATCAACAACTGTTGTCAATAAAATAATTATATCAATTAGACAAGAGTCACTGCCTCTTATTTAAGGCAGGTCTAAGAGGAATACCAAAGTTTAAACCTGGAAACTTATGCGCTTGTAAGGATACAATTCATTTTACCTCAAGCATTTCCACTTGATTATTAATATCGCCCCTTCTGTTACTAGATGGAACTAGTTGTAAAGCCCTAAAATAAAAAAAACATTATGTCCTGACGAATTTGCATGATTAGCTAGGGCATCGGTGAGAGTATTATTACAAATATTACCTAGATGCTCTAATATGCGTTCTCTTAGCTAGGGTGCAGTCCTTTCCACATAAAAACATTCACATGTACAACATGTTACTAAATAGACAAAGTTCTTACTCCTCCAGGTCGACATAAATCTGGCTGAAAAAAACACATCCAGTCACTGGATAAATAAATTGAGCATTGGGCAATGGAAGAACAGGCTTTACAATTATTACATGGAAAAGTATCCCTTCTCATTCTTGGCTCAGAGGAAATATTTCTGGGTCCAAAACATAATAACCTTTTCATATTCATGTTATTCCTGAAAATAAAGCCAGGACACTCACCATCAGTATTGCCTACTTTGCTGTCAGAGTGTAAAATGGGTCAATTCCTTTTAATAACATCACAGAATTGCCCTAGCTAATCATGCATATTCGTCAGGACTTATTTTTTTTTTTTTATTTTAGGGCTTTACAACTAGTTCCATCTAGTAACAGAAGGGGTGATATTAATAATCAAGTGGAAATGCTTGAGGTAAAATGGATTGTATCCTTACAAGCACATAAGTTTCCAGGTTTAAACTCTGGCATTCCTCTTAGACCTGCCTTAAATAGGAGGCAGTGACTCTTGTCTAATTGATATAACTATTTTATTGACAACAGTTGTTGATTGGTTATAACTTCTTTTATATTCAATGTGTTTTGTGTTGATTTTACTCTTCTACTTGGATCTGATGAAGCTGTAACCCCCGGCAAATTACAAAACGGAGCCATGACAGCTCCAAATAAAGGGTGGATATCATGTAGAAAGCATGCCAATGGCCAAGTATAAGGCCATTGGCATGGAAAACACTTTGATAAAAAAATCAACTTTTATTTTTATTTAGCCTATCTCGGCTGTTTAAGCTTAGGGCAGCAGCGCGCAAATGGGATCGGGGGGAAAATAAGGAAATAAACCTACAATAAGCATTCTAACTAAAACCACTATTCTGCCATTATACCCAATGGCAGGCAGAAGACAACATGGCCAGTGAATAGTGGTTGCTAAAGGGGGAGGCTCAGTGTAGGACATGTAACTATGTATTAGCAGGCAATCCTCTGCAAATGAGGGGAATGATAGTGAATCCCAAATTTTCCCTGCATGCTAGTCAGCTCCCAGCAATGTAAGAGCAGGAATAGCTTGATGCAAGCCTAGGAGTTAGCTGACATCATGGGGGGGGGGGTGTCAGGCATACTGTAAGTGGATTGGAGCCCTTTGGTTCAGGTTTACTCGTAGCTTAGCACAGCTAGGCAAGGGGATATCTGAGGCTGCTTAGCACTCTTTACATTGCCTAAGCGGGTGGGAAACAGTAGCTCTGTACACATTTGAGCACTGTGTTTGTACAGCATGCCCCTGGGCTTAAACAGGAAGGCAATGTGAAGGGAAAACAGCAGTAGGAAGGTAATCTAGGAGAACTAGCATAGCTGGCAGGTGAAGTGTATCAGAATCAGCCAATTACACAGGCAGCAGACCAGCCTAGCCCGAACACTACTATAAACTATGCAAACACCTTTCCTTCTGTTTTTTCCCATACTCTACACCACCGGTGTATACAAGTGAGGAACTTTTAACAAACAAAACAACAAAATGATAGGGGCTGCAATAGCTATCATACAACAACATGTGGAAGAGGCTGAGGGTGGTGAGGATGTGAATGCTATCAACCAACCCACAGTGAGGAGACAGAGAAAAGAGTACACAGACCCAGGGTAACCTACCAGGGACTACATGAGCTGGAGATAGTGGAGCACTATAGGGTGGACAGGGACTTCTTACAGCAAATTGTTGAGCTGTGCCAGCCATGCCTGACACACAGACCTAACAGAGGGGAACCCATCCCAGTTGATACCAAGGTATGTGTAGGCCTATGAATACTAGCAACAGGTATCTTCCAAAGGCCAACTGGGGATATGATGGGGATCTCACAGGCATCAGCATCCAGGGTACTCCACCAGTTCCTGGATACCATGTCAGCACATGTCGGTGAGCACGTATATTTCCCCAACACCCGTGAGGCAATATACAACTGTTCCACCAAATAGCAGAATGCCCTGAGGTAGTGGGTGCTATAGGCTGCATGCATATATGCATCAAAGCACCACCCAGTGAGCGGGATAGTGTCTACATCAACTACAAGGGCTTCCCCTCCATCAACTTCCAGGTAGTGTGCGATGCCCAGGGCGTAATAATGAATGTGTGTGCTGGCTGCCCTGGAAGTTATCACGATTACCACATCTGGTATCTGACACAGCTGTACCAGAGATTTGCCAATGGGGACATTGCTTATTGTCACCTAGTGGGGGATGCTCTTTACACACTGGAGCCGTGGCTGATGACCCCCATCAGAAATGCAAACACACCCGAACAAGAACTCCATAATGATGACTCAGAGGAGGAACAACCTGAGCCTGCCCCAGTAGGCAGAAAAAGGCATGCCCAGTATGCCCTGGCCTTGGCAAAGAAGCAACGCATAGCACATACACTGACACAGGAAGGACCCAGGGAATGACACCTCTCTCTGACTCACACATACAGTAAAAGGGATGCCAAACATGACACTACCTATGCTCAACCATCTGTAGGGAGTGTACTATGTGCATCTGACATAGGCAGCCCTGCATCACCACCCTCAGTACTGGGACACCCACAAGTAAGTCACTCAACCTACCAATTGCTGAATGGAGTAGAATGTGTTGTTACCTGTTTCTATGGTATGGTTGTGAGCATGCAAGGGAATTGGGTGGCTGAATGGTATGCCAGCAGATAGAAGACACCTATAGTGGCACCATAAGATCTGTAACAAATACTGGTGTCACCATAGTAGCAAGTACTACACAGGGTGACAAAACCCACTGCAGGAAATGTGCTGGGCCACATGTGTGTCCATATTACTCACACATGCCAGTCAGGGAGGTTCACATACCCAACAACAGTCTCAGCCAGCAGGAAATGTGTAGACAAACACACATAAAGGCTGTGCTAAAGCCTCTGAATGATGGCTATTGGTAACCCCCCCCCCCCCAGGCCTACACAGACAGACTACATCAGGTCAGGCAGTGGGATGTTAGTTCTGAAGGGTAGGAAGTCAGACACTAATATGTAGGTCAAGCAAAGCTAAGACCTGTAGTACACTGATATGCCTCTAGTCAGCATGATAGGTTAGAATACAGAATGAAATGGAGTACCTGACATACCAGTACAGTCATAGCAAGTGTCAGGTGTGCCCCCTAATCCTGTGTACAAATGTAGTAACAGTCAGGTGTGCCCCCCCAATCCTGTGTAGAAATGTAGTAACAGTCAGGTGTGCCCCCCAATCCTGTGTAGAAATGTAGAAACAGGTGTGGCCCCACAAACCTGTGAAGAAATGTAGAAATAGTCAGGCATGCCCCCTCAATCCTGTGTAGAATGTAGAAACCGTCCGGTGTGTCCCTTCCCCTAATCCAGCATAGAAATGTAGTAACAGTGAGGTGTGCCCCCCTCCCACAATCTTGTGTAGAAATGTAGAAACAGTCAGGTGTGCTCCCCCCAACCCTACTTAGAAATGTAGTAACAGTCAGGTGTGCCTCCCAAACCTATTTAGAAATGTAGTAATGGTCTGATGTGCAACCCCCATCCAATGTTCACATGTCATAGCAGTCAGGTGTGCCCCCCACAACCCTATGTAGAAATGTAATAACATGCATGTGTAGGTACAATACTAGTGGAGCACAGATGCATAGAGGTGACCAAGGTAGCAGGATAGGTTGTAGCATCTGCACAATATGCAGGTATGTGTGTGTTAGGTTGGTGTTTATTTCATACTGTGTGAGAGTGGTCAGTATGTATGCATGTTGAGGTAAGACCTGGTGGCCATTGCCCATTACTGCTGATGACAGGGACAAGTCCTCACAACTACAGTGCCAAAGACAATACCCACCAGTATAACACATGCTAGCAGTAAAGCATTGTAAATGTATGCTGGTAATATGTGTCACCATCTGAAAGACTGACATGTCATGGCTGTTGAACTAGATAGACAAGCAGTACACAGGTGGAAGTACCCCAGACATACAGTTTATATTGTGTCACTGTGAAATGGAGACACCCTTGGAACTGTACATACAGGTATGCATCACATTATCTGGTCCTGTAGTAGAGGATACTGATGTTGTCTTCTCGAACACTTGCAGATCACAAAGGAGGTAGGACTGATTTATTGGGAAACAGCTAATGTACCTGCACATGCCAGCATAACTGGAATGCCCAATGCATATCTATGTGTCAGATGCAAGTAGTGTCTATAGCACACATGCACCCAACTCTTGCAAACACCACCCACAGGTATCTCTCTGGTTGTATCCCTGCTGTGAGGAATGGGTGCAATATGACCCCACCTGTATATGGCAATAGCAAATAAATGCAGCATGCAGTGCAGGTGTCCCATGCAGGTGTGTCGCTAGCCATAGGTAGCACCCTGCCAGCATCCACACCAACTGAACAAGACTGATAGACCTAGCATACTTACCTGTCACCCCAGGGGAATATACTGTATGGCGGTCTGAGACTGTAGGACTGACAGAATGCAATGGCCTGCCACATCTGACCCGCATCAATGCCTAATGGCCCACAGGCCTCTGCCAAGAGCCTGTGTCTCACATGTACTGCCAATGCATGTTATATCATGGACACCCAAATAACAACACAACACACTCCACATAAGCTATATGCAAGGCCATGTGGACAAACCACAGTAACATGTCCACCATGTCCCACTGCATGAACTGTGGACCAACACCAACACACACCTGTGATGTGTTGATAACCTTAGGGAAAGTATCAGAGAATGTATGCATAATGTATGGAAGAGGATAGAATAACAGAGGGGGGGTGGGGACATGGTCAGCATGGAATGTGCAAGGTCCGACACAAAGCTGTGTGCACACACTATCCCTAGCTGCAAACACATAAATGGGTGGCTACATACCTGCCCGTACACCACAATAGGGGTAATGTCCTGACTCATGGCCCCTGCCTCTGGATAACCTGTGTGAATCTGTACAGCTGTGAGGTATTGTCACAGCAATTTAAGGCCATACTGTCATGTTGATTGATGTACAAGTATGGGATCCTCTGCCAGCACTGTACCAAGGCATTACTGTGAGCAAGAATGTCCACCTGACAGTACATGAGGACAGAAAACATCACGGTGTATAACAGTACACATGTCTGAATATCTCTGCTACCAGTAGTACCATGTAGCTGAAGCAGCACAGACACAATAACCTACAGTACACACTATCCCCTGCACAATTGTCCCCATATTGCCAAATGATTGATGGATATCCTGCAGAAACAGTTTGCTACCTGTAGGTGTACAACATAAAGGTCTGTACTGGAGTACAAACTACCTGGAATCGATCCACACATTCAATACAGAAGGGCATATTGGGCATGCTCACACACTTAAACAAATGAAGCCCATGTCTGCAAACAACAGTGGACGATACATATCTGGCAGTTGCAGATGTTAGTGCAGACACTCCTCAGTATGCACCAGTCATGCTTTGCATGCACAGTATATAGGAATACAGACATATATCCAAGGATAACACACTATAATAAGCCAAAATTAGATGTACATAGATGTGTGGAAGAAAGTGACTGTGACAAGGAGCCATCCATTATGAGGCCTGTCCCACCCAGCACACAGCCAAATGGCTACAACCACATGAGATCTAAATGTCACTCATGGTAGACATTAGCCACTGGTATCTGTCAGCATTACAGACTATGTGCTGCAAGTGCTAGCTGTGCAACATGACTGTACAAGGAAGTAGTCATCCAGCAGCTGTATACATGTACCTGTGGAATATAACCCTGCATGTGCCCACATGTGGTGTGTCAACCTGTAGATGAATGGGTTATGGCCCATGCACACACACTGCCCTTCCCATAGCCCTACTATGACAAG
Organism: Protopterus annectens; assembly: GCF_019279795.1. Lineage (NCBI taxonomy): Eukaryota > Metazoa > Chordata > Ceratodontiformes > Protopteridae > Protopterus > Protopterus annectens. The sequence continues at coordinate 342,645,894 of NC_056745.1, read as the reverse complement.
CCTGCTGAGGTCATCCACTTTGAAATACACCTTTGGAAAAGCTGTAGCCCAGTAATCTCCATGGCACCTCCTATAACTGTGTACTGCTTTAGTATGCTAAACTAGTTAGGTAGGAGTTCTAGTCCCAGACATGGCACCTGTGTGTCTCTGTCTGTGTAGAGAGCAATGATTTTTAAGCTAGTCTCACTCACTACAATTCAAATGCCATACTTTGGCAAGGCTGCTGATAGCATTCACTGTGAAATACACCTTCTGGAAAGCTATAGCCCAGTAATATCAGTGGTGCATCCAATAACTGCGTACTGCTGCAGTGTGATGCATTAGGTAGGAGTTCTAATCCCAGATATGGCAACTGTGTGTGTTTGTCTGTGTAGTGAACAATGCTTTTTAGGCTAGTCACACTCACTACAATTCAAATGCCCTACTTTGGCAATCCTGCTAATGTCATTCACTGTGAAATACACCATTGGGGAAAAATTTCTCCAGTAATCTCTGTGGTGCATCCTATAACAGCATAATGCTGTAATGTGATATAGAACTCTGGCAGGGGTTCTATTCCTTCACATGGCAAGTGTGGATGTTTGTATGTGTGTTTCTATGTTTGTGTAGGGAGCAATGCTTTTTAGGCTGGTCACACTCACTACAATTCAAATGCCCTACTTTGGCAATCCTGCTGATGTCATTCACTGTAAAATACACCTTTGGGGGAAATGACTCCAGTAATCTCTATGGTGCATCCTATAACTGCTTAGTGCTGTAGTGTAATAAACTAGTTAGGTATGAGTTCTAATCCCAGACATGGTAGGTGTGTGTGTTTGTCATTTGTATCCTTTGTGGAAGTGGGTGTGTAACAACTGGACTCATTGTGGAGTCGGTTTTGCATATTTCTTATATAGTGGCCCTAGTATATGTCATGATGTCCACTGTACAGGGATAACAGATGTGAAATATCCGAGAAGCTGGGGTGCAAATCCATACCCCTACATGTGACATCTAGGCCAGGCAAGCAAAGTTAACAACCCTTGTATTACCTAGAGAACACTCTCAACCCATGTCTCACACACACACACACACACACACACACACACACACACACACACACACACACACACACTTGCCTAGCCTACAACTGCTATGTTTGTAGTACCCTGCATATTGCCCACTGATAGTAACCATGGTGTGATTGCAGTGGGCTACAGAGGAAATGGCACCCTGTCCATCAGTCCAATGGACATGTACGTGCAGACAGTGCACCTTCCCAGTGTTCCCCACTGGACACCTACAACACTTGTGGTCCCATCAAATGTGACCCACAAAGGACATACCATGCCTGAAACACATGCACTGTATGGACAAATGCTACTGACACCAGGTAATACCTGTATCATGCTATCAGTGTAGGTGCAGTGTCAATCTGCTGTCCATTAACAGTTCCCACCACATGAGGGCAAGACTAGCACATTTGATGATAACAATCCATGTACACAACATGAGCCAGACACCCCAGGTACAGTTCCACATGTCACTGTACATGCATGTGGGACATGTGCACATCCCAGACACCGTCCATGTCATGGACTAAGGAACACATACATGGCAAGCAATGCACAGCAACGGCCACACACAATAGTTACCCAGGTGAATGGATGGTGTATACAATACTCACCTGTGTGGGCAAATCCAGACACTACACCCCTGAGCTACACTGCAGACCATTGTCATGTGGCCTGATGCCAAGGTATACCCATCACCTAGTCTTGTATCACCATCTGGCACAGTCGACCACTACACACCCGTGAAACATTGCACCCGTGCATGTCAGTACTGGCACCCTGTGTCTGTGTGTGTGATGTACAATGCCTATGCCCACATTCACACTCACTAGAACCCCCATTGGCATACTGAAGCATGTTGCCTGATGTCAGACACCTCCACATACCCTTTGCCCATATAACGTCTATATAACCCCTGTGATGCATGTGATACCTGCACAGTACTGTGTTGTGGCATTCTAACTAGTGTTGAGTTGAATTCCTGACCCTGCCAAGTGTGCCAATGTGTGTGGGTCCCTGTGAGAGTGTGGTTGTGTTGACACTGACCTGTTCATGCGGACAGGCACATGTACTACACCTACCATATACCTAACATATCACTGTTGCAGATGTTACTCACCATCACATATATGTTTGGAAGGCTCCTTAACATGTAACCTATGTGGCACATCCAATAACTGCATATACATGTAATAGCAATACATAGTCAGTCAGCGGATTGATACCCTCTACTGGTAGGTGTATGACACAAGCATGCTTAAGTTTTACTCTCCCACCCCTCATGACTTATCTTTGCCTCTGTCTGCCTCTCTCACTCCCTCTCTAGTGGATGTGGAGACTTACACCTGCTTTGCTTAGGCAGCAGCATGTGTATTGTAAGTGATGCTCTGCATGAATTGCAGCCCTCCTTTAGCTGATTGCATGTGAAACAGCTGTGGAAACATTCCCATAGCCAATTGCATGGAAACACACTCCAATATCTAGGAACATCATGTTGGTGTTGGGCCTTTTCATTCACTGTGAGCAGGAACTAGATCTGTTGTTTGGCAAACAGCATCACAGATTGGGGATTTACCTCTAACAACATACACTGTGGAAACAGGCCAACACACAGGATGGGGATGTGTCTGACTTGACTACAGACTGTAAGTGCTGCTATACTGCATTTGGAGTAATGTTGGTTTAACAGGGTGTGTGTGGATATGGCTGTCCTACTTGTTTTAATACCTGTCATATCAGTACTATGTTTATGAGGAAACTCCCATCTGTAGGGTGATCTGCAGACAGGGCAGTGTGTGGTGCCTTTTCTTTCATGTGTTACCACAGAGGACCTGCCTGTGGACTGCAGAAGGTAGTGTGAGGATTGCAGTCTGTAGATGGTGACATTCATGAGGGTTACTGACTTCATATTCCTTGTTAGACATATATTACAACGAATCATGTTACAACAGTAAATGTATGAGGTTATCACAGCAATATGTCAATATTGGCCCTGTGTTTGTGCCTCTAACCACAACTCTGTCAACCTTTGTACATATGTCATGCAGTAAGAGGTGCATATGTTCTGTACACCATATTTATTGACATCATATCTGATTACAAGCCAGTGAGATATCAGACTGCTACACATGTTATGTATAGTAGGGGTTATATGTGATGGCACATCCTGGACATTCTGTGGTTGTGTGTACAGTACTGAGGTCTGTGTACTTATGGTGATTGTCGACAATGTGTGTATTGTTAATATGTATCTTGGCCTGTGTACAGACTGTGGTAGATGTCATTCTTGGTCCTGTTCTATCTGATGTTACATGCTGCTCCACTGCATGTTACCATATCGGCTTACATGTTTGCAGGGCCAAACACACACATGTCCCATAACACAAACAGGCATCAGACCACACTGTGTAGTGGCCCAGTATATGTAGGTTTAGTCTGTGAGTGGCACATATGAAGATGGTGTTGAACAGATAGTCCATATACTGTAGTATTACACTAGCTTACCATATGTGGCTGTGGCTGCGCTCACATTGGTTGTGGCTATGCACTTTCACACAGGTGTCTGTTACTCTGTGCTGTGACATGCCTGTAGAGCCTGCTATATATGCAGGTACATGTGTATTCCACCATAGGAAATGTAGGCCAGTGTTGAGCCACTCTGTCTGTAGCCTGCACAATGCTTTGTTACATGCCAAGCAGCTTAGTGTACTTACCCAGTGAGAAGTCATGTCTAAATACTTGCCAGATGTACTGCTGCTGGGCCACCATAACAGTCATGTATGTCAGACAAAGCAGTGGGATGCTGTACAGATGTATGTCAATAACTAGTGGGTAGTATGTGGCTATGGCACCTCTGTACCAGCTGTTATTATGTGTCAGGATAGACAGGGGTGTGTGAATGCATAACCTATGGGGGCAAAAGTATACCAGTAGTAATGTGTTATACCCATCTACATGGCTGTTAACATCCACATTGTCAGGCTTGGTCCACATGTCTTGCACTAAGGGGTTCTGTGTATACCTCTGGGGTGTCCAGAGTGTGTCAGACTGTCCACATATATTGGCCATATCTCTGCTGTAGTCCACAGGAGCATTACTGTGCTAGCAGTGGTACTGTACTATGATGTCCTTAAGATGTCTGTCAGTAGCCAATGGTGCACACGTTAAAAGCAGATGTGACCTCCCACACACACATCATGTCTGTGAAGACAATCCCTATTACAGTAGCAATAGTCTAAAAAATATACCAGCAATACATACCTGACATCCCCTTGCACTAAGAAGTTGGGACTATAGGGGTTGAGGTAGGGCTCCACTCCATGTTTAGGACATATGGTGAACATATATGTATATATAATTATCCAGGTATCTATATAGATATATACACATATACATATCAACATACATAGATGGATATGTATATGTACATAGATATGCACATAAACACTCAGATATATACATATACAGAACAATATATGTCTGAATCCAACATCACCGAACACACTTTAATGAAAACGCTTTTACCGAAAAAGCACTTTTGTTAAAGTGCGTCAAAAAAATAGAAAAAATAAACAAAAAGGTTTTTATGCAAGGGGGCTATGCCACCCTGCACGCCCCATGTGGGGGGCTGTGCCCCCCACACCCCTCTACATTAATATTCTCACTCTGAGATTGTACTACAGAGGGGAAAAGGAACAAATTCCCTTGCCTGCACTGTAGTACAATCTCCACAACAGTCATTATATATACATATGAAAAGATGTACACATGGCCATATATATGTTGCACTATATAGATGTGTATACAGACATAAGTGTGGGTATACATGTGTATGCACATGTAGACATATATAGACCTATTATATGTATATAGCCATATTCCTGTCATGTATAAACTTCACGGTTGTGTATACCCTCCCAGATGTATCTCACCATATGTATCTGCTATGTATACATTATCATTGCCACAGTAGTCAGGAAATTCTTCTATGTGACACACCTCATCACATAAGGTTTCTCATCCAGGAAAAAAGAGGTCATTGTTCCCCTCTACTCGTCACTCATTAGACCCATTATAGAGTACAATACCCCTTTTGGTATGTACCTCACAAGACAACTACAACAACTGGAAAGGCCACAGAAATACCTCACAAAGAGGATTACTGGCCTCAAAGAGATGCCCTATGCAGACTGTCTCAAAAAACTGCAGCTTTACTCCATTGCATATCGCCTACTCAGAGGCGGTCTCTGCCTAGCACACAAAGCTATGTAAAACCCAGAGCATTTAGATATGTTCCACTTAAAGAAATCCCAATCCCTACAAGCTACACGCTCTAGGGACCTAAATCTCGTCACCACAATAAACAGAACATGCTGGAGGGATAGATTCCTGTCCCAGAGACTTCCCATACTCTGGAACAAACTACCTATCTATATCAAACAAAGCTCCTCATTAGCACTCTTCAAGAAAAATCTTGATGATTGGATGGGAGATAGGAAATTCACCCCGGGGATCACTTCTGTGGCTCTGCTCGACAGTAGCACAGGAAAATAATTTTCTTGGGTGGCGAAACCCAGGATACATTTGGCTAGGCTTATATAGGCCCTAGGGCCAATAGCCTAGTACCTACCTATGAACCTATGATAAAACAACATATGTGATGCAAAAGTCATATTAATAACAAGGACTACACAATTTAGGAAGTAAAGGCAGTTCAACACTGCTCATGTGTATTGACAGCTATATTGGTAAAACAGTAGCTGTCATCACAGTGGTCATAGTGTAGTGGTTAAGTGTTGTGACTTTAGTGTACAGGGTCCTGGGTTTAAGACCTGCAAGGGCTGTTCATTTTGTTGCTGGGCAAAACAAGGGCTCTCAGATACAGAGTGGTTAAGGCAGTTTTGAGCAGCTTTAAGCAGGTTTGTGCAGGTTGGCGTGAAGCTAAGCGGTGCTAAGCTATGGGTAAACATACGGGTGCTTACAGAGTGTAGGCTCTGGTTACCAGTGGGCAAATCAGCTCAGCTGCTATATTGCAGCAATGTTGACACTTGCTAAGCATGGCTTAGCCCTGGTAACCAGGTCACACCACCCAGTCTGATAACATGGCAGGGTACTGACATCTGTAATATGTGTATGGAATGCCATGTACAATACATGCGCCTATGTGCTGTCATTACAATAGCAAGGGGTGTGAGTGTCATGTGTGGGACACAGACATATATGAGGCCTGTACAGCACTGTTACCCATGTGAATGTGTTACATACAGGGGTATTAAGCCAGGCTACGTGCTGTCACACTGGCATGTAGTGTATCATGGCAGTACTACTGTTGACAGTGCTTACCCAGGCAAGAGCAGAGTGCTAAATGTAATACTGAGAACAGGCACACCTGCAGGCATAGCTGGACACTGTGGCGTCCCTGTTGTTTCCCTGGTGTGTGAGTTGTGTCACAGTATATACCCTTTACTGGGCAATGATCTGACATGTGGAAGCAGCTGTAGACTACCCTCTGTACACCACATGTTAGTGAGGGCTTCTAACATGTCGTTATGGCATACAAATTGTTGTCAAACGTCTATCTGTCAACACACTCATCCTACTGCATAGCTACTTGCCAAGCTGATGACTGTCAGTCTCTGTACAGATGTGCAGATGGCAGGTATCCAGCTGGGATATGTACAGGCAACCTAAGCTTGATTGACACTGACATGTCTGCCCAGCTGTGTAAGAACTGGCACATATAGGAGATGTCACCCTGTACACACCACATGCCACGGGTACCTCCATTACATTAACACAGTCAACAGAACATGCTTGGTTACAGGTCTCCATCACAGACACCATGTGTTGTAATGCATGTTGCATACATGTCAACTTTATCACCTCAGTGGCCATGTGCAGGAGGTACCTGGAGGATTGGCTGATGCATGCCATCCTCACCCTGAGGGTCACTACAGTAGTGTATGTCGATAGATTGCCTGCTGCCACCTGACAGATGACAGGATACCACTGCACACACATCCCCTACACAACCCATCTCTCCTTGGACAATAGCTAGGTACACAGCTTTGACCACCTGCAGCAATGCACCCCTGTACTGACACATGTGTATGAGTGCATGACTGAGTATAGCAGTGTCTGTGTGTTAACACACCTGTACTGGGGAATTCCATGAGGGTCTTCGCAACCAATGCAACACCCATTGTCATAGTCAGTTATGGCTGCTGTTGTATGGGACATTACATGTACCCTGTTAAGCTCCTCACCATACTGGCTACACGAGCCTTGCAGTACCAGCACAACAGTGTTTTACAAATGGGTTGATAGGCATGGGATACCCATTGTGTTATGGCATGTGTGTGTGTAGTTGTGCATGTCCATATATCTGTAGGGTACAGCATTCCAAGACCACATACTCCTATTACAATACCCATTGCCACACAGTAGTACAGATAGTGTTGTTGCTACACATAGATGAGGCATGACAATGCAACACCCTACTATGCATGTGGCATGTGCATTAGATGCATATCCCTGTAGTACCACTGTTGGGGTATACTATGGGTTGTATTGCAGTCAAGGCTAATGTGTGATGGTGGGTATGGTGAGTGTCATCATGGATTTTAGGGAGTGCAATATCCACTGGGGGATGTGGGTGCTGTGTACACTGTCATTACACCAAGGTACACTCAGTATATGTCCCATGTACCACATTATGGTTACCACTGTCACCATCAACCATACAGGTAACTGATACCACAATCCAGTTATGCATGTGCTGTGTGCAGCCTGCCTGTAACACATTAGACACACAGTCAAGTTAGTTAGCAGTGATAGGCCCTGGTATCTCAGATGTGTATCTGCCTGTTATGTGTCTGTTAATGTGTATATCAAGGTATGTCACACTACATATTGTCCATATACACCCATTACATCCCCCATTAGCATATTGTATATGTCTGGGGATGTTCTGCATGTAACATGTAACCTGGGACACACCTCACCCTAAACGCTGTGTGGTGTGTGTAATGTAAGCCACACACTTCAGTATCACTACATAGCTAGGTAGGGGTCTAGTCCCAGTGTTGCCACGTAACAGTGTGCATGTATATGGATGAGTCTACATCAGGTTGCAGGGTATACATGCCTCAGCAGGTCACCTGTCCATGTG
>NC_056745.1:342570171-342632671 GCF_019279795.1 Protopterus annectens | reverse complement strand
GGAGGCTTGTTCCCATTGTGTCCATTTTGGGGCCCATGGGGCATCCACATCACAGACCACACACACCATCCAGGGTGTTTACCCACCACATTTGTCACATACCACCCCTGTAGACTGTCCTCTATATCTACCAACCCTGACCACCTCCACAATTATACCTGCCATACTTCTTCATAGTCCCATTCCATACTTCACAGACAAGGGAAATGTGGTCCCAACAAAGGGTTCACATGTGACATACCCATCCATTTTGCACATACTGCCAGCTGTAGATATCTGTGTGTATTGCTATGTGAGCTGTTTCCTCACACATAGCATGCAGCACTGTGGCAGTAAGATAGGGGACATGTATTTACATACATATATGTTTGTGCGTGTGTTTGTATATATGTAGACATGTGCATATAGGTATATACCTATATATGTGTAGATATATGTGATGTTGTATATATGTTCTCATATGTATGTGTACACATGGGTGTCTGTATATTTGTGGGCATATATATATATATATATATATATATATATATATATATATATATATATATGTGTGTGTGTGTATATATATATATATATATATATATATATATATATATATATATATATATATATATATATATAGCTTTATATATTATATATGTGTACATATGTACACATATGCATACCTATATGTGGGGTACATTAAGACATCAGGTCCACAATCTCACAACACCTTCCTGCACAGCTGCACTGTTCTGCCTTGCTACAACACAGACAGGTGCCACATATGGACACAGCCTGAAATTAAGGGGGTATATGTAGGACCAGATTTCAGGTAACCCTATTACCCACCTATGGCATTCCTGCATGCTACATTACAGATTAACCTGAGTATGCTGCTAGGAGTGGGCTGTGGATCTCACGTGTCCATCATAATGGCATTACTTCAACCACCAGCTATTGGCCATGTAATATACATACTTCCCATTAAACAACACACACTATGATGGCTTACATCTTGTCAGTCAGTGCTGATCTGCACAGTTGATGGCTATGGCTCACTACCCACAGGGACTATCTATAGCAGTTGCTCAGCTGAACATTATTACAACACCTGCTGGCACATATAATCATTCCACATCATCTATCCCATTATTATAGACCAAGTACTACATTCAATTACATGCATATATACTTCACATACCTGTTGTTGGAATGATGTCTGTTCTGGATAGTTTGCTGGATGTAATTATTTTTTTTTTTTTTTTTTTTTTTTTACTTTGGCTCTCTCTCTCTCATTCTCTCTCTCTCTATCTCGGTCTCTCTCCAGTAAATGGATTGAGCTGCTTTGAATAGATAGGTGATGCATACGATCAGGTGATGGCCTCTCCACCAATCAGTGTCCTCCACTTGCTACCTGAATGCAGCATGCTGTGTAGTGTTTCCAATTAACACTGTCATTGCAACCACCTACTATAAATCCCTACATCATGTGGGCATGGCCTCTTTACCTTTCCTGTATGATGGACGTCCTTCCTGTGTGTGCGCATCAGTGTTGCAGACAGCAGGTAGCAATACCTCTTACAGGAAAACCTGCACACTTAGGCCAGCTATTTGTAGGAGGTTCCAGAACTACAGACAGAGTATGTGTAGAGTTGTATGCATTGTATAGCACTGGTGTTACAGGGTTCTTGTGCACATACTAGTTTAACTTGGAATGCAGTCTGTCTGCATAGCTCTCAACTGTGGGCCTATCCTCTTGATGGCCAGAGGTGTGCCTATTATGTTTTGTCTGTCCACCACACAGGTCATGTGTCAGATATATCACTGGCAGTGTGTGTGTTGAGTGCTATCAGTACATGGCTACATCCATTTCTGTTTCTAACTTCATATTCCTGTCTAAGGGTATATTGCAGACTATCCTGTAACACCAGCAACTTGCTTAGTGTATGACAACAGTTTTACACATATGGGCCTGTGTTCCAGCCTCTGTCCTCCACCTACATACCAGGCTTTGCACATATGACATGCTGTCAGGGGTTGTTCTGTAGTGGGCTGTGAGTATGTAATGCTGCCATTCCTGCCATCAGTCCACTGCTGTTGTGTCCCCCATGCATAGTGTGGGGTTGGGGCCATATATGTGTGGGCTTCACCTACACAATACATGTGTGCCCTTATGCACTCCAGAGGCCAGTGTATGTAACAGTGGTGTATGGCCCTGTATTATTGAGTCTGGAGGGGGAAGCACCATGACTAACCTAGGCTGTTACAACATATGGGGGTATCAGGGGTAGGCTGCCTTAAGGTATCTGGATGTACATTACCATACAATCCATTATGGGTAAATGCAGGCCCACAGTTCTGTTTGTCAGTGTGATTGTGATGGTGTCAGTTATGCCTTGTTATGTAACAGTTACATCCCATTGTGTCATCTAAGGCCTTTACCCCCTAGGGATTGTGTACAGAGTGTAGATAGAGGCTGCTGACCTATGCATCTGCATTACTTACTGTTGATTGTTTGGTATCCTGTGGCCCAGACTGTCTTTATTGTATTACTTGAAGGCCTCAGCCTGGACAGCAACATATGTAAACCTTTCCAGACTACTGTATTAGCATAACTGTTTCACAGTTGGTTGGGCATCGGGCTAGCAACTCGGCACCATAAAAATCTACTGCCAATCATTAGTGGACCGGAGTTCCACTGTAGCGACCACTAATTGGGAAAAGCTGAAAAGAAAGTTGCATTACTCTGTTTATATGGATGTCAGTGTCTAAACAGCTATATGACATGGCATATACACCTGTAATAGTACACAAATAAAGCTTTTCCATATATGCAAATCTATGTGTGGTGTTATATCCTTTGACATCTCTGTGGCTATATGTTGCAGGCAACGATTGTCATTTGTATAGGTGGCTCATATAGTGTCCAGTTGGTAAGGTGGTAACTGTAGGCATAGTGGCTGTTCCATATTGTGCGCACCTTCTACATATGTATTTTCCTACACATATCTCTGCATGTGTATGTGTAGTTACATATATATCTATAGAAAAGTCTTTCGGCTTTTCCCGGTTAGGAGTCGCCACAGCGGAACTCCGGTCTGCTCATGATTGGCAGTGGATTTTTATGGTGCTGAGTTGGCAGCCCAACGCCCAACCTTCAAAGAAGGCAGGCCCATTCACGCTCCCACCTACCTGCATGTTTTAACGGTCACTCGACCATATGGAAGATATGCAGACTCCACACAGAAGGTGCTCCAGCTGAGAATCGAATGGGAGAACCTCTTGCTGTGAGGCGACAACACTAACCGCTGCACCACAGCAGCCTAGTTACATGTATGTGTATATATATATATATATATATATATATATATATATATATATATATATATATATATATATATATGTATATATAGATGTATCTGCATATATGTGTCTGTGTATATGTATCCTAGGGATGCTGATTGCTTCCACATTGTGCATTCCCTGTGGGAGCCAGACTGTACTGCATGGTATGTTACTTATACCAGCCTGACATCATACAGGTGGGATGGAGTACTGTTAATAAGTTGTGCCCATGTCGTGTCAAGTCCTGATTATGGGATCTGCAACAGTTGGTGGTGTATTGCAGGGCAGACATGTTTGGCTGTGGTGGGATACCTATTCGTACAAGATGTATGATGTTTGGGGCCTCTCAACCCCATTAATGGTGCATGTGGACATATATGTTTTTATGTTCCCATTTTTATCTACAGATGTATGTCCGTATATACCTATATAGATATATATATCTGCTTACTTATATATAAATTGCTGTATATATATATATATATATATATATATATATATATATATATCTATATATATATATATATATATATATATATATAGATATATATATATATATATATATATATATATATATATATATATATATATATATATATATATATATGTTGTTGTGTCTTTCGGCTTTTCCTGGTTAGGGGTCGCCACAGCGGAACTGCTAATGATTGGCAGTAGAGTTTTACATGCCGTGTTGCCGGCCCTGACACACAACCTTCAACGAAGGTACGCCTATTCACGCATGTCTCCCCACAGAAGACGCTCTAGCTGAGTATCGAACAGGACAACGTCTTACTGTGACATATATACATATATATATATATATATATATATATATATATATATATATATACATATAGATTTAGACAAATATATCTAGAGATGTATGTGTATGTATGTATATATGTGTATATATATATATATATATATATATATATATATATATATATATATATATATTTTATATATATATATATATATATATATATATATATATGTATCTACATATATAGATATGTTATATCTAGCTATTAATACATCAACACACACACACACACATACATCTACATGTTGAAATACATTCTCTGTACTGTTGAATGCCTGGGCTGGATGATATGTTTGTGAAAACATCATCAGGGTTATGTATATCTAACATGGCTTAGTGGTAAATTACTTTGGCGATGGTATGCAGGGTCCTGAATTCAAACCTTACAGAGGCTGTTTATTTTGTTGCTGGGCAGAACAAGGGCCATTGGATACAGAGCGATTAAGGTACTTTTGAGCAGTTGTAAGCACTGCTAACTTCCGGTTACAGTTTCTTATACTCAGTTAGCTTCTTAATTGCTTAACCTGTGTAGGCATTGCTTACCCCCACGCAAACAGTCTTACACACGCTTACTGCTGCTAAAAAGTGCTTACTCCCACTTATCCCCACGCTAATTTCTTTAAAAGAAAAGACAAAAGGGTTGATAGGAAAGTGTTGAAAATGGGGCACAAAGAGGGAAAGACAGTAAGGAAAATAGCTAGGGATGTGCAGGAAGGGTGTAGGGAAGGTCCATAGCTGCCCATTCATTATACAGGAACAGCTGTACATATACACTGACTTTGGAGGTAGATTTGGACACTCAAACCCCTGAGAGAGGTGTGAGGACAACAATAATATGTTGTGATGCCAATTAGACCAGATTACATGTGTCCAGTGAACATGTGTGCGAAATGGACAGCTATGTATGGGGCAAGATTTTTTTTGGGAACAGATTGCCCTTTTTTTTTCAGGTGAGAGTGGGACGTTGGGGAGGGATTGTAGGCATATTTGAGGAGGTAGGTTGGGTAGGTTAACAGACAAGACAAACAAGAAGCATACAGGGGCAGTATATGACACATGTGAGGGGTAGACACCTTGATGGGGAGGGGTGTTGGGACATAGGAAGCCCATGAGCCCCCTAGTGGAAACAGTGGGACTGAGATCCCCACCCATGGGCAGTCACCACTGCACCTTCACAGCCCCGAATGTGGCTGTGCTGGGGGCTGAGTTGCAGAGCCAGGCCAACCCTCAAGTTGTGACACACAGCCCTTGAGCTGGCATAGCAGATCTCCAACCTCCTTGCGGAGCTTGCTACGCACCACAACCCAGACCTGGCGATGCATGACAGGTTCCTGTCCACACCTGCTCCCGGGGTGGGGGGGGAGCCCCATCCCCTGAGGCGGTTCCACCTGAAGGTGGTGCAGGACCAACAAACGAGGAGGTTCTGGGTTGGGCCTCAGATGTGCTGGTGCCCAGTGCCATGGCCAGCTGAGGTGGGACAGGTGGGTCCACTGGGACCGGCCATCCCAAATGTGCTATAGTGTTTAAATTTTATCATATGTGGGTTAGTAATAGTCAACACATTCCAGGGTTAGGTATAACAGCATGCACAGATATTTCCATTAACCCAGACACCAGATATGGAACATTTGCATAGCAAATGGAACACATGCATATATGGGACCACAGTGGTAATAACAACAGCTGGAATATTTCAATATAGCACATGCATGGAAACAGATTTAAATAATCATCAACCAATAGGACATAATCAGAACAGTGAACTCATTACATACCAGTTGAGGTGGGTACGTAGTGTATTGTTGGAGATATGGTGGGGGGGGGGAGATGTCAATTAACAACTAGTATATTCCTGTAGTCCACATCACTTTCCTAGTCAGTGTTGTTATCTGTACCTTACAAGTATTACTACAGTACCCTATAGCCTTAGTTTGGACAGTCATATGGCTGTCGTCATCGTTATACATGAACTGGTTTTACCTGCAGTATGCAACTCTTACCTGGTATACCTGTGGAGGGAATGTTTGTTAACACTAACTGTTTCTACACATACTCTCAGATTCCAGGTTGATGTTGTGCACATAGCTGTCCCTCTCTTTCTGCACAGGCTCTGGCCATGTCTTGACCACATGCAGGTGAGCTGGGACATATCTAGACTATTGCCCTCTTCAATCTTTAGTGACTTACTACATTGTTATACAGGCTTTCCTACACAGTTATATTATGTAGCACAGTGTGGGTGACAGTGATCAGTGATACGTTATTATTCGGAGCAACTGCAACACTCACAATTCCATATAATACCAGAGTAAAAAGTACCAGTACAATGTATCAAGCTTTTTTTTTATCAGCACAGTCTTCGTATCCGATGTACCTGTGGGAGCGATATTTGTTAGCACTACCTAAATGTTGCCACACAAAGTACCAGATTACACACTAGTATTATGTACATACATCTTACTCGGTTACTGTACACAATCTGGTCACAGCTTGACAACATGGGGATGTAGATAGGACATACTTGGCTTATTACTCTCATAACAGTTTCAGGAGTTGCTAGAGTGACAGGTTTATTCTCATAGATGTGTGACAATCAGTTGTATTCCCTGTTTACTGCCTAGACATCTGGGATCATCCCACAGACTTCCCAGGAGGACAGGGTGACAGACAGCAAATATGGGCCCATATACTGGACATTCTGGTCTTATCTGTATGGTTGTGGGGTATGATTCTGTATGCAGCCTACTTCCACTCCCAGGATTCAGGCCATGGCTGTGTTTGCTACAACTTAAACACTGTCCTTCAGAGTAGTGTGTGCTATATAGATATTGCTGTATATCTCTTATCTGCTTTCTGTCTTCTAATTATCCTGTGGTTTTGCATTCTGACCTTGTATTACAACAGTCTTATACAGGATTTTCTAGACAGTTATATTTTGTAGGACAGTGTGGGCGAATAATAATACCTTATTATTCGAAGCAACTGTATCAGTCACAATGCCATACAATTCCAAAGTAAACAGTACCAGTACAGGGTATCATTCTTGTATTTCTGGACACAGTGTTGGTATCTGACAGACCTGTGACACGAATGTTTGTTAGCACTACCTGAATGTTGCCACGCACAGTACCAGATTCCACATTACTATTATGCACATACATCTCACTCTGTTACTGTACACACTCTGGCCACAGCTTGACAACATGGGGGTATAAATGGGACATACATGGCTTCTTACACACATAAGATTTTGGGGAGTTGCTAGTGTGCAAGCTTTGTTCTTATAGATGTGTGTCAATCAGTTGTAGTTCCTGTTGCCTACCTATATGTCTGGGATCATCCCACTGATTTCCTAGGGGGACAGGTTGACAGGCTGCAGATATCGGCCACTTTACTGGACATTATGGACCTATCTGTGCAGTTGTGGGGTATGATTCTGTATGCAGACTACTGTCACTGCCAGGATTTGAACCATGGCTGTGTGTGCTAGAAGTACAGCAGTTCACTTCTCAGTTGCATGTGCTATTCATATTTTGTTGTCTGCCTTTTCACTGTTTTCTGTCTATGTGTCTCTCAGTTGTACTAATTGTCCTCTGGGGATTACACCAGTCATATACAGGCATTCCTACACATTCTATTTATGGTGTACAGTGTGGGTAACAGTGCTTAATACAACAGTACTATTATGTGATTGCAAATTTACATTACCATATGATACCAGAGTATACACATGCAGTTAAGCAGTTAGACTTTCATTGTCAGGCTATTACACTTTTATTTACATACAAACTATATCAGACCCTTCCTGCCATATTCTCCAGTGTATGCAGTACTTGCCTTAAACAATACAAGTTTTATACAGGCAATTAATTTACTAATACTTGTAGATTTATTTCCTATGACAGTACATGCAAGAGTTTTACTGACCTGCCTGGCATTGCAACCTCTCCAGGCTGTAGAGGACATAAGATGAATATTTTGCCATAAGTACAAATCACAAATCCAAAAGCAGCTGGGGATGAAGCTCTCCCAAAAAAGCAAAATGCAATAATAGAAAGTCAAAGACTTCACATATCAACTAGCTAGCTGATATGTGAAGTCTTTGACTTCACATTACATTTGATGATTGTTGCCAGCAGGTATATTTTAATTGTTGAAGATATATGATTGATTGTTGTGAAATAATGTGGGGGAGGCAACCCCCTTTTTATTGAGATTTTTGTAGTGGTTGTATTGTCTGAAGAAGAGCCAGGAGGCATGAATCACTCATTAGTTTGTATCTGAATAAAGTTTTATCTTTTATCTACCATCAAAAGAGCCGTGTTTGCTTACTCACAGTTTGGACTTTCGAATATTTAGCCATACCTATCCATGATATACATGAGCTGGTGATTATTACACACATAGTGGAGTGATACACACAGCTGGGACAGCCCCTGCCATTCTAGCCTCTTGGATCCATTGCTCCAAGAGATACCCCTTACGCTGGGTGAGGTCGGCATAGTGATGCCTGACCTGTTCACCAGCTTGGGGTATGCCAATAGCACTGGTGAAGTAATGGGTGAGATGGTCGCAGGCTTCTGCTTTGTACTGGGAACCCTGGTACTGGCCCTGCAGCAGTCTCTGCTCATGGTCTTTGACTAAGAGTCCAGCCATGATTCTGGACTCCTGCATGTACCAGAGCTGCACACAGAAATGCACACCCTCTCCCCTTTCTGCCATAGTGCCTGCAAGAGAAAGTTACAACCAGTTATGAGATGCATTCCCACATGTTGGGTTTAAGTAGGGTGATTTCCCGCACCTTTCCATAATCGGCCAGTTTTGAAAAGGCTAGGCTATGGGCAAACCTGCCTACCTAAGGTTGGCATTGTTTAAAGGGGTATAACACTGGGCACATTGAGTTAGCTGGCCTACACATTGCTTACACCTCCTAAGCTGGCCTGTGCAATGCGTAGTGTTGCTTACATTAGACTTTGCATTATATTTTCTTTTTTGCATTGATTTCTTATTCATTATATCTTTTATATATATATATATATATATATATATATATATGCCTGGTATTCATATTTCATGTGTACGTACACTGTATGGTGTCCTTGTGTTTTATTGGGGACTTCAACATTCTATTACAATTACACCTTACATCTGGGCTTACTGCTGTACTCCAGTTCACATATTTATGTTATGTAGTGGCTTATAAAACATATGACTGTATACTGATTCCTTTCACAGGTTCCATATGATTTTACTATGGTGAGGACTTCTTTGGTAATACCTCATTCTTCTGTAGTGCTGTGATGGCTTGATGGTTAACTACTGTGACTATAGTGTATAAGGTCCTGGGTTCAAGATCTGCAAGGCTGTTTATTTTATTGCTGGGCAGAACAAGGGCCGTTGGATACAGAGTGATTAAGGCACTTTTGAGCAGTTGTAAGCGGGTTTGCGTGGGTTTGCGCGAGGGTAAGCAATACTAACCTCCGGTTACATATGCTTACAGAGAATTAGCTTCAAAATTGCTTAATCTGTGTGTGCATTGCTTACCCCAGTGCAAACAGCTTAAACTCACTTACTAGTGCCTAAATATGCTTACTACTGCTTATTGGTGCTTACACTTGCTTACTAGTGCTTACTCTCACACAATTGCACTGATGTAGACAGTATCTAATGGTTCTTGGGAAGATGGGGGATTTGGAAGCTGTATGGAGTTGTCATTCATTACACATTTTGCCTTCCATTTGTATCCATGATTCCTTTGTACATATACTGCATGGGGCACATGTGCTTATCTGGGGACTTTGCAACATTATGACACTGACACCTCACATGTGCATTTAATGCAGTACTCCAGTTCACAAATATATGTTATTTAGTGGGTTATGCAACTAAAATATTGGTCATAATGTGATTTGCTATGGAAAATGGAATGTGCTGCAGTGGAACTCAAACCGGTAATGCCTGCATGTAAGCCGAATGCTCTGCCCACTACACTATTGCTATACTGCTTAATTTGCATATATCTTTCTTGTTATCCTCTTCAGCCATTTAAGCTGCATTAACCATAGCTAAGCGATGGGCACACCCGCGCACCTACGGTTAGCTTTAATTGGATTATTAATAAAACAAAAAAGGTTTGTTTATTTGATTTGTATTTACTACTGCTGTTGTACATGTGGGGGAATGTTTCTGGGGATATGCGGACACCTATGAGCAGTCTCACTCATTCCTTTGGCCTTTCTGCAGTTCTTCATTGCAGGGGAGTGTATATTCTGAGAGCTCTGCTCTCAGACACCCCCCCTGCACTCTTACACACTCCATGTAAGATTAGGAGCTCAGGCAGTGTGCCTTCATTAATATGCATGGCGCGCTGCCATCCTGCTCCTAAATGGCCACTTCCATGCAGGACTAAGCTAATCCTGCATGGAAGAATAGTAAATCTGGGGGATAGTCTTTTTGACACCAAGGGAGGATATTTAAGGGACCATGGGGGAGGGAAAAGGCAAATATGGTACGAATAAGTAACTATGGGTTTAATGGACCTACTGAAAGAAGGAAGATAGGTTTTAAAGTGGATAGTAATGGTATTCAGTTTACCCAAAATGGCTTTCATGTTTTTATTTATAGTCATTTAGATACTTCCCTTTACCATTTAATTCTTTTTGTGAATGATTTCACTTTCATATCTAGCAAATATTCTGACATAGTTGTTACTATTCTTGAACTAAAACTATTCGTTTGGGGAGATAGAGCATTTAGATACTAAGAAACACTTGGTTAAAAGGAATAAATTTAACATAGTGATGCATTCTTTAATTCAGACCTTTGAACAAGTATATATATCAAAGATATCTGTAAGCAAAATTGTTACCAGAGAAGATTTTGCTAACATAATTTAACTAAAAAAGATTATGGTCTCCTGCAAACTTTGATGACCAACAAGTCATTGTGCATTATGAAACCAGATAAATGGGGGAATTGTTATGTTGTTATATTTAATACCTTAGATTACTCTAGTGTGAATTAGAAGATGCTCCAGGATGGTAATACCTATTGTTTAGTGTCCTGGAATGAGGTTAATATAACTTACACAAGTATAGACTTCCTCCTTGAGCACAATTAATTCCAAGGGAGAATTACTGATTCTCTTTTTGAATTTTTAAGGAATCTCATTCCAGTGATACCAGCAATTTTTGGGATTCTGAAAATATCCAAAAATATCCTGGAACCACCCTTTACAGCCATAGTTGCACCCCATGACTCAAAGATACAACCTTTGGCAGTATACATTGAAAGAAAATTAAAATCTTTGGGAGTGAAATTCTCCATATTTTGAAGGATTCATGAGACTTTCTCGGGAGAATAAACAATAATTTGAGGTGAGAGAGTTCCATATTCCTTACCATTGATGTAGTGGACCTAATTACTTGCATTCTTACAGCAAAGGAGATAGAACATTTTGAATTAGCACTCATTGCATGTAAATTTCTTTCTGCTGATGATATTAATTGTATTGTGGAACTTGAGAATATTATTTTGGAATATGATTATAAACATTTTGAAGGGGAAATATCAGGAAAACAGAAATAAGTTTAAAAAAATTAATTTACGAGCATTAATATGACATTAGGAGAAAGAACCCTAATGACACACTTGCTCAGCCTATAGAAAATTGTGACAACTTTAAGAAATTTGTATTTAGAATTCTTGAAATAGCACCTATTGATCCGAGGGGTGGTAGTTATGAAAACAGACTGGATTACAGGGAACTGTTTTGGCAACTGAAATTGGACACAACTACCACCCTCGTTTCAATGACTGTGTTTCTATTAATTCTGTCCTTAAACTTAAGAGCATCCAGATTATAACTTTTCATTTTTTTTTATAACAAATGATTTTATGATAATGACTTCATTTTATAAATTAAATAGTTCTCAATGGATTTTGAGGTTAGACTTGATGCTTTTAATATGATTTGAAGCATTTGCAATGGTTTTATATGGTCTATTTGTATATAAAATGTGTGGTGCTCTGTCTCTTTAAGATTTACATCGGGTTAAGATATTTTGGTGCCAAGGGAGGCTTTGGGTTTAGTGATTAATTAGTTCTGATGAAGTCTTGGTGTCCTGTAAGATGAAAGTTGTTAACCACTATAATTTCATGGAGTTCTATTAGCCATTGGTGCACTTTGACCGATCCATTAGCATAGCAGTTGCTGTGACCATTTCAGTAAAGGATTTAACAGATGTGGCTTCCACTGGTCCATCTGAGGTATTGATGTGTTGTTTCCTGGAGTCTTCTTTTGCTTATCAATATAGTTGGTGTACTGGCATTTACTGTTCGGATGCCCTACTGCTACTTACATAACTTTCCAGTGCATTACACATCCATTAGCCTTGTCAGTGCTGTAATAGCTATTTGATGTTGTTGCCATAACACTGTGGCACATACTGTCAAGTAATAGATAACACCAAATATTGGTGGTCCTGCTTTGTGTTAGACAGTCTATTAGAAGTTTAGATTACTTTGTGTATTATCCCTAAAGAAGATCCAATGAATCAATGTATTGCTTGCACATGCACTTCAGTAAACACAGAAATCACTGTCTGGTATAATTAATGAAGATTCAGTTTGTCAGACTAGGTACAGATCTTCTCTCTCTTTCCTTTGTCCTTCCTTGCTATCATTAGCCACAAATCTCTTATGATTAATGCAAGCCACTGGCTGTCTTAAGGTATCTGGATGTACATTACCATACAATCCATTATGGGTAAATGCAGGCCCACAGTTCTGTTTGTCAGTGTGATTGTGATGGTGTCAGTTATGCCTTGTTATGTAACAGTTACATCCCATTGTGTCATCTAAGGTTTTTACCCCCTATGGATTGTGTACAGAGTGTAGATAGAGGCTGCTGACCTATACATCTGCATTACTTACTGTTGATTGTTTGGTATCCTGTGGCCCAGACTGTCTTTATTGTATTACTTGAAGGCCTCAGCCTAGACAGCAACATATGTAAACCTTTCCAGACTACTGTATTAGCATAACTGTTTCACAGTTGGTTGGGCGTCGGGCTAGCAACTTGGCACCATAAAAATCTACTGCCAATCATTAGTGGACCGGAGTTCCACTGTAGCGACCACTAATTGGGAAAAGCTGAAAAGAAAGTTGCATTACTCTGTTTATATGGATGTCAGTGTCTAAACAGCTATATGACATGGCATATACACCTGTAATAGTACACAAATAAAGCTTTTCCATGTATGCAAATCTGTGTGTGGTGTTATATCCTTTGACATCTCTGTGGTTATATGTTGCAGGCAACGATTGTCATTTGTATGGGTGGCTCATATAGTGTCCAGTTGGTAAGGTGGTAACTGTAGGCATAGTGGCTGTTCCATATTGTGCGCACCTTCTACATATGTATTTTCCTACACATATCTCTGCATGTGTATGTGTAGTTACATATATATCTATAGAAAAGTCTTTCAGCTTTTCCCGGTTAGGAGTCGCCACAGCGGAACTCCGGTCTGCTCATGATTGGCAGTGGATTTTTATGGTGCTGAGTTGGCAGCCCAATGCCCAACCTTCAAAGAAGGCAGGCCCATTCACGCTCCCACCTACCTGCATGTTTTAACGGTCACTCGACCATATGGAAGACATGCAGACTCCACACAGAAGGTGCTCCAGCTGAGAATCGAATGGGAGAACCTCTTGCTGTGAGGCGACAACACTAACCGCTGCACCACAGCAGCCTAGTTACATATATGTGTTTATATATATATATATATATATATATATATATATATATATATATATATATATAGATGTATCTGCATATATGTGGCTGTGTATATGTATCCTAGGGATGCTGATTGCTTCCACATTGTGCATTCCCTGTGGGAGCCAGACTGTACTGCATGGTATGTTACTTATACCAGCCTGACATCATACAGGTTGGATGGAGTACTGTTAACAAGTTGTGCCCATGTCGTGTCAAGTCCTGATTATGGGATCTGCAACAGTTGGTGGTGTATTGCAGGGCAGACATGTTTGGCTGTGGGGGGATACCTATTCGTACAAGATGTATGATGTTTGGGGCCTCTCAACCCCATTAATGGTGCATGTGGACATATATGTTTTTATGTTCCCATTTTTATCTACAGATGTATGTCCGTATATACCTATATAGATATATATATCTGCTTACTTTTATATAAATTGCTGTATATATATATATATATATATATATATATATATATATATATCTATATATATATATATATATATATGTTGTTGTGTCTTTCGGCTTTTCCTGGTTGGGGGTCGCCACAGTGGAACTCCGGTCTGCTAATGATTGGCAGTAGATTTTTACATGCCGTGTTGCCGGCCCTGACGCACAACCTTCAACGAAGGTACGCCTATTCACACATGTCTCCCCACAGAAGACGGTCTAGCTGAGTATCGAACAGGACAACGTCTTACTGTGACATATATACATATATATATATATATATATATATATATATATATATATATATATATATATATATATATATATATATACATATAGATTTAGACAAATATATCTAGAGATGTATGTGTATGTATGTATATATGTGTATATATATATATATATATATATATATATATATATATATTTATATAAATATATATATATATATATATATATATATATATATATATATATCTGTATCTACATATATAGATATGTTATATCTAGCTATTAATACATATACACACACACACACACACACATACATCTACATGTTGAAATACATTCTCTGTACTGTTGAATGCCTGGGCTGTATGATATGTTTGTGAAAACATCATCAGGGATATGTATATCTAACATGGCTTAGTGGTAAATTACTTTGGCGATGGTATGCAGGGTCCTGGATTCGAACCTTACAGAGGCTGTTTATTTTGTTGCTGGGCAGAACAAGGGCCATTGGATACAGAGCGATTAAGGTACTTTTGCGCAGTTGTAAGCACTGCTAACTTCCGGTTACAGTTTCTTATACTCATTTAGCTTCTTAATTGCTTAACTTGTGTAGGCATTGCTTACCCCCACGCAAACAGTCTTACACCCGCTTACTGCTGCTAAAAAGTGCTTACTCCCACTTATCCCCACGCTAATTTCTTTAAAAGAAAAGACAAAAGGGTTGATAGGAAAGTGGTGAAAAAGGGGCACAAAGAGGGAAAGACAGTAAGGAAAATAGCTAGGGATGTGCAGGAAGGGTGTAGGGAAGGTCCATAGCTGCCCATTCATTATACAGGAACAGCTGTATTTATACACTGACTTTGGAGGTAGATTTGGACACTCAAACATCTGAGAGAGGTGTGAGGACAACAATAATATGTTGTGATGCCAATTAGACCAGATTACATGTGTCCAGTGAACACGTGTGCGAAATGGACAGCTATGTATGGGGCGAGATTTTTTTTGGGAACAGATTGCCCTTTTTTTTTCAGGTGAGAGTGGGACGTTGGGGAGGGATAGTAGGCATATTTGAGGAGGTAGGTTGGGTAGGTTAACAGACAAGACAAACAAGAGGCATACAGGGGCAGTATATGACACATGTGAGGGGTAGACACCTTGATGGGGAGGGGTGTTGGAACATAGGAAGCCCATGAGCCCCCTAGTGGAAACAGTGGGACTGAGATCCCCACCCATGGGCAGTCACCACTGCACCTTCACAGCCCCGAATGTGGCTGTGCTGGGGGCTGAGTCGCAGAGCCAGGCCAACCCTCTAGTTGTGACACACAGCCCTTGAGCTGGCATAGCAGATCTCCAACCTCCTTGCGGAGCTTGCTACGCACCACAACCCAGACCTGGCGATGCATGACAGGTTCCTGTCCACACCTGCTCCTGGGGTGGGTGGGGAGCCCCATCCCCTGAGGCGGTTCCACCTGAAGGTGGTGCAGGACCAACAAACGAAGAGGTTCTGGGTTGGGCCCCAGATGTGCTGGTGCCCAGTGCCATGGCCAGCTGAGGTGGGACAGGTGGGTCCACTGGGACCGGCCATCCCAAATGTGCTATAGTGTTTAAATTTTATCATATGTGGGTTAGTAATAGTCATCACATTCCAGGGTTAGGTATAACAGCATGCACAGATATTTCCATTAACCCAGACACCAGATATGGAACATTTGCATAGCAAATGGAACACATGCATATATGGGACCACAGTGGTAATAACAACAGCTGGAATATTTCAATATAGCACATGCATGGAAACAGATTTAAATAATCATTAACCAATAGGACATAATCAGAACAGTGAACTCATTACATACCAGTTGAGGTGGGTACTTAGTGTATTGTTGGAGATATGGTGGGGGGGGGGGGATGTCAATTAACAACTAGTATATTCCTGTAGTCCACATTCCTTTCCTAGTCAGTGTTGTTATCTGTACCTTACAAGTATTACTACAGTACCCTATAGCCTTAGTTTGGACAGTGATATGGCTGTCGTCATTGTTATACATGAACTGGTTTTACCTGCAGTATACAACTCTTACCTGGTATACCTGTGGAGGGAATGTTTGTTAACACTAACTGTTTCTACACATACTCTCAGATTCCAGGTTGACGTTGTGCACATAGCTGTCCCTCTCTTTCTGCACAGGCTCTGGCCATGTCTTCACCACATGCAGGTGAGCTGGGACATATCTAGACTATTGCCCTCTTCAATCTTTAGTGACTTACTACACTGTTATACAGGCTTTCCTTCACAGTTATATTATGTAGCACAGTGTGGGTGACAGTGATCAGTGATACGTTATTATTCGGAGCAACTGCAACACTCACAATTCCATATAATACCAGAGTAAAAAGTACCAGTACAATGTATCAAGCTTTTTTTTATCAGCACAGTCTTCGTATCCGACGTACCTGTGGGAGCGATATTTGTTAGCACTGCCTAAATGTTGCCACACAAAGTACCAGATTACACACTAGTATAATGCTCATACATCTTACTTGGTTACTGTACACAATCTGGTCACAGCTTGACAACATGGAGATGTAGATAGGACATACTTGGCTTATTACTCTCATAACAGTTTCAGGAGTTGCTAGAGTGACATGTTTATTCTCATAGATGTGTGACAATCAGTTGTATTCCCTGTTTACTGCCTAGACATCTGGGATCATCCCACAGACTTCCCAGGGAGACAGGGCGACAGACAGCAAATATGGGCCCATATACTGGACATTCTGGTCTTATCTGTATGGTTGTGGGGTATGATTCTGTATGCAGCCTACTTCCACTCCCAGGATTCAGGCCATGGCTGTGTTTGCTACAACTTAAACACTGTCCTTCAGAGTAGTGTGTGCTATATAGATATTGCTGTATATCTCTTATCTGCTTTCTGTCTTCTAATTATCCTGTGGTTTTGCATTCTGACCTTGTATTACAACAGTCTTATACAGGATTTTCTAGACAGTTATATTTTGTAGGACAGTGTGGGCGAATAATAATACCTTATTATTCGAAGCAACTGTATCAGTCACAATGCCATACAATTCCAAAGTAAACAGTACCAGTACAAGGTATCATTCTTGTATTTCTGGACACAGTGTTGGTATCTGACAGACCTGTGGGACAAATGTTTGTTAGCACTACCTGAATGTTACCACACACAGTAGCAGATTCCACATTACTATTATGCACATACATCTCACTCTGTTACTGTACACACTCTGGCCACAGCTTGACAACATGGGGCTATAAATGGGACATACATGGCTTCTTACACACATAAGATTTTGGGGAGTTGCTAGTGTGCAAGCTTTGTTCTTATAGATGTGTGTCAATCAGTTGTAGTTCCTGTTGCCTACCTATATGTCTGGGATCATCCCACTGATTTCCTAGGGGGACAGGTTGACAGGCTGCAGATATAGGCCACTTTACTGGACATTATGGACCTATCTGTGCAGTTGTGGGGTATGATTCTGTATGCAGACTACTGTCACTGCCAGGATTCGAACCATGGCTGTGTGTGCTAGAAATACAGCAGTTCACTTCTCAGTTGCATGTGCTATTCGTATTTTGTTGTCTGCCTTTTCACTGTTTTCTGTCTATGTGTCTCTCAGTTGTACTAATTGGCCTCTGGGGATTACACCAGTCATATACAGGCATTCCTACACATTCTATTTATCGTGTACAGTGTGGGTAACAGTGCTTAATACAACAGTACTATTATGTGATTGCAAATTTACATTACCATATGATACCAGAGTATACACATGCAGTTAAGCAGTTAGACTTTCATTGTCAGGCTATTACACTTTTATTTACATACAAACTATATGAGACCCTTCCTGCCATATTCTCCAGTGTATGCAGTAATTTTCTTAAACAATACAAGTTTTATACAGGCAATTAATTTACTAATACTTGTAGATTTATTTCCTATGACAGTACATGCAAGAGTTTTACTGACCTGCCTGGCATTGCAACCTCTCCAGGCTGTAGAGGACATAAGAGAAATATTTAGCCATAAGTACAAATCACAAATCCAAAAGCAGCTGGGGATGAAGCTCTCCCAAAAAAGCAAAATGCAATAATAGAAAGTCAAAGACTTCACATATCAACTAGCTAGCTGATATGTGAAGTCTTTGACTTCACATTACATTTGATGATTGTTGCCAGCAGGTATATTTTAATTGTTGAAGATATATGATTGATTGTTGTGAAATAATGCGGGGGAGGCAACCCCCTTTTTATTGAGATTTTTGTAGTGGTTGTATTGTCTGAAGAAGAGCCAGGAGGCATGAATCACTCATTAGTTTGTATCTGAATAAAGTTTTATCTTTTATCTACCATCAAGAGAGCCGTGTTTGCTTACTCACAGTTTGGACTTTCGGATATTTAGCCATATCTATCCATGATATACATGAGCTGGTGATTATTACACACATAGTGGAGTGATACACACAGCTGGGACAGCCCCTGCCATTCTAGCCTCTTGGATCTATTGCTCCAAGAGATACCCCTTACGCCGGGTCAGGTCGGCATAGTGATGCCTGACCTGTTCACCAGCTCGGGGTATGCCAATAGCACTGGTGAGGTAATGGGTGAGATGGTCCCAGGCTTCTGCTTTGTACTGGGAACCCTGGTACTGGCCCTGCAGCAGTCTCTGCTCATGGTCTTTGACTAGGAGTCCAGCCATGATTCTGGACTTCTGCATGTACCAGAGCTGCACACAGAAATGCACACCCTCTCCCCTTTCTGCCATAGTGCCTGCAAGAGAAAGCTACAACCAGTTATGAGATGCATTCCCACCTGTTGGGTTTAAGTAGGGTGATTTCCTGCACTTTTCCATAATTGGCCAGTTTTGAAAAGGCTAGGCTATGGGCAAACCTGCCTACCTAAGGTTGGCATTGTTTAAAGGGGTATAACACTGGGAACATTGAGTTAGCTGGCCTACACATTGCTTACACCTCCTAAGCTGGCCTGTGCAATGCGTAGTGTTGCTTACATTAGACTTTGCATTATATTTTCTTTTTTGCATTGATTTCTTATTCATTATATCTTATATATATATGCCTGGTATTCATGATTCATGTGTACGTACACTGTATGGTGTCCTTGTGTTTTATTGGGGACTTCAACATTCTATTACAATTACACCTTACATCTGGGCTTACTGCTGTACTCCAGTTCACATATTTATGTTATGTAGTGGCTTATAAAACATATGACTGTATACTGATTCCTTTCACAGGTTCCATTTAATTTTACTATGGTGAGGACTTCTTTGGTAATACCTCATTCTTCTGTAGTGCTGTGATGGCTTGATGGTTAACTACTGTGACTATAGTGTATAAGGTCCTGGGTTCAAGATCTGCAAGGCTGTTTATTTTATTGCTGGGCAGAACAAGGGCCATTGGATACAGAGTGATTAAGGCACTTTTGAGCAGTTGTAAGCGGGTCTGCGTGAGTTTGCGCAAGGGTAAGCAATACTAACCTCCGGTTACATATGCTTACAGAGAATTAGCTTCAAAATTGCTTAATCTGTGTGTGTATTGCTTACCCCAGTGCAAACAGCTTAAACTCGCTTACTAGTGCCTAAATATGCTTACTACTGCTTATTGGTGCTTACACTTGCTTACTAGTGCTTACTCCCACACAATTGCACTGATGTAGACAGTATCTAATGGTTCTTGGGAAGATGGGGGATTTGGAAGCTGTATGGAGTTGTCATTCATTACACATTTTGCCTTCCATTTGTATCCATGATTCCTGTGTACATATACTGCATGGGGCACATGTGCTTATCTGGGGACTTTGCAACATTATGACACTGACACCTCACATGTGCATTTAATGCAGTACTCCAGTTCACAAATATATGTTATTTAGTGGGTTATGCAACTAAAATATTGGTCATAATGTGATTTGCTATGGAAAATGGAATGTGCTGCAGTGGAACTCAAACCGGTAATGCCTGCATGTAAGGCAAATGCTCTGCCCACTACACTATTGCTATACTGCTTAATTTGCATATATCTTTCTTGTTATCCTCTTCAGCCATTTAAGCTGCATTAACCATAGCTAAGCGATGGGCACACCCGCGCACCTACGGTTAGCTTTAATTGGATTATTAATAAAACAAAAAAGGTTTGTTTATTTGATTTGTATTTACTACTGCTGTTGTACATGTGGGGAAATGTTTCTGGGGATATGCGGACACCTATGAGCAGTCTCACTCATTCCTTTGGCCTTTCTGCAGTTCTTCATTGCAGGGGAGTGTATATTCTGAGAGCGCTGCTCTCAGACACCCCCCCCCTGCACTCTTACACGCTCCATGTAAGATTAGGAGCTCAGGCAGTGTGCCTTCATTAATATGCATGGCGCGCTGCCATCCTGCTCCTAAATGGCCACTTCCATGCAGGACTAAGCTAATCCTGCATGGAAGAATAGTAAATCTGGGGGATAGTCTTTTTGACACCAAGGGAGGATATTTAAGGGACCATGGGGGAGGGAAAAGGCAAATATGGTACGAATAAGTAACTATGGGTTTAATGGACCTACTGAAAGAAGGAAGATAGGTTTTAAAGTGGATAGTAATGGTATTCAGTTTACCCAAAATGGCTTTCATGTTTTTATTTATAGTCATTTAGATACTTCCCTTTACCATTTAATTCTTTTTGTGAATGATTTCACTTTCATATCTAGCAAATATTCTGACATAGTTGTTACTATTCTTGAACTAAAACTATTCGTTTGGGGAGACGGAGCATTTAGATACTAAGAAACACTTGGTTAAAAGGAATAAATTTAACATAGTGATGCATTCTTTAATTCAGACCTTTGAACAAGTATATATATCAAAGATATCTGTAAGCAAAATTGTTACCAGAGAAAATTTTGCTAACATAATTTAACTAAAAAAGATTATGGTCTCCTGCAAACTTTGATGACCAACAAGTCATTGTGCATTATGAAACCAGATAAATGGGGGAATTGTTATGTTGTTATATTTAATACCTTAGATTACTCTAGTGTGAATTAGAAGATGCTCCAGGATGGTAATACCTATTGTTTAGTGTCCTGGAATGAGGTCAATATAACTTACACAAGTATAGACTTCCTCCTTGAGCACAATTAATTCCAAGGGAGAATTACTGATTCTCTTTTTGAATTTTTAAGGAATCTCATTCCAGTGATACCAGCAATTTTTGGGATTCTGAAAATATCCAAAAATATCCTGGAACCACCCTTTACAGCCATAGTTGCACCCCATGACTCAAAGATACAACCTTTGGCAGTATACATTGAAAGAAAATTAAAATCATTGGGAGTGAAATTCTCCATATTTTGAAGGATTCATGAGACTTTCTCGGGAGGATAAACAATAATTTGAGGTGAGAGAGTTCCATATTCATTACCATTGATGTAGTGGACCTAATTACTTGCATTTTTACAGCAGAGGAGATAGAACATTTTGAATTAGCACTCATTGCATGTAAATTTCTTTCTGCTGATGATATTAATTGTATTGTGGAACTTGAGAATATTATTTTGGAATATGATTATAAACATTTTGAAGGGGAAATATCAGGAAAACAGAAATAAGTTTAAAAAAATGAATTTACGAGCATTACTATGACATTAGGAGAAAGAACCCTAATGACACACTTGCTCAGCCTATAGAAAATTGTGACAACTTTAAGAAATTTGTATTTAGAATTCTTGAAATAGCACCTATTGATCCGAGGGGTGGTAGTTATGAAAACAGACTGGATTACAGGGAACTGTTTTGGCAACTGAAATTGGACACAACTACCACCCTCGTTTCAATGACTGTGTTTCTATTAATTCTGTCCTTAAACTTAGGGCATCCAGATTATAACTTTTCATTTTTTTTTTATAACAAATGATTTTATGATAATGACTTCATTTTATAAATTAAATAGTTCTCAATGGATTTTGAGGTTAGACTTGATGCTTTTAATATGATTTGAAGCATTTGCAATGGTTTTATATGGTCTATTTGTATATAAAATGTGTGGTGCTCTGTCTCTTTAAGATTTACATCTGGTTAAGATATTTTGGTGCCAAGGGAGGCTTTGGGTTTAGTGATTAATTAGTTCTGATGAAGTCTTGGTGTCCTGTAAGATGAAAGTTGTTAACCACTATAATTTCATGGAGTTCTATTAGCCATTGGTGCACTTTGACCGGATCCATTAGCATAGCAGTTGCTGTGACCATTTCAGTAAAGGATTTAACAGATGTGGCTTCCACTGGTCCATCTGAGGTATTGATGTGTTGTTTCCTGGAGTCTTCTTTTGCTTATAAATATAGTTGGTGTACTGGCATTTACTGTTCGGATGCCCTACTGCTACTTACATAACTTTCCAGTGCATTACACATCCATTAGCCTTGTCAGTGCTGTAATAGCTATTTGATGTTGTTGCCATAACACTGTGGCACATACTGTCAAGTAATAGATAACACCAAATATTGGTGGTCCTGCTTTGTGTTAGACAGTCTATTAGAAGTTTAGATTACTTTGTGTATTATCCCTAAAGAAGATCCAATGAATCAATGTATTGCTTGCACATGCACTTCAGTAAACACAGAAATCACTGTCTGGTATAATTAATGAAGATTCAGTGTGTCAGACTAGGTACAGATCTTCTCTCTCTTTCCTCTGTCCTTCCTTGCTATCATTAGCCACAAATCTCTTATGATTAATGCAAGCCACTGGCTGCCTTAAGGTATCTGGATGTACATTACCATACAATCCATTATGGGTAAATGCAGGCCCACAGTTCTGTTTGTCAGTGTGATTGTGATGGTGTCAGTTATGCCTTGTTATGTAACAGTTACATCCCATTGTGTCATCTAAGGTCTTTACCCCCTAGGGATTGTGTACAGAGTGTAGATAGAGGCTGCTGACCTATACATATGCATTACTTACTGTTGATTGTTTGGTATCCTGTGGCCCAGACTGTCTTTATTGTATTACTTGAAGGCCTCAGCCTGGACAGCAACATATGTAAACCTTTCCAGACTACTGTATTAGCATAACTGTTTCACAGTTGGTTGGGTGTCGGGCTAACAACTCAGCACCATAAAAATCTACTGCCAATCCTTAGTGGACTGGAGTTCCACTGTAGTGACCACTAATTGGGAAAAGCTGAAAAGAAAGTTGCATTACTCTGTTTATATGGATGTCAGTGTCTAAACAGCTATATGACATGGCATATACACCTGTAATAGTACACAAATAAAGCTTTTCCATGTATGCAAATCTATGTGTGGTGTTATATCCTTTGACATCTCTGTGGGTATATGTTGCAGGCAACGATTGTCATTTGTATGGGTGGCTCATATAGTGTCCAGTTGGTAAGGTGGTAACTGTAGGCATAGTGGCTGTTCCATATTGTGCGCACCTTCTACATATGTATTTTCCTACACATATCTCTGCATGTGTATGTGTAGTTACATATATATCTATAGAAAAGTCTTTCAGCTTTTCCCGGTTAGGAGTCGCCACAGCGGAACTCCGGTCTGCTCATGATTGGCAATGGATTTTTATGGTGCTGAGTTGGCAGCCCAACACCCAACCTTCAAAGAAGGCATGCCCATTCACGCTCGCACCTACCTGCATGTTTTAACGGTCACTCAACCATATGGAGGACATGCAGACTCCACACAGAAGGTGCTCCAGCTGAGAATCGAATGGGAGGACCTCTTGCTGTGAGGCGACAACACTAACCGCTGCACCACAGCAGCCTAGTTACATATATGTGTGTATATATATATATATATATATATATATATATATATATATATAGATGTATATCTGTAGCTGCATATATGTGTCTGTGTATATGTATCCTAGGGATGCTGATTGCTTCCACATTGTGCATTCCCTGTGGGAGCCAGACTGTACTGCATGGTATGTTACTTATACCAGCCTGACATCATACAGGTGGGCAGTGTTATTTATTATACATGACTTAGGAGAAGGACTTCCATAATCCAGAGTGATCAAAATTTGACAGAAAAAAAGATGTTTTACCCATGTGGAGGCAAAAACAAGTTCTGGAGTGAAAGACAATGACCATGAAAATTCTTACACTGAGATATCAGGGATTGCTCACATTGGATCTTCTGAGGAGCTATTGAAATTACAGTAGTTATTCACAGTCACTCTCAATTCATCCAGTAGCATGGGCAACAGCTGTTTTCCTAATAGTGTTTGCTTCTCATCTTCTCCCTGTAATTCTGCCCCATCCCTTAAGCATCATAGTAATACCCTATTTTATGTCAAATTGGGTGATCTCAGCTCCTTTTAGCACCCAGCTGATGGCTACATGGCTTTGACCACCACACCCCCATATTCCTACTAGTGCATTAAAATCTTCATATCAAGTGTAATGACCACCTCCTTCAACTCAAGTCTTGACCACCTTCTTTCACTATGTAGTAAGCTGGTCATGAAAACCATTACTAAATGCAGTGCTTTGGTATACTCTGCTATGGTACTAGGTGGCTATGACTTTCACATCAGCTTTCCTATCATTATCTTGCATTGTTCTAGACCATGTCTTGTATGCATTCTGTAAAAGAGCCATCCCCAGAACTAGGTCTCTGATCCTGTGAAGCAGAATCAGCAATGCCATTATTCATACCTGGCACATACTCTACTGTAGTGCATGCAACACCATTTCCCTAAAAAATCCATGTACTCTGCCTGCTATAGAGTACCTCATGGACAAGGCTGGCCTAGCTCCTGATTATCTGTGCTGAGCCTAATCCTGTGATTGCTGAACTCCTCCTTCCATATAACTCAGGCTGTCCAAATGGGCATGATCTCCAAAATGTGATGTGTTTCCTCACTTCTTCCTCCCCGTTAACTGGCCAGAGAGCTGCAAACCATCTCCTAATGAAAAATCCTCCCATCTCTATTGACAATGTCACACCAGTTTATAAGTTAAAGTCTAAATTACTAGTTCAATCTCCTGCCAGTATGTGATGTCATTGAAACTATTCAAAATTTATAATCAGGGTTGTAGGTCTGTTCTCAACTCTTTTATGATGAATTCATTTATACTTGTTCTTAACTCTCTGCACAGCTTGACCAACATTCTGGTAATATACCAATTACATTCTACATTAAAACCTTGAGGAAAGAGTATATCACATTTTAATATAAGAGTTAACTCTTTGTGTAACAATCTATTTTCAATATCTAAATTATCAAATTGTCCAACAAAAATTTGATCTAAAACAGTAGCTTGTAGCCCTTCTCTGTCCAAATGGTGGTGAGTCTAAAAGTGCATTGCAATAGGACTTTCTACTTTACCTTTCCATATATCCCTCAGATATTCCTGTAATCTTCTTTTGAATGCCATTTTGCTTTGCCCAATGTAAAATTTGTTAAATGGACATTTCAGGGCATAGACTATTTCCTCTGTATCAGAATTATAGTTGCCTTGTACATTATATTTCTTTACATTACTTCCCATGGAAACACATATTAGGAATATTAATAGTGTTAGTATTACCCCTTGTGGGAAATGTTGTAGTTGCAAATATGTAGTGAAAGGTTTCAGTAGGATTAATGGAAAGAAATATAATATACATGGCAACTATAGTTCTGATACAGAAGGAAATGTCTATGCCCCGAAATGTCCATTTAACAAATTTTGCAATGGGGAGAGCAAAAGGGCATACAGGAAGATCTGAAGGATATATGGAAAGATAAAGCAGAGAGTCCTATTGCAATGCACTTTAAGACTCACCACCATATGGATGGGGAATAGCTACAAGCTACTGTTTTAGATCAAATTTGTATTGGACAGTTTTATAATTCAGATATTAAAAATATGTTGTTACACAAAGAATCAACTCTTATATTAAAATATGATACACTGGTTCCTATTGGTTTTAATGTAGAATGCAACTGAACTGTTTCTATCTAATTAAATAATTAATTAAGTATTTAATTATGTGATTGGGTTTTAATTAAGGTGAGTAAATTAAGTGCGGCTGCTTCTGTTGATGTTATACTCTGAAAAGGTTTGTGAGCCGAGGCAGTAAGAGAGAAGTTAAAATAAAGTTTTCCTTTGGATCATCTGGCTTCATGGTTTTTGGATTACTTTAATTTTATTTTGGTGTTGCTTAGTATCTTTAATATGGCAAGTGATCTGAATGTGCATCTGCCTAGGATCTTTCAAGAGACTAGTTTGGATTCTAGTCAGAGATCTATAGAGAATGGTGTTGTTTCTGTTAGTGAGCGTTTTATCCCTAAGGAAAATGGAGATGCTAGCAGTGGCAGAACCCATGCAAGACTGCTAGGAAGAATAGAACCAGACAGGATAAAGAGAGGGGTTAATCCTTTTATGTCGGTTGGACAGTACTTTGCATTGGCAGTCTCTGCCAAAATATAGGTACTACATGAACAACTACAGAAGTTAATTTTTAAAGAAACATTGTTTTTTTTTTCTTTCTATCAAAAGTCTACAATGATATTTAGAACTTGAAGTTACCCCAAGGGGGCTGAGAGCGATAAAACACCCCTCTACTCCTTTCAATGTTTCTGATGAGGATGGTGAAAGGTTTTTGGCACTATGGGTAGCTGCTGCCCACCATTGCTCCATTGAGTGAGTTTATTTATTAATTGAAAGAGACCTATCTAAGCAACAGAAGATTAAGGAAAATATTTCTTCTGTTTGTTCTACTGTTGCATCTCAGTCTCGGGGTGTGTGCTTAGATTATTTTTAAAGTGATACTAATGAGCACCTGTGTCAGTTCGAGAAGAGTATTATATTGAGAAAAAAGTTAAATTGAGAAGGGACCATGATTATGAGATCAACTGTGTGTTTACAAGCATGGGCAATTGAATGCCAGCATCACATGAGGTTGTTCAACCAGGAAGAGACTGTTAAACAACATGGCACATCTTTTGCTTCATCAGAGGATACAGGCACTTCCATGGACTGGAACTATGAGGAGCTATTGGGCGATCTGCCTCTGCCTGCAACACAACATCCAGGAGGGATTATACATAAAATTTTTTGAGGCCATAATGCAGGCAAGAAATTGAGTGGAAATAATAGAAAATGCCACAGGGGAAACAACTCCAGTGCAGGAGTTTCAAGAGAAGGACATACAAATCAATACTCTCAGAGAGGTAAATGGTACTAGTTTACCTCGTGTAAATTGTGAATCTTTTTTAAGTAGCAATACATCTGGTTATATAGTAAATTTATCAGGTTATGTTTTCTCAAATGAAGAATTATCTGTTTAAAACTGTGGCTTAAAGTTTGTACTAACAGTTCTACCTCAACACTGTGCTTTAAAATATATTTTTGGATTTGTGCGAAAGATATATTTAAAAAAAAACTTTTTTTTCAAAACTGTCTGGAGGTGAATGGATTTATTATTGCAGTTCAGACATGGATGTTAATGTTTATTGTCCATCGAATACATGTAATGTGACTTATAAAAGTATCTTTATGCCTCCTTTTTGCCATGAAACTGTTCAACAACTCTCGGGTATGCTAAATTATAATGTCAAAATGAAATGTAATGATTTTTGGAGTAAGAAAAGAGAGCTTGTTTTTAAAACCACTGACAAGGGCAACAAATTGGCTATGTATTTTCCACAGTATTACAAATGTGTTTTCAACATTTTGATAATGAGTAGGTTTACAGAACAGTAGAAATGTGCAAATATGCATCTTTACAAATTGAGTTTAAGGAATTGCTGAGTAAGTTGTACAGACCTGGATATTTTTCTAAGGATGATATTGAAAAAGGTTTAGTTTTGAGAATTGTACTATGGCTTATTTTTATTGCCTTCTGAAGATGCATAAAGACCCTTTTAACCTTCCAGGATGCCCAGTTATATCTGTGTGTAACTATTCTACACCCCAAATTGGTCTTTTGTACATAATTATTTATTGTTGTCTTCAGTAGTAAAATTGAGATCTTATGTAAAAGATTCCTTTGATTTTTTAGAGAAAATTTCTGCTATTAGCTGGGATGAAAACATATAGTGGATTACAATAGCTGTAGTTAGTTTATATATTAATATCCAGCATGGTTTTGGACTTGAAGCTCTTTCATTTTTTCTTGGTGATAGTCCAGTGTCATCTTATGTTATAGAGTGGGTGTATTTTTATTTAGTTAACAATTTTTTTTAATGTAATGGAAAGTTGTGCCAACAGCTGCAGGGCACTGTCATGGGGGCACCTTTTGCCCACTTATATTCCAATTTATTTATGTTTTTTTTAGAAAGAGTATATTTTTACTACAGATTTTTTTTAAGAAACACATTGTTAGGTATTTTAGCTATATAGATGACCTAATATTTATATGTCAGGGAGGACAAGAATTAGTTAAAAAAATGATGCAGGGTCTACAGAATAATAAATTTAATCTGTGTTTTGATGGCCTAAAAGTAAGCAGAAGGTATCATTCTTATATGTTATGTTGGAAGGGGTTGCTAGTGAAGGTGTGCATACTACAATATATAGAAAATTTGATGATGGCAATTGATATTTAAATGGACATAGTTGTCACCCCCCCCCCACATATGTTGTTAGCCCTACATCATGGTGAGTTTTTGAGGTTGCATTGTTTATCTAATAATGATGTAGATTTTCATGAAGAATTGCAACTTACAATGCATATGTTTCTTAGAAGAGGGTATGATAAATAAAATTTGGTAAGAAGTGTTAATAGTTTTAAATATAAAGAAAGGTGAAAGTAGTTATGATTCCCATTTAAACAAGGGGCATTTAGTTGAAAATAAGGGAAAAATAAACAAATATTTTTGTTACTACGTATAGTCCCTTTAGTATGGAAGTGATGAACCTGTTGAAATATTATTGGATTTTGTTTTTGGTTAAACACAAAGATTTTTGTGATGTGTTAGATAAAGGTCCAGGTATTTCATACAAAAGAGGGAGGGATATTAGAGATATGTTAGTCCATGGGAGGTTTTAAACTCCCATGGAAACAAATATTAGGAATACTAATAGTGTTAGTACTACCCCTTGTGGGAAATGTTGTAGTTCCAAATATGTAGTGAAAGGTTTCAGTAGGATTAATGGAAAGAAAAATAATATACAAGGCAACTATAGCTGTGATACAAAGGGAATAGCATATGCTCTGAAATGTCCATGTAATAAAATTTACATTGGGGAGAGCAAGGGCATTCAAAGTAAGATTACAGGAACATCTGAGGGATATAAGGAAAGGTAAAGTAGAAAGTCCTATTGCAATGCACTATAAGACTTGCCACCATATGGATGGGAAAGGGCTACATGCTAATATTTTAGATCAGATTTGTGTTGGATGATTTGATAATTTAGATATTAAAAGTAGATTCTTACACAAAGAAACAACTCTTACATTAAAATATGATATGCTGGTTCCTATAGGTCTTAATGTAGAATGTAACTGCAATGTTTTTATCTAATTAAATAGTAAATTAGGTTTTTAATTATATGATTGGGTTTGAATTACAGTTAGTAAATTAGGTGCTGCTGTATCCGTTATACTCTGAAAAGGCTTGTGAGCCGAGGTGCTAAGAGAAGTTAAGATAAAGGTTTCCTTTGGATCATCTGGCTTCATGGTTTTTAGATTCTTCTTTAATTTTGTTTTGGTGTTGCTTAGTATCTTTAATATGGCCAGTGATCTGAAAGTGAATCTGCCTAGGATCTTTCAAGAGACTAGTTTGGATCCTAGTCAGAGATCTATAGAGAAGTGTGTTGTTTCTGTTAGTGAGCGTTTTATCCCTAAGGAAAATGGAGATGCTAGCAGTGGCAGAACCCATACGACACTGCTAGGAAGGATGGAACAAGAGAGGAGAAAAAGAGGGGTTAATCCTTTTATGTCAGTTGGACAGTGCTTTGCATTGGCAGTCTCTGCCATAATATAGGTACTTCTTGAACAGCTACAGAACTTAATTTTTAAAGAAACATTTTTTTTCTTTATATCCAAAGCCAACAATGATATTTAGAACTTGAAGTTACCCCTAAGGGCTGACAACAATAAAACACCCCTCTACTCCTTTCAATGTTTCTAATGAGGAGGGCAAAAGGTTTCAGCTGCTGCCCACTGTTGCTCCATTGAGTGAGTTTACATATTAATTGAAAGAGACCTATCTTAGCAACAGAAGATTAAGGAAAATATTTCTTCTGTTTGTTCTACTGCTGCATCTCAGTCACGGGGTGTGTGCTTTGATTCTTTTTTAAGTGATATTAATGAGCACCTGTGTTAGTTTGAGAAGAATTTTATATTGAGAAAAAAAGTTAGATTGAGAAGAGACCATGATTATGAGATCAACTGTGTGTTTATAAGAATGGTCAATTGAATGCCAGTATCACATGAGGTTGTTCAACCAGGAATAGACAGTTAAACAACATGGCTCATCTTTTGCTTCATCAGAGGATTCAGGCACTTCCATGGACTGGAACTATGAGGAGCTATTGGGCGATCTGCCTCTGCCTGCAACACAACATCCAGGTGGGAATATACATAACATTTTTTGAGGCCATAATGCAGGCAAGAAATTAAGTAGAAATAATAGAAAATGCCACAGGGGGAAACAACTCCAGTGCAGGAGTTTCAAGAGAAGGACATACAAATCAATACTCTCAGAGAGGTAAATGGTACTAGTTTACCTCGTGTAAATTGTGAATCTTTTTTAAGTAGCAATACATCTGGTTATATAGTAAATTTATCAGGTTATGTTTTCTCAAATTAAGAATTATCTGTTTAAAACTGTGGCTTAAAGTTTGTACCAACAGTTCTACATCAACTCTATGCGTTAAGATGTGATATTTTTAGATTTGTGTGAAAGTCATTCAAAGGGGATCCAGTGTCTGTCAGCCTGGGACGACATGCTCGACAAGCCTCATTGCTTCTTAAGAGACGGCTTGCACCTGTCACTCCTAGCCTTTCGAATACTGGCCAAGGCTCTTGCTTCTCCCATACTGCCTTTTTTAGGCAAGGCTCAAAAGTCAAACCCACCTCTGTAGACAGCACAAATAAAAAAAATGAGGGTTATGCTACTCAACGCCAGGAGTTTAAATCTCAAAATGCTCGAAGCACTCCTCAGTATGGAGAACATTGACATCTGTGCAGTAACTGAAACCTGGTTCAAGGCTCCACAATGCACCCCAGCACTACTGGGCTACAACTCATACCACATATTTCGGCCACAGAACATGGACCGAAACACAAAAAGAGGGGGTGTATCCATATTCCTCAAGGATTCCTACACCCCCAGGTTAGTGGCACAGCATGATACCTCCGAGATCATCCATGTGCAACTAACATCAGGCAAATCTTCAATGAAAATTGTGGCCTGCTACAGATCACCCTCCATGACCCAGGACCACCACTCTGTCTTTCTGGAGACACTGGAAAACATGAAGGTCCTACCGAACACCCTGATATTGGGCAATTTCAATTACCCTACCGTTAACTGGGAAAACTACTCAAGTACAAACTCCCAGGTCCAGCGCTTCCTGGAATTTATCAACTCAAATGCCCTGGATCAGCTGGTAAACTCACCTACCAGAGGTGAAAACATATTGGACCTGGTCATCACCAACATGGGTGACAGGTGTTCCACACTGGAGGTCAACCCATCACTGGTTAGATCAGACCATAAACTAATCACTCTGGATGTCCACATCACACCACCACCTCCAACCAAGAATACCACAGTGAAAAACTTTTCTATAGCAAACTTCATCTTACTTAAGACAGAGGTGGTAAGTTTCACAGCCTCCACACTGAAAGATAACACTGTCCAAGATGCAGGAACCTTTACAAATGCACTCTATGAGCACCTACAAGGATGCATGGATCATGCCATCACTAGCAAAACTAAGACTCACTTCCCTAAGAGAAGGAAATCAGTCTGGTGGACCCCTGCCATAAACAGGCTATACAATAGAAGGAGGAAACTAGTTCAGAAAAAAAGCAATCCCAAGAAGGAAAGACATCCCTGATCAGTATCAGTAAGAAACTAAGGTCCCTCATAAAATCCTCCAAGGCTAACTTCGAAAGAAAAATAGCCAAGGATTCGAAAGATAACCACAAAGCCCTCTTTAGCTATGTCAAGAATCTAAGTGGCAACTCACAGATATGCTCTGAGCTAGTGGAAAATAGTACAGAATATACTGAACCCACTGATATTGCCAACATCCTAGCAGATAGATTCAGTGCAAACTTCACCCCCCCTCACCCCCAAAAGAGCCCACAACAATACCAGAAAAGTGTAGTGTCCCAGAAATCACAAACGCACAGGTGAAAACAGCCCTTTCAAAAGCACAGCATCAATGGGGCCAGATGGTGTCCCAAGCTGCATCTTGCATGAACTACAGAATGAACTAACCCCCCACCTAAACACATTGTTCAACCTCTGCCTCTCCACAGGCTATGTGCCCATAGAATGGCACACAGCAATGGTTATTCTGCTCCACAAAGGAAGGGCCACAACTGACCCTGGTAACTATTGCCCCATAAGCCTGACTAGCCTGGTCTGCAAGGCTATGGAGCGCATCATCATGGAACTCATTAACAAAGACATTGGAAACCTCCAAACACTTGACCCAACCCGGTTTGGCTTTGTTAAGGGCAGATCATGCTTACTAAACCTGGTTGATTTCTTCGAGACAGTCACCAAAGCCATAGATGAGGGGAAGGTAGTTCACACAGCCTACCTTGACCTCACCAAGGCTTTTGACACCATTCCCC
The DNA here is from genome assembly GCF_019279795.1 of Protopterus annectens. Lineage (NCBI taxonomy): Eukaryota > Metazoa > Chordata > Ceratodontiformes > Protopteridae > Protopterus > Protopterus annectens. Next base: position 342,599,254 of record NC_056745.1, on the reverse strand, counting down.
ACTCGGGAATTATAGAAAAACTCACCAGCCTGAACATAAACTCCTATGCCACAAGATGGGTTGCCAACTGGCTTACAGACAGAACTTACACAGTAAGAATAGCGGGCTCCAGGTCCGACTCTAAACCAGTCACAAGAGGGGTCCCACAAGGCTCGGTCCTGGGACCCCTACTGTTCGGCATATACTTCTCAGAAGTACAGGCAAACACAGGAGGACTATGGCTAACCAAGTTCGCCGATGACTGCAAACTGGGAGCCATAATTGACTCTCCAGCTGACACGGACATTCTCCAAAAGGGCCTTACTGAGATGGACACCTGGTGTCAAAGTCATGGTCTCAAGCTAAATGCCAAAAATGCATAGTCATCCCGTTTGGGAAAAACAAAACACCCATGAATTACCACATAGGTGGCAGCCCCCTTAATACAGAAGAGGTAATAAGAAATCTGAGGACCAAGGTAGATAGTAATCTCTCCTTTGACAATCATATTGCCAAAGTAGTTAGGAAATCCTTCTATGTAGCCATCTAATTACTAAAGGGTTTGCATCGAGAAATAAAGAGGTTATATTGCCCCTCTACTCGTCACTCATCAGACCCATCATACAGTACAATGCCCCATTTGGGATGTACTTCACAAGATACTTCCAACAGCTGGAGAGACCACAAAAGTACCTCATCAAGAGGATTATTGGCCTCAAACATATATCCTATGCAGCCCAACTGGAAAAACTCCAGCTATACTCAGTCGCATATCGCTTACTCAGAGGTGATCTCTGCCTGACTTACAACGCCATGTCCAACTCAGAATTGATGGACATGCTCCACCTAAAGAAATCCAAGTCATTGCGAGCCACTTGCTCTAGTGACCGAAACCTCACCACAACAATAAATGGAACATGCTGGAGGGATAGGTTCCTGTCACTGAGACTCCCCATGCTTTGGAACAAAATTCCTAACTACATTAGGCAGAGCCCCTCACTAACACTCTTCAAGAGGAACCTTGACGAGTGGATGGGTAACAGAAAATACACCCCTGGGATCACTTCATTGGCTCTTCTTGACAGAGGCTCAGTTAATTAATCAATGGGGTGGCGAAAGCTGACACACTCTGGCTAGGCTTATAAATGCCCTCGGGCAGATAGCCTGGTACCTACCTATGAACCTATGAACCTATAAGGTATATTTAAATAAAAAATTGTTTTCAAAATTGTCTGAAGGTGAAACTGTGGGTGATGTGAATTTGAGTGAGCATTCAGATGTTAGTTTTTATTATTGCAGTTCAGACATGGATATTAATGCTTATTGTCCATCGGATACATGTAATGTTCAACAACTCTCAGCTTTAGCTATGCTAAATTATAATGTTGAAATGAAATATAATGATTTTTGGAGTAGGAAGAGGGAGTTTGTTTTTAAATCTTCTGATAAGGGCAACAAATTGGTTATGTATTTTCCACGGTATTAAAAAATGTGTTTTCAACATTTGGATAATAAGAATGTTTACAGAACGGTAGAAATGTGCAAATATGTATCTTCACAAATTGAGTTTAAGGAATTGCTGAGTAAGCGGTACAGACTTGGATATTTTTCTAAGGATGACATTGAAAAAGGTTTAATTTTGAAAATTGCACTATGGCTTATTTTTATTGTCTTCTGAAGATACATAAAGACCTGTTTAACCCTCCAGGATGCCCAATTATATCTGTGTATAATTATTTTATATCCCAAATTGGTCTTTTTTACATAATTATTTAAAATTATGATCTTATATAAAAGATACCTTTGATTTTTTAGAGAAAATTTCTGATATTAGCTGGGGTGAAATATATATTGGATTACAATAGCTGTAGTTAGTTTATATATTAATATCCAGCATGGTTTTGGACTTGAAGCTCTTTCATTTTTTCTTGCTTATAGTCCAGTGTCATCTTATGTTATACAGTTGGTTTATTTTTGTTTAGTTAACAATTTTTTTTGAATGTAATGGGAAGTTGTACCAACAGCTGCAGGTTACTGCAATGGGGGCACCTTTTCCCACATGTATTCCAATTTATTTATTTTTTTAGAAAGAGTATATTTTTTACTACAGATTTTTTTAAAGAAACACACTGTTAGGTCTTTTAGCTATATAGATGGCCTTAATTAAGCTTAGCATATTAAGTGCTGTTGTTTCTGTTGATGCTATACTCTGAAAAAGCTTGTGAGCTAAGGTGTTAAGAAGGAAGTTAAAATATAGTTTTCCTTTGGATCATCTGGCTTCGTGGCTTTTGGATATTACTTTTATTTTGTTTTGCTGTTATTTACCATTCTGGTAACTGTGCAACCAGGGACAACTGCATGGTAAGCAAACATGATTAAACCTATTAGTTCCATGATCTCTCCAGCCCCAGCAGTCTTCGTTCCTTTTACTGTCTCAATACTATCCATCAGCTAGTTCAACCTGTCATCAGGAATTGATCTGTGCATTACTTGGAATTGAAGTGCAAGCCACCAGTGTAAGTTATGGGACTACAAAAGTACAGATTGTTATAGGTAAATGTTGTGCAAGTTAACACAGTGACAACAGTTTAATGTATGCATTATATAAGAAGTAAAAATTCATATATATACCTCTGCAGAATTGTACCTCTTTGTCACTGGAAATATGTTGCCTGTAAATCTCCCTGTAATGCCCTTTGCAGTTTTGCCAGGATAGTTTAAGCATAATCCTGTATTTAAATTCTTAGGTATGGAAAGAAAATGAAAAAAAAAACTTTGATGCATTTTGTTCCTGTGCATCCTGAAAGCTGCATTAAGAACTGTTAAAGAGAACGGAGATATGATTGGGGTTATACATGCATACTGAGATGCATGTTTTTAGGCATGTCATAGTGATGTCCTGGCGTGTTTCATTATACATGGATTGAATTAGTGTAATTTCATGACATCGATAGAGGGTGAGAAATTCAATACATATTCAAATACATAGTGAATTGATATTGCTCTAGATGTAAACATTTGCAACGTTTGTGTCACTGGAAAGGTTTTTTATACAAGTGTGGGCTCATGACTTCCAGAAATTATGACAAATGAAATAAACATTCAGAAAATATAATGATTTGATAATTCTTCTGATAGAAACACTTGTGATATTTTCTGACACAGGAAGGGTACCATCATCAAACCTCAGAATGTATAAATAGCAATTTTTAGGTGTATTTTGTACCGGAGTGCCCAAGAACTTAGAACTGTATAAGTGAGCTGAGATATAGCTGCTTATCAAAAGTGATTAATTAATATTTCATAAGCATTTTACAGTGATAGTATGTTATGTTGTATTGTAGTCAGTTTCCAGTATGGGTGGGCATTTGATTTCTCTTTAAGAAAAAGAATGCAATACATATCCATAATATACCTTTACTTTATTGATAGTATATCAGAAGAAGGAATCATACATTTCTCCAGAAGAATGATATTTTTGTTATCAGAAAGATGCCACCCCCAAAATTCCCTGTACTGACCATGACAATATGGGTAGGATAATTTCAGCATTATGCTGCATTTAATCATTAGGAAAAAAAATATCCTAAGCATTCAAGTGCAATTCACTAAAAATGTTATTAAGAACTGCCAAAGGGAAATGAGAATCAGATTTTCATTTAGTGACCACTGTCCCTGTGAACAGGTTCTCTCTCAGTCCCCCACTTGTTGAATCCTTGGCCATTGGCTGCATCTGCAGTGAAGAAACCAGCCACAAGGACTCAAGGGCTTTAAACAGAAAATAAGTTACAGTAGGTGTCTAGCTACATTTCTCTCTTAGCCTGCTACTGTAGAAAGTATCTGGTCTAAAGCAGAAATAATTGGTTTCACCCACTGCTAGGCATGGCAGCTGCACCCCCACCCCATCTGCTGTAAATACATTCCCCAGTTAACTTTTTCTTTTTAGTTATCAGTACACCAAGATAAAGCTCTAGGTGAAAAAAGGTAACCCAGTAGATACACTGGAATTGCCCACTTGTAAAATAGAGGCAAAAAGGTTCTTAAACTGCCACTTTTTGTCTGCTTCAAACTAGGTATCTACCCAGAAAGGACACATCTGAAATTAGGTCTATAGATTGTTTTTCCCTACTAGATTCTAATAACTCCTAACAATTTGGCTAGTTAGACACTTTCCCTGCAATATTTAGCCTAGTTCTAGCCCGGTCCGTTCGCTACGCTCACTCCACTTCCCCCTGCCCCTTATTCCCAACCACCCCCAGTACCGCTGCATTTATTCATAGCCTTAACCCCACCCCTAATTGCCAGCAATTAGGCTACACTACTACTCACCTCCTCCCCCTACATCCAACACAATCATGCTACTACCTAATATAATAACAATCCTAACCTGCGTAGTTCTATCTCACATTACATCCTACCAAGGCTCCACAGTCACATGCCCCAACAACTTCCACTGTACTCTCTCAACACCCTCCCTCAAACATTTACACTATAACTATACAACCCCTGCCACCAAAACCATCCTCCCAATACACACACTCCATTACCAAACACCTAACAAACTCAAAAATAAAATATCCCTAAGATACAATAAGCAATTTACTATGTATATAAAACATATCCTAAACACCCTCTATAAACTAGCCCTCGCTGGAGACATCCATCCAAACTCTGGTCCTCCCAAATCCAGCCCAACCACAAACCCTAGTCCAAGCACCCCCCAACAACTCAACCCCTAGCCAACAAGAAAACAAAAGACCTACTTATAATGTCCCTAAACATCAGAAGCATATGCAATAAAATTCAAGAACTACACGGCAGCACACACATATATTCCCCAGATATTCTCTACCTAACTGAAATCTGGCTCAAACCTCACATCAAAAGTGAGGAAATACTTCCACCTGAATACAACATCCTTCGCATAGACAGATTGTCCAAAAAATGAGGTGGTGTAGCATTGATAATTATACACCATTTCAATATTCAACTCCTGAACTCATCAGCCCCTCACCACAACAATGAAGAAATCCTTTATGCCAATCTCAAACTAAACCCAAAGAAAACAATCAATATTATAGGATGCTATTTCCCACCAGGGCAAAATATTACACCCCTAAAAAATCTCCTGAGCTGGGCTACTCTAGCTCTACCCCAGGAAACCATCATTCTCGGTGACTTTAACATCAACTGGCTATCCTGTAATAACAGTTTCCCAAACATTCACCTTAATCTCCATGGGTTTACTCAACTCATTCAATCCCCTACCTGAATCAACAAAAACCCTAACAATCATACCTTACTTTACTGGATCCTAGTCAACAAAGCCCCTCACTCTTACCTAGCAGGCTGCTTACCTGACAGTCTTAGTGACCACTCCCCCACTTTCCTAATTCGGCACCACACAAACAGTCTGAAACCCATTATCCATAGGCAAATACGGAACAAGTCCAACTTCAACCCCAACTCCTTCATCTCCTTCCTGCAAAAAAATAACTGGTCACCACTAAAATCCCTCAACCTAGATGAGGCTGTGCACTTCTTCAACAGTACCTTCCTCTCCATCCTAAACACCCATGCTCCTGTAAGAAATTCAAAAGTCAGATCGAGGCATGCCCCATGGTTAGAAAAGACCACCAGAACCCTAATGAAATCCAGAGATAAGGCCTGGGAGCACTGGTGACTAACAAAAAAATAACTCAGATAGGCAATCATTTCTTGAACTGCGCAATAAAGCCAAAAAGCATATAAAATTATACAAATCCCTCTACTATAAATCCACCCTAAACTCTACCAACCACAACCCTAAGCAATTCTGGCCCACTATTAACACTATCCTCCATTGAGGGAAGGTTGATACCCCCCAACTGTCCATTCCCCCATCCTCCAGCAGTATCGCTGAATCTTTCAACAAACACTTCACTGAAACTATAACATCACTAAACAGAAAACACTTCCCTACAACAGCCCCCCAACTGCTAACCTTAAACCCCCACTCCCCTTTTCTTCTTCACCTCAGTACCTACCTCCAACATAAAAAGACTATTGCCAAAACTTAAACCCACCAAACTCACAGCTGACAACCTCCCCTCTGAATACTTGAAAATTGCAGCTGATACACTAGCCTACCCAATTTCAGTTCTAATCAACCGTTCCATAACAGAAGACTATGTTCCCTCCATATGGAAAATATCCCACATCATTCCCCTCCACAAAGGCACCCCCTCCATTGACCTCTCCAATTACCGCTCCATTGCTATCTTCTCCCCTCTCTCCATGATACTTGAAAAATGTATCAACACCCAGGTCTCCAACTACTTCCCAGCTAATAATCTCCTCTCCAAAACCCAACATGGTTTCAGGCCATATCACAGCACTACCTCCACTCCGCTCTCCTTCACCAGCACTATACTTCATCACAAAAACAATGGCCACTTCTCTACTGCCATATTTCTAGATCTCTCAAAGGCCTTTGACATGGTATCTCATGAGCTACTACTCTCTACTCTCCCCAACCTCTCTTTCTCACAATCAGCCTGCAACTGGTTCTACAGCTATCTAAACAGACTCCAGCAATCAGTAATCTGGAAAAATAACATATCACCTTGTCTCCCAGTTACTCTCAGAGTTCCCCAAGGGTCTATCCTTGGCTCTCTGCTATTCTCACTTTTCACTAACAACCTACATACTGCCACCACACAAGCATCTCTTATACAGTATGCAGACGACTCTGCTCTCAACTGCTCTGCCCCCACTCTACCAGAACTACAACAAATCACACAGGAATCATTCTCATCTGTAGAAAGCTGGCTATCCAATGTTCAGCTCCTACTCAGCCCAAGTAAGACAAAACTTCTCCTGTTCCAACCTTCCAAAGCCACCCAAAACACCCACCACTTCAACATTCTTGCCAAAGACAGAACCATCATCTCTCCATCAGAACACACAAAATTACTCAGTGTGGAAATAGACAACAAAGTTAGATTTGACACCCACGTATCTCTCACAATAAAAAAAGTTCACAAGAAACTTGGTGCATTATATTGAAGCTGCCAATTCCTAACCAAGGCAGCTAGAATCTCCATAGCCAATTCCCAGCTAATCTCCACCCTACTCTGTGCATCTCCCATACTTACCAATCTTAGACAGACAGACCTACACAAGCTGGATGCTTGTTACAACAAAAATGTTAAATTTGCCACTGGAACCTCCTACTGCAGCCATCATTGTATCTCCCTTAAAGAACTAAACTGGCTAGAACTCCCACAGCTCCTTCACTTTAATCAACTCACCCTCGCTCATAAACTTATTAACCACCTCCTTAACATCCCTTTCTTTCAAATCCTTCTCCAACCCTATCACCCCACTAGGCCCCTAAGATCAGGCAACAAAAATCAACTTACTGTTATCAAACCCAAAAACTCAGCAGGAGAAGCCATATGTTCATGTTCCATATCTAAACTTTGGAACAATCTTTCACTCTCTATAACTACTCTGCCTTCCAGCAGCCTTTTCAAGACTGCACTCAAATTCCACTTAAATTTGCACTGGCTTTGTCCTTATTCTAATCCAGATTAACACCCCCCACCCTTACCCCCCCACCTAGACTCTTAACCCAACTATACTACCGCCACTAGTAACCACAGTCAGAAATAGCTAGTTGTCTTTACATACTTTAACATCTTGTCTGACAACTTTGTTACTAATATTATAAATGACAAGAAACTGTCTTAACTTGCAACATTTACTATACATACTGTTGATAATCAATATCTTGATATTGTATTAAAGCCAACAACCTGTAATGTTGTTTACTATTGCTGCAACTTTGTATCTCTATTTATCATGTAAATGATGTGGAGCTTTTCTCCCTGGGCATCCGCTGAAAAAGGACCTGCATCCAGTCAGAATTTCCCAGTAAACAAATGTAAATAAATAAATAAATGTTGTTGTTGTCTTTCAGCTTTTCCTGGTTAGGGGTCGCCACAGCGGAACTCCTGTCCACTAACGATTGGCAGTAGATTTTCACGAATGCAGAGGTGCCAGCTTGACGTTCAACCTTCAACTAAGGCACGCCCATTTACGCATGTCTTTTGAACGCCCACCCAACCATGGGGAGGACATGCAGACTCCACACAGAAGGCACTCCGCGCACTCCAGCTGAGAATCAAACGGGAGAACCTCTTGCTAATGCACTGAAATATGACTCTCAGTTTTTGCCTGTTTAGTGCCCAAGAAAACCCTCTCACTCTCTCTCTCTCTTTCTATATAAGTAAGTGTGTGTCTGTGTGTGTGTGTGTGTGTGTGTGTGTGTGTGTGTGTGTGTGTGTGTGTGTGTGTGTGTGTGTGTGTGCGCTCGCACGCGCATAAGGAAAAGACCACAAATTACAGTTTTAAATGATAAAATGCAGGTACTATTAATGTATACCTTCTCAAAATTTTCAGTTTTAGGAGGGATAGAGCAAATGTTTGAGAAAAAAATTAAATGTGTCCATTCAAAATCTTCACAATTGCGAGGCATGAATACAGTTCTCTATGAGCATTTCTTAGTAGCACTCAAGCAGATTGCATTATATTTAGTTTCTATTAAAGGTAAGGGGTACGTGAGTTTTTATCTGGGAAGAAAATTCAATATATGTGCAGAATATGGCCATATTGGGTTGATGCTGTACCCAGTTTTAAATCTATACATATTTCTCCAGAATAAAGACATTTTATGTCATTAATTTATGCTATTCATTACATTTTGCTTTATATGAAAATATCAGCATTATATGTACATAATGCTGTGAACATGTGCTAGCAAAAAAAAAAAAAAGTGTCCACTAGAAACAATCTGTAGCTGTGCATTATGATATACTTTCCAGAGAATTTGCTTCAGAATGTCAAATGGTTTCAAAGATTTCAGTCTATATTGATTAATACCACCAAGAGGTGAACCATTTTTAATAGCCAGTTATTTTATAATAAACAAATATGTATGACATTTTGTCCAGGTGACAAAGTCAGTAAATACCAGAATCATATTATTAGTATAATTGTAGACATCACATGTAAAACATAATGTTCAATGTATGTTATAAATTAACTCGATATCTTCTCGGGGAAATTCGGTGTTTACTGTATATAAGCCTTGGTTCAAATACTTTTGACCCAAACCACTTGAACTAAGAATTCTTGAAAGCAATATTACTATCTGACAATCCAATATACTGAAGCAAAGTATTCTACATGTACTTTGGCCTGTAATGAAGGTGCAGTGATGCATGCAGAGATATAGATTTTGGCAGGGCAATCAAAAGGTGACTATTTCTGGGTTGCTGAACAGTGTTTCAATAAATTAATGCCCAAAGTGGCAGAAAGCCTAATTGGTTTTACATTTAAACAACACAATTATACCTCCTCTTATTAACATATACCTAACTAAAATGTTTAACGACTTTAATCTGGCTTTATGACAAAGGTCCTTAAACCATGCCAACAATATAGTGAAAGATCCTTGTACACACTCTGACCCCTTAATCTGTGTGTACCTCTAGATAGAGAATGATCTGCCATACCAAATTATAGGAATTACTGCTGATAAGTATATTGGGATAATATTTGCAATTAACCTAAAAGAGATGCAATTTCTGATAGATAGATAGATGTTCTTTGAATTTTATACTAACGTTAACAATGATAAGCAAATCCTTCATGGATTTTGTCTCTAAAAGAATATAAATGTCGAAGGAGCATGGATATCTGCACTTAAGTTTACCAAAATGTACAACTGAACACTTCTTAGCATTAAAACAGCATCCCTGACATTGAACAGGATAAATCTTTCTTAGAAGAAATTACATCGTCATCGTCATCATCATCATCATCATCATCATCAGCTCCCTTTTTCCCATTTTCTACATGAACTCTCTCGATTCAATGCCACACTTCTGCCTTCTTTAACACTCATGCCTGACTGTTGCAGATCTCCTTTCACACAATCTATCCTCCTCTTTGCTGGACATCCTCGTTTCCTCTTACCTTCTTCCTGTCTGTCCCAAATCTTCTTCACCAGATTGTCTTCAGCTTTTCTACACATGTATCCAAATCACTGTAATCTGTTCACTTTGATCTTTTCTGCAACTGGAGCTACTTTGGCTTCTGCTCTTATGTCCTCATTTCTTCATCTGTCCCACAGTGTGCATCCTACCACTCTTCTCAGACACTTCATTTTCATCACTTCTAGTGTCTTCATCTGCTCTGGCTTTACTGCCTAGATTTGTGTACCATACAGTAGTACTGGTCACACCACTCTCTGTGCAACTTACTTTTCAGTTTCTTTAGCATTCTTCTGTCATAGACTACACCTGACACTCTCTGCCAGTTGGCTGCAGCCCCTCTGATTCTAACTTTGACCTCTTCATTCAGACTTCCCTCCTCCTCAACCACCCCTCCCAGATACTTGAAGCTATTTATCTGTTTCACTGTCTGAACTTCTATCTCAGTTCTCACCTTCTTCTGATTTCCCCACTTTGCTGTCATTACCACTGTCCTATCTGTGCTTAGTTTCATCCCATGTGCCTTCAGTTTTGCATTCCGTTGCTTTATGCTTTGCTGGAGTTCTTGCTCAGCATCTGCCTGTAATGCCACATCATCTGCATACAACAACTTTGTTGATCTGTCCCCTCCAACCTGTTTGCTAATGTAGTCCTTCACCAATATGAACAGCAGTGGGCTCAGAGCTGAACCCTGGTGTACACCCACTCCCACTGGGAACCCTTCTGTGAGGCCGAACACTATTTGTACTTGAGTCATTGGGTCCTTGTACATAGCCTGCATTAACTCTAGCAATGTTTCTGGGACTTTGAACTGCCTCAGTACTGTCCAGATCCGCTTTCTTGGGACCTTGTCATATGCTTTATCCAAGTCTAGGAATGCCCAGTTGGATTCTTTCCTCATTTCTAGCATCTTCTCAACTATGTGTCTCTCTGCAAACATCGGGGTCACTTGTGCTGCATCCTGATCTGAATTGGAACTGCTCATCGCCCATCTTACATTCTACACCTCTGCTTATCCATTTTTTAATCACCATCTCTAGAACTTTCATGCAGTGTGATAGGAGTTTGATTCCTCTGTACTGCCCACAGCTGTGGATGTCCCCTTTGTTCTTGTACATTGGCATGAGAATGCTCATTCTCCAGCCATCTGAGATATGCCTTTCTCTCCACACTGCTATGAGTACCCTCAGGGGCCATTTCTCCCCTATCTCACCCAACATCTTTATCATATCTGCTGTGACCTCATCTGAGCCGGCAGCTTTCCCCTGACTTCATCTTCCTTAATGCTGTTCTTACTTCTTCTAGGGTGAGCTCTTCCTCTTCTCTCATCGTAGACTGTTTCTAGGTCAGTACAGCTTCTGTGGGTTTTTTTTTCATTCAGAAGCTGCTGGAAATATTCCTTCCATCTGCCTTTAATGTCCTGTGGACTGCTGAGCAGGTTGTTGCTGGCATCCCTTATGAAGGGTATCTGACTATCTTCTTTATCTTTCTATCTTTGCCTTGCAACTTGATACAGTTTCTTTGTGCCACCTAATGAATTACTTTCCAGAAGTTGGTAGAGTGCCTCTGATGCTCAATTCTTTGCTATTGCAGTTGGCATAATGGTTAAGTTCTTTGCCTCCAAGGTACAAGGTTTGATCCTGTCCTCTGACCAATGCCTGTTTGGAGTTTGCATGTTCTCCCTGTGTCTCTGTGGGGTTCCTCCCACCTCTAAAAAACATGCTGAGTGTTTCCATCTCTCACCAATGAATGGAGCTCTGGGAAGCACCACAGACTCTATATGGTACCCTATAGTGGGAAGAGTTGTACAGACCAACCACTTTGGGGCATCTACTGTGGTGCACAGCATTCTTAAGGTTGGATAACATGGATCACAGACTGCGTGCCATGGGAGGGCTAGCCACTCGATGGTGTAAAATACGGTTCTAGGGGATTCGGTCATGAGAAGAAATGACTTTTTTTCTCAAACTTGAAGACTGACATTCATATATTTGAGATACTATTATTGCCTTGGAATTATGCCTACTAATTCCAACACTATATTGTTTAAAGCCAAGTGACGTTTGCTCTGAAACATTTAAATGAAAAAATCTGAATCCGATGAAAACATTTGTAAATATGGTCAAATTCAAGTTAGAATAGTCATCAGAAATTATCAAACTGCAGCATTTATAGTTTAGTTAGTAAAGGCTGCATGCAAATGCAGAAATCTGGAGGTGCAGCTAATGCTAATTAGCCATGTATGTCTAATTGGAACCTTTCACAAGTACTAGAGTAAAGGTATTAAATCTAATAGAACACCTCTACTGCAGCATTGGATGAGCATAAGAAATGTTTGCTGTCTTTTGATGATTTACATCCCATTCATTGCTATAGCAGGAATGAGGCTGTTAATACTGTTAAGATATCTGTGTGTGTTTTGGGGGAGGGAGCATGTATAAGAGTGTGTGTGTGTGTGTGTGTGTGTGTGTGTGTGTGTGTGTGTGTGTGTGTGTGTGTGTGTGTGTGTGTGTGTGTGTGTGTGTGTGTGTGTGTGTGTGTGTGTGTGTGAGAGAGAGTGTGTGCATGTGTGCGCATGTGTGTTTGTGTGTGTGTGTGTGTGTGTGTGTGTGTGTGTGTGTGTGTGTGTGTGTGTGTGTGTGTGTGTCTGTGTGTCTGTGTGTGTGTGTGTGTGTGTGTGTGTGTGTGTGTGTGCCACGAGCGTACGTGTCCATGTGTGTGTGTGCCTACATTTTAGTAGAAGCCTATACAGCTGCATAGTGTGGGTCAGTAGAGGGAGCACTAGTGCAGCTAGTGCAACTTGTGCTAGTGACAATATATCTGAAAATAACACTCACTATCTATAAAAGTAAAAAACTGGAACAAATTTTTTGGTAAGTGCTTTCATGATGTAGATACATCACTTCATCAGACCTGTAACTGACACAACACAACTATGCTTATATTACTGAGTTAATTTAAAACAACCAATCATAGTACACACCAGCAATTTCACTCTCATTTCTTAAGGGGTACACTTATAAACAAAGCATCTCCTTAATACTAGAATGCATATGTAAAAACAAAAAGGCAGACCTTGCAAAAATTCTTACAGCCTTTACATTTTCAAATATTAGAAGTGTTAATATAAAAGGTAACAATATAAGCATAGTTGTGTTGTGTCAGTTATAGGTCTGATGAAGTGATGTATCTACATCATGAAAGCACTTACCAATAATTTTTTTCCAGTTTTTTACTTTTATAGATATTGAGTGTTATTTTCTCAGCCATTGAGTGATCCTGTGGATGTTTTTGTAGGAACTGTGTTCATATATTTTATGGATCCCATTTTGCTGACTATCTGTTTTGTGCTTGGATATTTAAATAAGTATTTTACTTGCCATGTATAGTTTCTTTTATAAATTCTCTGATTGTTTGACTGTGTCTATATTACATACAACTTTTTGTTTATAATAATGTGGAAGTTATCAGTTTTGACCACAGCTGAAAATGTTCTTTGGCCCAGTCAAACCATCCCGGCAAACAAATGCAAAATAAAATAAAATAATTAAAATGTCATATTATATCTGACTCTGCTTTACTACATGCAGTTTTTTTTCACCATATTCTTAACAGCTCAAACAGATTTCATGATAATAATGTATGCATTCATTGTTTTGAATCAGTATAGCATTATGTTTGCTCCATATGCTCCATACAGTCACTAAAATAGATCCAAATGGATCAGTTCACTTTCCTGGTTCACACAAAGAAATAAATAAAGTGATAATCCACATAAATGATTAGCAGTAAACATACCATATCATAAACAACCAGCATTGAGTTCCTCCTACTGTGTGTGCATACTCTGTGACTTGTATATCTAGCAGGCTTTACATGGTTAAAAAAGTTAAAAGCATTAACAGGAAATGAATATAGATTCTTACAAGATCATTTTAATTAATTAAGTTCTAAGTAAGATTTTACAGCAGTATACACAACTTTTACACAAAACACAGTTACGCATATTGTTTTGTTTTACTAAATGTTCAATATTTAATTTATCTTACAAAGAAACATAGACTTTAATGTCAGATGAGGGCACCTTGTTCTACCTATGTTGCTCTTTTTACCTGCTTGAAAAATTCTCAGTTAAATATAAGAATTCCCATCTGTCCATGTTGTGAAGATAGGTGAAGGCTGCCAGCCTAGCTAGATAGGATTTGGTAGATAATTCTGTCATTTGTAAATATTAATGTAAGTTACATGCCCTTAAATGTAAGAAAATTATGGTAAATTTTGAACTTCAAAAATGTAATCACATTGCACTCTACTGGAGGAAAGCTGATAAGTCAAGCACTGTATAATTGTTTGATCTCAAAACTCAGAGCCGAGATGTCTGAATGAAGGAATTCTCCATATTATTTTGAGACCAGAGTTAATGGCTAGAATTCACATGTATAATGTCTTTTATTGCTCTGGCTTCCTGACCAGCAGCAAGATCAAAAGGGTGGTTACACTCTGAGTTTCTGTTAGCCTGGGAAACATAGAATAATGACATAATCTGAAATGAGTCAGTGGTACTGTGTTATAAATTTAAGGACAGAGAGAGAGAGAAAATCAGAACATTTTGCATTTGTTTTCAGAACTGACAATATCACCAGCAGTGCCTTGCTCTATATGTAAGTTTATTTTAGAACTGTGTTTGCTCTTAGATTTAGATAGGAAATAGGAAGTTTAGTCTAGCTGTTATTCTGTATTGATTCAGAACTTTTCTAATGTATTTTTTTAAGCATTTCTTTGTAATCTCTGAACTCTTGACTAGCACTGTGTAGTAAGAAGTATTGTCATGTGTTCTTATTATATATTATTAAATCTTTTTAAACCTTTCAACTGTGGCTGTTTTATGTAGAGATAATTAAGCTCTAGAGTATATTGCATGTATATAGTGATAGTGTCCAACCCACCCCAAATAAGACTTGCTGTTCGTCACACTTACCATTTGGATAATAATAGTGCACTGTAATAATTGGACACCCTTTTATAAGGGCCTTATTAATAGCTGATATTAGAGGCTGGTGACAAGTGGTACTACAGTATAATCTGGGCAGAAGGGGCATAGCTGAAGAACCTGTGCCAGCCTTCCCCAGAAGTGTCTGTGTGTTTGTATATAACTCATATCTCAAAGTATGTGTGTGTCAGCTACTTGGGCATGGACACGAAGCACTGGTTGGACAGAGAGGGTGCTGGAGGTTTTAGTTTGACCACTAGGCTACAATCTGGACTCTATAGCTGTGTCAGTGGGGAGTCTTATTAGGGATCTGGAGAGAAAGGAAGAAACCAGCCCCAGAGTGACTGTGATCTCTGTGTGCTCTTAAGGGAAATTGTACTTTACTGTGTGTGTATATTTGTTATCCTTCCCAATTTGGACGCCCCTCACTGGTGTTAGTGGTGAGGATTGAGGCTCCTTGATTGCTTGGCCAGTGCATGGGTGTCATCTATTAATTGTTTGGCAGTGGCGGGATATCCAAACCACATAGTAATTGGTTGGCACATACTAATTGTCTTGTAGTGTGGTGTGGATAGTGAATTCCTGTAGCTTGTGTACAGTGATCACTGAAGGTGTTTTTGTACTCTAAATCAGCCACACAGTGAATATTCAGAGTTCAGATCACAATTGTTTTATTTCTTTTGTGAGCTTAGTTAGTCAGGAAGAGCAGGCAAGCATGTCAGCAGAAGACTATGGCAAGCCGACAAGGAGCCAGTTGGCTGAGATGTGCCAGGCTAAAGGACTGGTGCAGGGAAACCTGACTAAGGCAGACATGATTGCAGCTTTGGTCATAGGTGCATCAGAAAACAGCAACCAGGAGGATGATCGGACTTGCAGTGGAGATCTACAACACTCAGGGAAAGGACAGCTCAACCTTTGTGCAGAGTACTTAAAAATCCATCTGGAGCTAAAGGCACTTGAGTTGGAGGCCAGTCGTTTGGAAATGGAAGCTGTGGAAAAGGAGCAGCAGAGGCAGCACAAAAAGGAGATACTGACTCTTTGTCAGAGTCATGGAGGTAATGAGGAAGGGAGTAACTGGACCCCAGAAGCACAAAAGGTCAGTACATTTCTTCTACAATTTACAGAGGGGGATAATTTTGATAGTTTCATTCATATGTTTGAGAGGGTATGTAAACAGTATGATGTTGACCAAATGATCTGGGTACAGTTCCTAACTCCCTTACTCCATGGTAAAGCTGTAACTATTTTGTCCAAAATGTCCGACGTTGACTGTTTTAATTATACTGCTGTTAAGAATTGTTTGTTAGAATTCTTTAAGCTAACAGCTGAAACTTACAGGAAAAAAATTTGTGAGCATAGACGCAAGGCAGATGAAAGTGTGTGTGAATATGTTCCTGAACTAAGCGGTTATTTTCATAGGTGGGTGAGTGGATGTCAGGTCACCACTTTTGAAGGGCTGGTAGACCTTTTGGTGAGGGAACAAGCCCTTAACACTTTGATTGAGGACATGAGGATCTGGTTAGCTGATAGACAATTTGCTACTTCAGAGGAGTTGGGGAAGAAGGAAGACTTATACATAGCAAACAGGGCATCACTGCACAAGAAAGGGACCCCCAGTACTGCTCATGGGTCTAAAGGAACCCAGTGTGGGCAGTCTGGACTGCCCCAACAGAATCTGCCAGTAGGAGAGGAAGCCACTAGGTCAGGTACATGTCCAGGACCTAGGGTTAAATGTTTTGAATGCAACCAGTGGGGCCATGTGGCATACAGATGTCCATGGAGGCAAGGTGGGGAACAAAAGGTGAGAGAGCCAGTAAGTGTGAAAGAGAAAATGACAATAGTAGGTTGTCTTGAGACAACAGGGGTACCAAACTTCCATCCTGTAGATGTCCTGATAGGGAAGGATTTTCATGAGGCAATACCATTTGTTTATGCAGTTACATCCAGTCAGCCTTTGAGACAAGCATGTGGGTCTGGTAGCCTGGAGGAGACCCAGACAGACCGCATGCTTGCAGCCAGGACTGGTGAGGTGGTTACTTCATGGAGGGAGATGCTCTGTAGCAGTGAGACTGAAGGTGAGCCACAGCTGCTTGTGAGTACTGATGTTCCCTGGGACAGAGTGACTGCAAAGGTAGAGGTGAGTAGTAGTACCCAGGCTGACAGTGAAGCACCGCTGTCAGAGGATGCCGGACTTCCTGTGGAAGGGGTGCTGGGAAGGGTTATAAAGAGAGAGTCAAGACAGGCTCAGCTCTCAGACCTTACATTACAAGGCCTAAGGCAGGTAGCTAGTGAAGTGCCAGATTCTCAATGGAAGGGGGAATCTG
The DNA here is from genome assembly GCF_019279795.1 of Protopterus annectens. Lineage (NCBI taxonomy): Eukaryota > Metazoa > Chordata > Ceratodontiformes > Protopteridae > Protopterus > Protopterus annectens. Next base: position 342,581,921 of record NC_056745.1, on the reverse strand, counting down.
TATACTGGAACAAAGGGTTACTGTATAGAGTGTGGAACCCTGAGGGAGGGCTAGAAGGTGAGAGGCTACAGTAGTTGGTAGTGCCTAGAGCCTACCATCTGGCACTTCTAGCCATACCCCATGATATTCCCTTTGCAGGTCATATGGGCATAAAACATACAAATAGACGTATTATGCAGAACTTCTATTGGCCTGGAATTTCCAGAGATGTAACAGGGTACTGCAGGACCTGTGAGCAGTGCCAAAATGTAGGCAAGGCAGTAGACAAGGTGAGATATCCTTTGATGCCTTTGCCTGTTATTGAGGATCCATTTCAGAGGGTAGCTATGGATATTGTGAGGTCTCTGAGTATCCCAAGTTTCACAGGGAAAACTATATCTTAGTGGTAGGAGATTATGCTACAAGATACCCTGAGGCAGTGGCTTTGTCCTCCATTGAGGCAGAAAAGGTGACAAATGCTTTGTTAGAGATTTTCAGCAGGGTAGGTTTTGCAAATGAAATACTGACTGACAGAGGTGCCAATTTCATGTCATACCTGCTTGCTTGTCTGTGAAAGTACTGCGGGGTGAAGCATCTGAAAACCACCCCCTACCATCCCCAGACTAATGGTCTTGTTGAGAGGTTAAACTCTACATTTAAGTCCATGCTACGGGCATTTGCAGAACAGTTTAAGAGGGAGTGTAACAAATATTGCCCCATCTGTTGTTTGCTTACAGAGAGGTTCCCCAGGAATCCACAGTTTTTTATGCTTTGAGCTGTTGTATGGGCATAGGGTGAGGGGACCTCTAGATTTAATTCATGATGAGTGGGAAGGTGAGTGTGAACCTCACAAGGAGTTTGTTGTGGCATATGTCCTAATCCTCAGGACAAGGCTCAGGAAACTCATGGGTTTGGCCCAGGAGAACCTGGCAGAAGCCCAACAACAGAAAAAGGTATGGTATGACAGGAATGCTCGAGCTACAGAGTATGCTGTAGGGCAGCAGGTAATGGTTCTCATTCCTGTCAGACACAACAAGCTGCAAGCAGCTTGGGAGGAACCCTACAAGGGGGTAAGGAAGGTAAGTGATGGTAACTACATGGTGGAACTGTTAAGCAGGAAGCAGGAAGAAGGGCCACAAATTGCACCATGTTAACATGGTGAAGCCTTACCATGTTAGGGAGGCCCTTGTGCTGAGTATTTGCAGTGGCTTGCAAGAGGAGTTTAAGGGAGATCTGGTGACTGATCTCCTCAGAGAGGCTTGGACTGACACCTCAGTGGAAGGGGTAGCAATGTCTTAGCAGCTATCTTCTACCCAGGTTCGAGAAACCCAAGCAGTGTTACAGGTGTCTGGGGACATGTTCACTGGGAAACCATGGTGCACCCACCTGGTGCAGCACCAGGTGGATACAGGACCCCAAAGCCTGTTAGGCAGGCCCCTTATAGGGTGCCTGAGAGAGTCAAACAGACTCTGAGGGAGACTATACAGATGTTGGAACTAGGGGTAATTCAAGAGTCCAACAGTCTCTGGGCCTCCCCAGTGGTGCTGGTGCCAAAGAAGGAAGGCAGCACCAGGTTCTATGTGGACTACAGGAAATTAAATAGTCAGAGTCAGATGCTTACCCCATGCCTAGGACAGATGAGGGCCTAGAGCAGCTGGGTGGGGCTAAGTATCATACCACCATTGGTCTTACCAAGGGTTACTGGCAGGTGCCTTTGACTCCCAGTGCTAGAGAGAGGTCAGCCTTTGTGACTCCTTTTGGCTTGTATGATTTCACAAATATGGCCTTTGGGATAAAAATGCCCCAGCAATTTTCCAGAGGCCGGTAGATCATATCCTAGTTACCTAGATGATATTGCCATCTACAGCCATTCCTGGTAAGAGCACCTTCAACATGTCAGGGAGGTGCTGGGCAGACTACAGAGGACAGGGTTGACCATTAAGCCCAGCAAATGTCAGGTGGGTATGGCAGAGATCTCCTACCTGGGACTGAGCAGGAAGTGGTAAGATCAGGCCAGAACCTGCCAAAGTGGAAGCCATTCAGGCATGGCCTGCATCTGTTACCAAAAAGCAGGTGAGGGCATTCTTAGGGATAGCAGGGCACTACAGAAAGTTCATCCCTAGTTAAAGTACCATAGCTCCTCCTCTCACAGACCTGACAAGGAAGAACAGACCAGATAAGGTAGTGTGGCCCACAGCATGTGAGCAGACATTCTGGAAGCTTAAAGAAGCTTTGGGAGGACTCTCTGTGTTAGCCAGTCCATATTACAGCAAATAATTTGTTGTGCAGGTGGATGCTTCGAACTATGGAGTGGGGGCAGTACCTAGCCAGATTTCTTCAGAGGGAGAAGAGCACCCAGTGGTCTATCTCAGTCATAGGCTCAAACCCAGGGTGGAATGCTATGCAGCTGTAGAAAAGGAATGTCTAGCCATAGTGTGGACACTGCAAAAACTTCAGCCTTATCTGTATGGAAGAAAATTCACTGTAGTGACAGATCACAGTCCCCTAACATGGTTAAACAGAGCCAGCCAGCAAAATGCCAAGTTGCTAAGATGGAGCCTAGGGTTGCAAGCATATATGTCAGTGCAGCACTGCAGTGGGATTAGCAATGCCAACAAGGATGGGATCTCAAGACAGGGAGTGGGGTACGGTATACTCAGATAGAACTAACCCTCTCAAGCAACGTTTCTCAAGGGCCACTTGAAAAACTAGCTTGAGTTCTCCAGGGAGAAGATATGTGAAGATAGGTGAAGGATGCCAGTCTAGCCAGATAGAATTTTATAGATAATTCTCTCATTTGTAAATATTAATATAAGCCACAGGCTTGTTCTCTTAAATAGAAGAAAATGCTGTTAAATCTGGAATTGCAAAATTGTGACAACAGTGCACTCTAATAGAAAAGAGTCCAAGTAGCCACTACAAACCAAAGTGAAATAAATCCAAAAGGCTACTAGCGGAATCACAAAGACGCTGGAGATGTGAATAAATTCCACACTTTAATAAAGTGTGGAATTTATTCACATCTCCAGCGTCTTTGTGATTCCACGAACAGTGCACTCTGCTGTAGGAAGTCTGATAAGTCAAGCATTGTGTAATTGTTTGATGTTAAAACTCGGAGCCGAGATGTCTAAATGAAGGAATTCTTCCTATTGTTTTGAGACCAGAGTTAATGGCTAGAATTTACATGTAAAATTTCTTTTATTGCTCTGGCTTCCTGACTAGCTGCAAGATCAAAAGGGCTATTAACCTCTGAGTTTCTGTTAGCATGGGAAAGCAGAAAATTGTTAAGAATTATGTAATGTGAAGCAGCACTGTGTTATCAATTTAAAGAGAGAGAATCAGAGAGCATTTTGCATTTGTCATGAGAACATCCAACTCACCAGTATCTGCCTGTGTTCTGCATGTAAGTAGGATCTTAGACTTCAGTGTTTTCCTTAGAAATAGCTAGGAAACAGGAAGATTAGACTAAGTGATTTTTGTGTTGATGTCAGAACTATTCTACTTTATTATTTTTAGCATTTTCCTGTGATCTCTGAACTTTTGACTAGCACTGTGTAGTAAGAAGTATTGTCTTGGTGTTTTTATTATTTATTATTAAATATTTTTAAACCTTTCAACTGTGGCTGTTTTGTGTAGAGATAATTTAAGCTCTAGAGTATATTGCATGTATATAGTGATACTGTCCGTGTCACTCCAATAAGCTTTGCTGTTCAGTCACACTTACCATTTGGATAATAATATTGCACAGTAATAATTGGACACCCTTTGTTAAGGGTCTTTTTAGTAGCTGATATTAGTGGGTGGTGGCAGCTGGTACTACTTTTTAGATTGGGAGAAAGGGAGCACAACTGGAGAATCTGTGCCAGCCTTACCCAGGAGTGTCTGTTTGTGTATAACTCATATCTCAAAGTGTGTGTGTGTGTGTGTGTGTGTGTGTGTGTGTGTGTGTGTGTGTGTGTGTGTGTGTGTGTGTGTGTGTGTGTGCGTGTGTGTGTGTCAGCTACCTGGGCAGGGACATGAAGCACTGGTTGGACAGTGAGGGTGCTGGAGGTTTTGGCTTGCCCACTAGGCTGAGATCTGGACTCTATAGCTGTGCCAATGGGGAGTCTTATTGGGCGTCTGGAGAGAAAGGGAGAAACCAGCCCCAGAGTGACTATGATCTCTTTGTGTTCTTAAGGGAAATTGTACTTTACTGTGTGAGTATTTGTTATCCTCCCCTATGTGGACACCGCTCACTGGTGTTAGTGGTGAGGACTGAGGCTCCTTCATTGCTGGACCAGTGCATGGGTGTCACACCGGTCACTGTCAGCCAGTCATTATATAGATCATTCAAATCCTGCCTTCTTTTAAACCTCATTCCTCCTCTGCATGTATTGATCCCACATTTCCCATTTTTTCCTATGTAATTTGCTCTTACCCTTTTCTAAAGATCACAGTTTCAGTTGTTTTATCTCTGTTACTATCTTTGTTACTTCTACTAAAGTTGGTTTAGACTTTGATTTCCATTTTCTAGTCATTGCTTTTTTGGCGCCATCATAATTAGACTCAGTAAGTCCTTACTATGTCTAGGCAATTCCAATTCTGTATCATAGCTCAAGAAAATCATCTCCCTAGTTACTCCAGTTCAGTCACCCACCATCTCTGACTGTGCAGTCTACAGGGAATCTTTAAAGTCAGTGATTACATTCTCAGAAAATATGTTGCAAGTTACCGCTTTCTTCCCCATCACACCTCTAACATTTGCTGTCTACCTGAGGAAAAATTATTTGGCGCCTGCTTGAGGTATAAAATACCTTTGTAAACACTTCCAGAGAAAGATCCTAAATCTTCTAGATTTTGTTGCATATTTGGGAGACATACATATATCCCCCCATTGTTTCTTTGTGAATTGCTTTTCTAGTCTCTCTTCCCAATCCTTCATAACCTCCTTTGATTGATTCTTATAGTTATCATGCAATATTTTATATGCTCTGCTAATTATTCCTTTCTAAACCACAGCTTTTGTTCTAGATTCTACTAAAAACTCTACCAGTGCTGGTCTTTCATTTCTTTCTCTTTGCCTATACCTGGTATTAGTCCTTGATATGGAAGGCAATCTCTAACCTGCAGTCTAAATATGTTCTTGGTGTCTTCTCATTCTATTACCTTTCTCTCTGTAGTTATTTGTACCCAATACCTTGGTTACTGCCAGTTTTCTCCAATATATTCCTGCCCCCTCTTGCCTATTGCCTGTATCCCTGATTGTAGTCATCTCTGTCTGCAAAATCTCCTTTCTGCATTCCTGTATTGGCTTAGTTCTTAGAATACCTTCTGCTGCTTTATAAATATAATATCCTGTATAATTAATGTTGCTCTCCTTAAAGTGTCTGCATCCAAAATCCCAGTCTTTCCCTCTTACTTGAACTTCCCCCCTATTTCATCATCATCTCTTTCTACTTTGAATTATAGTTTTCTGCTTGTGCTATGTACAGGAGCCTTAACTGCAATGCTCTGAACTACCCCTTCATCTTGCGTAATCCCAATCCACCCTGTTCTATTGGAAGAAAAAGCTTATCCCACTTGACTTTTGCCATCTTCCCCTTCCAGATAAAATGCTTATTAATTGTGCACTGTCAGCTTCAGTCATGAGCAGCAGTTCATTATTCAGACATCCATGACATCAGTTACACTATTTGCTAACAGTTTCAATTAAAAAATGGCAGTTACATGGTTATATATGTATATATTATTTTTAAATGCACAGATGTATATGCAGTATAATATCATCAGCATGCACAGATTGACAGATTTTATTTAAGAATATTTGTTACTATAAAGACTTGTTCAAACTCTAGGACATAGGCGGATAAGATAAAGAGTTAAAGCAGCCCATAGAAAGGAAGGGGGAGGAAGCATGAGGAATAAAAGAAAGGAGATGAGATGATACAGGAGTATACAGCTGTGATAATAGTAAGTTTTGTGCAACAGAAAGTTGTAGCATGAATTTATCTAACTACATTAGGACAAGTTTAATTACAGGCGGTGCAGGTGCAGAGGCATTAATCTATCAGGTGTTCCTTCAGTTGGCATTTAAGACTTTCAGGTTGCGGACTGTTGTTAGGTAGAGTGGGATAGTACTTCAGTTGTTAACAATGTGATATGAATACAGAGAGCACCCTTCATTGCTGCTATGTTTGTCCTGCAGAGCAATGATTTGCCAGTGAAGCACATAGGTCTCTTATGGTGTAAGGTTGGATAATGGATTGAAAGATGGGAATTTTCAGGGTTGTGTAGTAGTTTGACAGCTATATTGAATTGTGAGTACAACAGATAATTATTTAGTTTCATCCAATTTAGTTGTTTTAGAGACAGGCAGTGATGTGATCTATGCTGTTGGTTGGTTGCAAATTTGGCTCCATTATTCTATCATTGGCTTTAATTTGGTTGCTAGAGGGGGACTGAGATAGGTTAGTACAGGGAAGGCATATAATTAGGTTGGGAATAGAAAAAAGAGGCTATGTTTTGTCTAGCAGAGTCAGTAAGGTAGTGTTTTACTCTACAGAGGCAGACTAGCTTTTGATGAGTCTTCTTCATGGCTTGCAGAAGGTGGAGATAAAATTTTAGGCAGTTGTCCATAATCACACCTAGTAGTTTTTTATTGGTCTTGCTTGATGAAAGTATATCAAAGTTAGTGTTTTAGGGAGGAAAGAGAGTTGGGGGTAGTCACTGTTAGTTGTTTAGTTTTTTTTGTTTGTCTGTTTTTTTTTTTGTGGGTACAGTAGGATTTGTGAGTTGTCAACCAAAGTTTCCATGGAGGAAAAGGATTTCTGAATTAGTGTCTGAAAACTGGTTGCATCTTAATGTCATACATAATAGAGTCCTGTTGATGGCATATTGTACTATGGTGGCCTCTTTGGCTTCTGTTGATATTGATAAATAAGTTAAACAGTAGTGGTCGTAGGATGCAGCCTTGTGGGATTACGATAGATATAGGAAGGAAAGAGGAGAAATCATTTTGCCATTTCACTGTTTGGGACCTATTAATGAGATAACTAAGAAAACAGATAAGTGAGGAGGGTGATAGCCCAGAGAAAGAGGGTATAGCTATAAGAATTCATTGACTGACTGAGTCAAATGCCTTTGATGGATCCATAAATGGGGCTAGGGTTGAATTTCTGTTGTGATTTGTTATATCTGTCAATCTTAGAATGCCAGCAGCTGTACTGTGATTGGGTCTGAAATCACTCTGTAGGAGCAAGAGAGAGAAGGTTATGAGAAATAATTTATGTAGTAAGGTGAGAGTAAATACATCTTTCCCAGATTTTGGATAAGGGTGAAAGAATAACAATTGGTCTATAGTTTATGAATTCAAATGATAAGCCACTTTTATGAACGTGTATTATATAAGATTTTTTACATAAGCTGGGGACATATTGTTCTTGGGTAGAATGATTTATTAGAACTGAGAGAAGATATGCAAGGCTATCTGCAGCAAGTTTAAAGTAATTTGCTATAGTTCTTTTAACTGCCTGCAGTGTTGTAGGGATGTTTGAGTTTGGTTTGTAGCCATGACCTCCAGGTGTTATCTCTAAGTTGCATGAGTTTTTTTTTTTTTAACCAGTGAGCTGGTTTCTTTTTAACTCTTTTCAATCTTAATGGTGCTTGCTCTGCCATGATATTCAGAAATATTGTATTAAAAATGTTCACTGAGTCATCAAGTAGACAAGTTTTAAGTGGAGCCTATTTGATTTGGAGAAGACTGGAAGTAAAAATGTCTTTATTGAAGTTACAGAGGTTTCTGACTGTGGCACCCACCACTGGTGCCAATATGTGATGGGCATCAATATGTGTTGTTCCCACACTGGGCCAGTAATCATGGAACCTGAATCCTCACTACTAACACTGGAGAGCGACATGCATTTGGAATACATATGAATACCCTCAGTATTTCCGGACACAGACCTCTCTGCATCAAGTACAATTTCCCTTAAGAGCACACAGGGAACACACTTAGCTCGGGGTCCGGATGTCTCTATATCTGTTGCCTTAAGGTCTCCAATAAGATTCCACACTGGTACAACTGTAGAGTTAGGTCCTCAGTCGAGTGTCCAAGTCAAGTCCTCCAGCACTCTCTCTGCAAACCTAGTGCTTTGTGTCCCTGTCCCACGTAGCTGGTACACACACTCTTTAGGATTTAATTTTCACACACATACACACACACACACACACACACACACACACACACACACACACACACACACACACACACACACAGACACACACACACACACACACACACACACACACACACACACACACACACACACACACACACACACATACACACACATTCACACGCACACACCTGGGAAAGGCTGGTATAGGTTTACTAGCTATGCCCCTTCCTGCCCAGACTATAAGGTAGATTCACTGCCACCAGACACTCTACACCTACTCTAAGGCCCTTAACAACGGCTGTCCAATTAGGTTATGTAATATTAATATTAATACAAATAATAGTAGTTCACCAAGATGGTTAGGCCTTCTGGAGTGGCCCACACATTGTCAGCAAATAAATATAACTACTGTAAAGGTTAGATACTCTCTACAATAACCAGCCACAATAAACGTATTAAATATATTTAATAATAAATAATAAAAGAACATGAAAAAATTGAATATATATTCATAGTAATCCACAGAGTTCAAATCACAGAAAATATTGAAAAGGGTATTGAAGGACAGACTCAGACAAATAAAGAAAAACAATATCTAAACTAAGCTTCACTTTATATTCTTGATTGAATCTAAAACAATTTTACTGTTCCCTAGTAACTTACTTGGGCAATGCAAGATGCAATATGTGAGCAGTCTTTCTAGCCAGACCTCAAACAGAATACTCTATACTCTGAGATTTCACTTTGCAATATCTAAAATATAATTTCTAAGACGGCTGGCAAAATGACCTTGACTCTAGGATCCCACAATATCTCCTCTTGAGTTTGAGTTTGAAACAGGACTTTAGCAGACTGCTACAACACACATTTAGTGCTTTTATGGCAATGCCTGGAGCCTCTTCTTTACAAAAGCTAATTGATAATGGCTGTTCCCAGACCTGCCAGCTCTGGGCCTACTCAGCACTGTGGGGTACCGTTTAATGATTCAACACCTCATTTACATTTAACTTATTTTTCTTAAGGTAAAGTCAGCTGGTTAACCATTGCAGTACCAGTGTCCTCTATTGAAACATATACATTTAATTCAGTTTCAATAATACATGCACATTTCCTCTTCATTTCAGCAGGGTGCACTATTAGTACATTTTAACACAATTAACTCAAGCAGAGCTCACAAATACATTTTCAGCACGATCATCTGTACAGATCAGGTTGATATACTAATGACATACAATTATTTATAAAATTACAGCTAGCTGTTATGACACAAGTTTTACATCTACTGCCCTACTTCTCTCTGGGATGGCTGGCAGTACCTGCTATTGTCACACTGACTGTTATAGTGCTAAACCTTGTAGGGCTGTTTGGTGTATCTGACCTCTTTAATTCCTCCAAGTCTTTTGGGTTTCTAGTACCATGATGGGAATGGCCCCCATTCCTTAGTCAATGTATGATTAAAGTTCATGAAATTAGTATTGTTTCAATCTTTGATGTCAGCCTAAAGTGCTCTTTGCAGCACCTGTAATGTGCCCAGTAATGACTCTTTCTGCAATTCATATGGAGCTACATATATTGGTAACATGTCAAAATACAATTGTAGATTTTTTTTTATAAGACCCATTGTTCCTACTACTATTGGAATTGTCTGGGCATCTTTCTTCCACATTGCTCTCTTTTCTGCCTGCAAATCATGATATTTTATGACTTTGTGTCTCTCTGTATGTAAGACACTGTAGTCACTGGGTATAGTGATTTTAATGATCAATGCTACTTTTGTCTTCTTTTCATGGACCACTATATCTGGTTTTCTCACATCTATCTTTTAAATTGTTGGTAATGGATGATCCCATGTGACGTAGGCTTCATCATTTTCTGCGATGCTATGTGGCTCATGTTTCCAGTGTTTATCAGCTACTTCAATGCCATAATGTTTACACAATCCCCAGTGTAACAGTCTTGCCACATTATTATGCCTTTCAGTATACAGTCCTTCTGCCATGTATGTCGCAAACAGCAATGAGGTGTGCGACTGTTTCCCATTCTGTTTTACAGAACCTACATTTGTTTGTTTCTCCCACATGTTCAATGAACTTTGTAAACCAACACGTGCATAGCCCAGTATCTTTAACTACCAATGTTAACCTTTCATCTTTTATCTTGAATTCACCTCTCCTTAACCAGTCCTGCATTTGATCCTGATCGACATGAGGTTCTTCCAGAAGTTTTCTATTCTTGCAACTATAGTTATGCATTTTTCACATTTCTTCTCATCTGATTCTTCACCTTATATTCTTTCACTTGTTTTGTGCATTCAGTTGCCACCTGATTTTTATCTACTTCTGGTTTGATTTCCATTCCTGTTTGACATCGATAATGCTTCTGCTAGACTGCGCAGGGAAGTCATCTTAGATTTATTCTCTTCATATTTCAAAACTTTCACTATGTTTTAGTCCTGTGAGGTCAGCAGATATGTGTGCAGTCCCATGATTGCAGATCTATACATGTGATGAATTTCTAGGAGGCCCATACCTCCTTCGGAATGGGGAATATATAATCTTGGTATGCACTGATTTTTATAAATCATTTGGTGAGCTTGAAGCACTTTTCTGTCTAATCTATCCAACATATCTTGGGGCCAGTCAATCACTATAAAACCGAAAGTTAGGACAGAAAGAGTAAATTGGTTTACAGTTTGAATTTTGTTTCTAGATGTCAACACTGCTTTCAGGATTAATTTAAGTCTTTTAAAATATTCCTTACTAAGTTTCATTCACATCTGTTCATGTTTTACTGTTGATCCTTCATCAATTCCCAAATATTTATACACTCCCTCTTGCTCAAGTTCTTTTATATCACATTCTTGTCCCACAACTGATGTTTTCTTGGTGCTGCAGTTTTCCTGCTTTAAAGGTTGCTTTTGCAAATTTATCAAGACTAAATGACATTCTTATATTATCTGAAAAAGTTTTGACTACTTGCAGGTGTGCTTTCAGTTCCTTATCTCCTGAGGTATATAGTTTTAAATCATCGACAAAGAGAAGATGAGAAGTCTTTGCACTTTGTTGTTTTCTAGGAGCCAAATTATAGCCATGGCCTAATCTGTTAAATAGACAGCTTAATGAGTTAAGAGAAAGACAGAATAGCAGAGGTGACAGGGAGTCACCCTGGAATATCCCCCTTTGGATTTTTATCTCTAGAATAATAATTTGTCCTTTATCATGGCTTAATTGCAAAGTGGTCTGCCACTGTTTCATGGTCACTGTCATGTAGCTGATCAGTGTAGGGAGTATCTTATGCATGTTTAAGCACTCTTATATCCATGAATGTGAGATACTATTAAATGCTTTTTTTGTATTCAGTCCATGCCATGCTTAGATTCTTCCCCCTTTTACAGTTCTCCATTATGACTTTATTTAGCAACAGATGATCCTTTGTTCCATATGCCTTTCTTTTATTGTCTTTTTGTTCTATTGCCATGATTGAGTTTTCGTTTAAATGACTATAAGCTCTGGTGGCATCAGTTCTGGTGTATAGTTTATACGTAGTTGGAAGGCAAGTTACTGGTCTATAATTTTTACGGTAGCTTGCAGATTCACTCTTAAGTAGGAGCATTGT
>NC_056745.1:342490171-342565171 GCF_019279795.1 Protopterus annectens | reverse complement strand
GAGCAGCCGCCCCACATAGGGGGTGCATGGAGGCTTGCCCCCCTGCTTATAGATAGGGAAGGTGTGTTTGTATGTTATGTTGTGTTTGTATGTGTTGTTCTATTTGTTGTAGGGAAGTTAGGTAGGTGTATGTGTGTTTGTTTGTGTGGTAGCATGTGTGTGTATGGTTGCAATTATGGTTTTTGTGGTTGTGGGGTTTCAGGTATGTGGAATTTCGACTATACAGTCTCAAAATACTGAAATTTGACATTTCAGTATATAGAGATTGTCTAGCGAATCCATATATATATATATATATATATATATATATATATATATATATATATACATGACACACACACACACACACACACACACACACACACACACACACACACACACACACACATATATATATACACAAACACACATGCACGTGCACACATACACACACAGACACACACACACACACACACACACACACACACACACACACACACACACACACACACACACACACACACACACACACACATTTAATCAGTCTTATTTTACTCATATGTTTCTTCCATATCCTCCAGCCATATTCCTTTATGACTGCACTTTATGAGCTCTTAAATTTGCCATGATGTGGATTTATTTGAAAAATTTGCAACATTTTTCAGTATTACAAGGAAATACTTATACTCTTGTACAGATGAGGTCTGCACAACTGCATACAAAGTTTTATTTTGCATACAAATACACTGTCATTCAACTGCCAGCTCACTTGCTGAAAGTAAAGTGCCTAACAGTCACTGTTTTTGGGGGGATGGGGCAAAGCCTGTATTGCCTGTCGATGGCTTTTTAATCTGATGCCCTGGCAATTAATATATTAAAAAGTGACAACCTAGTACACTGAAATATGGGAAATATTTATGTGGAAGGGCATTTCACCTTCACACTGAAATGAACCAATTGCTGAAAATCAATTGACTGCTCACAAAATTCTGCAGATGGAGTCTGTCATTGAAATACTTTTCTAGCCTTTAGTTGTATATGCATGAGTACTTCTAAGCAGCTAAAATATCATTGCATTTTCTTGGGAATGTGCCCTAAATGGCAACTGTAGCTAAAATAAATCCAGCAAACAGTGTCCAAACAATAATTCCAGCTTTCCTTGGGTATTATTGTGGAAACAGATGGCTGCTATGAAGTGCTTTTGAAGCTGTTGAATTCTCAAATGAGTCACTAGAGATGGGAGTATTTATTTACCCAGTATAATACAAATCTATAAAACTGCTGTTAATTTTAAACTCAGTCCTTCCTAATTTCCTGTTTCACACACTGGTGCTTAAAACTCCTTTACTTAGAAGTAAACACATTTATATCAGAGTAATAAATGCATTTACAATTTTTTTCACCTCTAAAAATACTGTACGTTTTTCAGATCTGTCGCTATGTTCTTTTTTGATACGGTTTAATTACTGTATTAAGCCAATCCTCAGATATAATTGCACAGTATGTAGTGAATTGTTGTAGCAACACAATGAAATTCAAAAACAGTCTGATTTATGATGTAAGATGAGGAACATTTTTATCACAATGTACAAAATGCTGAAAGTAACAATTGCAGGACAAAGCATGCAATATGTTTGTTCTTCACTGTATTTGTTTTATACCATAAGTACTTTGAGTCAGCATCATGGCTTAATATTTATTTCATGTACTAGGGTCATATAAATTTCTCATGATTAATAATTGATACATATTTATCAGATTTTTGAAACACAGTGTTGTTTTCCCTACTGCATATTTGTACAGCATATCGCAACTAGTGTTTACATAGCATGACATCTACAGTTAGGCAATCCTTATAATCTATCAGTGTAGAAAAAAAGTAACCATGAGATTTTAATATCTGTACTGATATAAGTCAATAGACTTGCAAATAATTTGATCATTTCTGCCACAGAAAAAAATGTGTGACTTGATAATCAGACTAATTTTAGCAGATGGTAATAAACACATTACAAAACAATGCACAGCATTTATTGATATATGCTCAGGAAGATGACTCTTAATGTTATTTTTATTTTTATTTTATTTAGTCAAACACTTTTTTCAGCAGAGGCCCAATGAGAAAAGCTCCAACAAATTTCAAACATTTTAAAAGAGACATTCAGTAATATACTTGAACATCCATTAAGTAATAAACACTAACAATTACACATACATTTGCTAATTGCACAATAACACAAAAACACAAGAATACGTTTTAACAGTTAGTGGGATTTCTGAGGCTTTACATTAAGTTATTTTGAGATTTTGTGATGTAATACAGCAATAACAGATGAGATGGGTGTGGTATATTGAATATTTACCCATGGTTGTTGTAGTTTAATCATGACGGTGTAGCCCAAGTGATTAAACAAAGCCAACCATGGATAAATCTTCAATATACCACACCATGGAGTTGGTTATTGCTATTATACAATGACATTATTTAAGAAAAAAATTACTTATTTTCTGAAATAATGTCTTTGTATAACACCACCATGGTGATCTTCCATGTTGTTTTCTGATAGTGTTCTTTGATGATGTACTGCACATGCATATGGAACTTATGCAGAACAGCACTCGTTTAGTAAGCAAGCAATGGAGAAAGGGCAATTTCCATTGCTATTTTTTTTTTTAAAAAGAAGTGTAACCTCCCAACAGTTTAAAGATATGAGAGAGACTACAAGGAAAATCAGGTATGTTTTAATTTGTAGAAAGTGTATTTTCTGTGGTCTTGTACATAACTCTTGATCTTTTATTTAAAAAAATGTGAATATATGTGCATTCATCATTTTCTGTAATGTTTTGTTGTTCATGGCTCCAGTGCTTTGCAGCTACTTCTATATTGTCATGTCTGCACAATTCCCAGTGCAACAGTGTTGCCACTTTATTGTACCTTTCAGTATACAGGCCCTCTGCCATGAGGATATCCCATCCAGCTAGAAGATGTGCAACTATTTCCAATTCTGTTTTACAAAGTCTGCATTTGTCTTTCTTCCACCTTTTAAATGGATTTTGTTAACCAATATGTATGTAGTGCACTATCCTTGATCACCCCAATATGTATGTAGTGCACTATCCTTGATCACCCCTATATGTATTTAGTGCACTATCCTTGATCACCCCTATATGTATGTAGTGCACTATCCTTGATCACCCCAATATGTATGTAGTGCACTATCCTTGATCACCCCAATATGTATGTAGTGCACTATCCTTGATCACCCCAATATGTATGTAGTGCACTATCCTTGATCACCCCAATATGTATGTAGTGCACTATCCTTGATCACCCCAATATGTATGTAGTGCACTATCCTTGATCCCCATTATTAATCTTTCATCTTTTGATTTCAGTTCACCTCTTCTTAACTATTCCTGTGTCAAATTTTGGTCAATGTGAGGTTGCTCCAGATTTCTAAACTTACTGCTATATTTATGTATTTCCCACACCTTATATGCTTTCTTATGTTTTTTGGCACATTCAGTTGCTATCCAATTTTTGTCGACTTCTGATTTGATTTCCAGTCCCTCTTGATGCCAAAATGATTCTGCTAAACTAAGCAAAGATGTCATCCTACACTTTTTCTCCTCATGTTTAATAACATTCACAGTGTTAGGATGTGATGAGGTCATCAGATATGTATGCAATCTCACAATTGCAGATCTCTACATGTAATGAATTTTGACAAGGATCATACTTCATTCAGAGCAAAGAATATATAACCTTGGAATACATTGATTTTTATATATCATTTGACAAGCATGAAGCATTTTTCTTGTTTTCTTGTCCATAGATCCAATATCTTTTGGAGCCAGTGGATCACCTCAAAAGTGTAAGTTATAACAGAAAGAACACATTTATAGCTTAGACTTTATTTCTAGATGTCAAGGAAGTTTTCGATATCAGTTTTAGTCTTTTGAATTATTCCTTACTGAGCTTCGCTCACATTTCTTCATGGTTTATTATTGATTCTTCATCTATTCTCAAATATTTATACACTCACTTATGCTGAAGTACTTTATATCACATTTCTATCCTAGGTTAATACTTTCTTGGTACTGCAACTTTCCAGTTTCAAATGCTACTTTTGTACATTTATCAAGGACAAATGTCATTCTTATGTCATCTGAGAAAGTTTTAAAAATTTGTAGTTGTGGATTCAACACCTTGTCTGATAAACTATACAGTTTAAGTCATCCACATAAAGCAGAAGAGACATGTTTAAACAATGTTTTCTGGGAGGCAAACTGTAATCATAGTCTAATCTGTTAAGTAAACAGCTGAACTGGTTAAGGACAAACCCATATCAGTAGCAGTGACAAAGAACCACCCTGGAATATCCCCACGGAATTTTTATCCCTGAGATAATAATTTGCCCTTTGTCATATCTTAATTGCAAAGTGGTTTGCCACTGCTTCATTGACATTGAGATGTAGTTGATCTGTGGTGGTGTATCTTATACATCTGAAAGCATTCTTTTATCCACAACTGTGAGATGCTGCCAAATGTTTTTTGCACTCTACCTATACCATACTTGAATTCTTATCCTTTTTACAGTTCTTGATTGTCTTTATTTAGCTACAAATGATTCTTTGTTCCACGCGACTTTCTTTTCTTACCCTATTTTTCTATTGCCATAACTGAGTTTTTTTCTAAATGACTATAAACTTTTGTCTACATCAATTCTAGTATATCATTTGTATATTGTTGGAAGGCAAGTTATTAATTTGTAGTTCTTAGGATGGCTTGTAGGTTCATTTTTATAGAAGAGTAGAGTGTTCCTGTTGTTAACAGGGTTGATGTCTGTTCAAGATGCATTCATAAGTAGCTCTTACACAGGGCTAAAACCTTGTGTAAAGATATTATTACTTTTATCTAGAAATTACGTACTATATCTGGGCTTAGGGTTTTTCATTTAGGAAATTTTCTAAGTTATTTTTTTCAGTTTTTCGGACTGTTACTTTATTCCATTTTGTATCTACTATATAAGAGCTCCTTGCTGTTTCTTTTAATTTTCCTATCCCTTCAGCATCTTGGTTGTGTTCAACACGGTCTTTATAAATACCATAAATACTTCTCCAAAATTTCTTGTTTTTGGTGGTATTTCTATTGCATTTGCTTTATTTCCAAGTTCTCTATAATATCTTGTTGAGTCAGTGTTAAAGTGCTTATTTTGTACTTTTCCTTTATATTTATCTTCATAACTTCTGAGTTTTTCTGCCTGTGCTGATATTTTTAGTTTATTATCAACAACAGTATACAGAAGTAATGTATTGATTTAAATTGTTTTACTATACAACAGTATTCAACAATTGAGATATATAAGTCTACCTGGAAGCTCTTCCTGAGGCATTCTTGCTGTCCCTGAAACAGTAGCACCAATGTCAAGGACATGGTGCTCTGCACACTCCTGGGAGCTGTCTGGATCCCTGACAGTGGACAGGAACTCTTCATTTGTTGCTAGTGGTGGTTCTGTATCAGGCCTACCCTGGTACCCATCCAATCATGGCCCACTGCAGCTGCTTTCCTCTGTGCAGTTGAGATCATGTCAGGGGCCCTATGGCACACCTGCTGGCCACCCACAGCATTAACATTGTTGACAAGAAGCTGCCAAATCTGCATTCAGTGTGACAGATCTCCTCAGCCCCTTTCAAGCAGGAAGGCACCATATTACATAAAAGCGCCAACAATGACCTGATTTTCAGCATCAGTGAAGGGTGGACTTTGAGGACTGAGATGCCTAAGGGGCATAGTTCTAGGTGTCCTAAAAAACAACAGAAAGATAATGCACATATGTATCACATAACTACAAAATAACTGTTCCCAGGTAAAACAGAAAAGTTAGCATTTCAGTATTACCCATAGGAGAAACATAAAACAACCTAGAGATTTGAAATACAAGCAGGCTGAATGCAAAAAAGGAGAGTAATAATAGCAACATATCCTTGTTTGTGTCATAACAGAAATGCACCTTTGCCCCCCACCCTCAAAGAACAGGCAAATGACACATTTTGCTAACAATCCATCTTTGAAATGCAAAAAGTGCTATCACCTGAACTGTCCCAGAAAAATGACTACAGTTTTAACATAGAACATTCTATTTTAAGATATTACCAATCATGTATACCTGTGAAATGCCCTGACAAATATGCCCATGGCATCAGTACACTTCTAAATAACGCATACAGATAAAAGTGTAAAAGCCTTTGCTACAGACTTTTCTTTATTCCATTCCAGCATATGCAGTATATAGTTGACAAAATGCAAGCATGCTTCTCAAGTACAGTAATCCTCTGTGCAGATATATCCCAAAGTAATGGCCTCTTTTCTGTGTCCTCCACATAAGCAAGTCTCCTAACCTTCAGTTTCCCTAGCTATATGGTTGCCTTTTTATGGTGAACATTCAGAGCTGTTACAATGGTGAAGATGCAGATCAGGTGTGAACTCATTAAAACTGCTGAATCCTAACTACTTGACTCAGTGTAGTAAATGTAAACATAGTACAAGCACTCCCTCGGTATTTGTTTTTAATGAATTGCAAATGTGAATGATTATTAGTTGGGAGAAGGAAAACACAACAGCACTGCAGGCTGCCCTGCATCCAATGAGTGTGTCAGGTTAGACTTACAAAGTGTTAGATTTAAGGTTGGAAATGTAAGCAAGCAGGTCACAGTTCACAGGTTCTGTTCATTAACAACCAACCTCCCCTTCATTTGTTGGCAATTGCATATTTTATATTTATATATATATTGCCATTTAATATTATCACAGATTTTAAGGACAATGATGTAAAATGATGTACAGATTGCATGTCACAGATTAGTGGTCAGATAAGAGAAAAATGACCAACAAACACAGACAGGTAAGACAGAGCTGTATATTTGCAAGCAGTAGTCATAATCGGTTGTGTGATCACTTAGTGTACTACATCCAAAAATAATAAATGTACAAATAGTTGCATGATTTCATATTACTGTGGAAGATCTTGTAGTTGATTGTGTACAGAATGATGTCAGTTCCTTGCTGCAAAGCTGTTTGTGTGGCAAAGAGGGATAAGGCACCCTTCCTGTATTCTGCAGGTTCATTGCAGTGAGAGATCAAATCCAGACTTATGTAGAAATATTTCATGTGTACCAATATTTTCTAGTGTGTATGTCATAGACTGATTTTCCTCATTTCAACTACTTGTCCATAGGTTCATAGGTTGGTACTAGGCTATCAGCCCCAAAGCCTATACAAGCCTAGCCATACCAATTCCCTGGCTATTTCTTACCACACTATTTACTTCCCTTTTTTCTATTTTTCTTTTCTTTCAGTTTTTATTAGGAAGGCAGTGTTTGTGGGATGCGCCACTTAGCAAATTATGGAAAATGGAGGAAAATGAATGTCAGGTTTGGCTGAAGTGTGGCAGTGTGCGCCCAGGAAGCAGAGAAAACACTTGCAGAACACCTGCAAAGGCCGTCTGTAATAGGGTAAAAGTCAAAAGCAATACATTGTTGCAATTTCTGCATTTCATCATGCAACTGTGCTTAGCAGCATAGCATGGCAGTTAGCAAGGTTCCCCAGCAGCTACAGCCATCAAACACCTGCAGACAGGACTCAGACAGCCAATAATTGAATCCAGATACATTCAAATCATTCTGCTGGACACTGTGCACATCCCCTGTGGCGTTGCATGGTAGTTAACACAGAGACTTTAAGAATGATTACTAAATTAGGGAATGTCATGCAACTAGTCTTGTGGCAGCAGGTGTAAGTGTAGGGCTGGAATACAGATGATCCTGAGTTCTAGTACAGGGTGTGCAATCTTTTGTTTTTACTGTTGTGACAGCACAGTTTACAACAATGAAGCATTATTTCAGCATTCTTGTGGCAACATGTGTAAATGTAGGACTGCCATACACATGGTCCTGGATTTTAATTCAGGATATTCCATACATGTTTACTGTTGTTCCACTTCTCATTATATTCACTCTCACTTATAACACTTTAGATAGTAGAGCTGATATGAATTATATGTATGAGGGATAAGACACCATTAATGTGTTTTTCGATGCATGACTGAAGGTATACTGTGTACTATATTTCTGTAAGCATAATTCTGCTATCTGGACTTGCATGACCTATACAATTACCTAAGACACATACACAACTGGGTCTATATCCACACGCATACATGTGTAACAGCTCAAAATGTCACCTGTATTTATGTATGATTCCCGACAATATCTGAGCAGCACTTCTTCTGTGACAAAGATGGAAAATCAATGATGTGGAAGAAAATGTTTTGTCCATAATGCCTATGTTTGAATACCACAGTGTAAAAATCAATTTTCTGAGTGTATAAAGATAAAAAACAAATATGTCAAGTCATTACATTTATGCCCTTGGTGCATGTCTGCAAACCTAACTCACCTAACCTTCCAATTTACAATATATATTTCCAGGCTACATCAGTAGACACCCCACAAACTAAGACCAAGTGTCATACGAACCTTCCAATTTCAATTATTTTATTCCTCCCTGCTTGGAATTGCTGCTCTGCACTTAACATCATGCAAATGCAGTTTGCATCATTGCTCGGGTTTGCGCACTACCAGTAAATGTGATAACTGGAATTGGAAGGAATGCTCCAGAGTCCATTGCTCTAGTCCGGCTGGTAGACATGGCTGACATTAGAGAAGAAGGTGCAAAGTTTAGGGCACAGATGTTGAATTTCCAGGAGTCCAAGATAATTATTGGACTCCTGGCAAAGCACCATAACCAAAAGCGGGAGGACTATTCTGGCTCCCAGTACAAGTTGGAGGTGTGGAATAGTTTGGCCCAGACTGTATCCAGTGCCACTGGTATCCCACACACTGGAGAGCAATGTAGGCATCATTTTAATGACCTACACAGGAGAAAAAGGGATACTGTTAACTGTTGGTTGCAGGAATCTGAGACTGCAGACACCCCACAGCTGTGTTAATATGACAATAAGAGAGTACTTGTTAGATTTTGAAAGCTAAATATAGGCAAGACTGTTATACATAATGCTCTTCTTTTCTTTCCCCAGCTGCCACTGAATGTGAGTACAATCTCAATTGGCAGGCTCATGTTGCTTGACTGGAGAGACTGAGGGAAGCGAATGGTATTTATGCAGAAGAGAAGTTTATTGCAGCATTAAAAGATAGCTTTTTGGTCTTTCACCGAGTTGTATCAAATTGAGCATGAAAATCACAACTGTAAAAGCAAGTACGCATGCGTTAGTCTGTAGCACAAACCAATTATAAGAGTCTAATATTAGACTGTTGTCAGAGGTTGTGGGTTCAAATATCATAATCTGCAACTATACAATATTGTTATTTCTTCAATAATATTTACATTAAATTAAAAATTATACAGCAGTGACACAAATGCCCTGCTGTAAGATGTAATCTGTATAATTGGAGCATGCATATGTGCAATATATGCACATTTCTAGGATTGCTTTCAGCAATTTGTAGTATAGTGTGTATCTGTCAGGATATGTAATTAAATGTAATACTTTAGATAAGACTTGTATAATTATATTAATGCATTGTATGTCACATATGATGGTACTAATGTTATCTCTTTTTTTCTCACCCAAACCTTTATCTCTCTTTTTTATTTTCTATTATGTGTCATCAAAATGTCTCTATGTCATCCATGTGCACCACTTCATTAAATGCTACACAAAAAGGTAGGCTCATCATGCTATGGAAAAGTTTCAGTCACAAGAAATATTAAAATAGCACAGATGAATAGATTCATACAGATACAGAAAATAGTACTTAACTAATTTCACTATTTTTCCTGACTATTTAAGATTCATACAGATATAGAAAAACAGTCCTTCACTAATCTCACTATTTTCCTGACTGATCTAAAGAATTGCTATTTCCCGGTTCACTTACTAGAGAAGGTAAGATAAAGTAGGCGAGGGGTCCTTCTTTGTCAGGTTCCAACAGCAATGTCCTGAGAAGACTCTCTAATCGGTATTAAGATTCATAGGTTCATAGGTTCATAGGTTCATAGGTTGGTACTAGGCTATCAGCCCTAGGGCCTATACAAGCCTAGCCATAACAATTCCCTGGCTATTTCTTCCCACATTATTTACTTTCCTGGACCCCTGTCTAGCAGGGCGACTGACGTGATCCCTGGGGTGAATTTCCTTTCTCCCATCCAATCGTCAAGGTTCCTCTTGAAGAGGTCCAAAGAGGCACTCTGCTTGACATGTATGGGCAATCTATTCCAGAGTCTGGGGAGTCTCTGGGTCAGGAACCTATCCCCCCAGCATGTTTTGTTTATTGTGATGACAAGGTTTAGATCCCTGGAGCGTGTAGCTCTGAGGGATTGGGATTTCTTTAAGTGTAGCATGTCCAACAGCTCTGGGTTTGACATGGCCTTGTATGTTAAGCAGAGATCGCCTCTGAGTAGACGATATGCGACAGAATATAGCTGGAGTTTTTTAAGGCGGTCAGCATAGGGCATCTGCTTTAGGCCTGTGATTCTTTTAGTGAGGTATTTCTGAGGCCTTTCCAGTTGTTGCAGATGTCTTGAGAGGTACATACCAAATGGGGCGTTGTATTCTATAATGGGTCTAATGAGGGATGAGTACAGTGGGACAATGACCTCCCTTTTTCTGGATGAAAAGCCCTTCGTGATGAGGTGTGCCACATAGAAGGATTTCCTGACTGCTGTGGCGATGTGGTTATCGAAGGTGAGACCACTGTCCACCTGTGTCCCTAAGTCTCTTATCACACTTTCTGTGTTTAGTGTACTGCCACCTATATGGTAATTCATGGATACATGTTTTTTCCCAAAAAGGATAACAATACATTTCTTGGCATTGAGCTTGAGCCCATGGCTCTGGCACCAAGCATCTGTTTCCGTAAGGCCCTTTTGTAGAGTATCCACATCATTTGGGGATTCAATAATGGCTCCCAGTTTGCAGTCATCTGCAAACTTTGCTAGCCAGAGTCCCTTAGTGTTGACCTGTACTTCAGAGAAGTAGATGCCAAACAAGAGCGGCCCCAGGACTGAACCCTGAGGTACTCCACTTGTCACTTGTATGGAGCTGAATTTGCAGTTGGCTACTTTTACAGTGTGGGTTCTATCAGTAAGCCATTTAGCAACCCATTGGGTGACATAGGGATTAATGCCCAACTTAGTAAGTTTATCTTTGATTCCAGAGTGGGGGATGGTGTCAAAGGCCTTGGCAAGGTCTAGATAGGCTGTGTGGACCACCTTACCCTTGTCCATGGCTCTGGAGACTGATTCAAAGAAGTCAATCAGGTTCAGGAGACAAGATCGGCCCTTCACAAACCCAAACTGGGTGGGGTCCAGTGTTTGAAGGTTGCCAATGTCTTTGTTTATATATTCCATGATAATATGCTCCATGGCCTTGCAGATAAGGCTTGTCAGACTGATGGGATGGTAGTTTCCGGGATCCAAGGTGGATCCCCCCTTGTGGCTTGGGATAACTGTAGCTCTGTGCCACTCAGTGGGCATGAAACCTGAGGTGAGGCTATGATTAAACATGACACTTAGGTAAGGTGCCACTTCATATTGTAGTTCATGTAGTACACAGCCCGGGATGTCATCTGGTCCCATGGATGCTGTATTCTTGGCTTTAGAGAGTGCGTTTTGTACCTGTGTGGCCGTGTTATTACTGGAATTTGGCAATCTTCCGGTATTGAGATGGGCCATTTAGGGGGTGAGAGGGGGGTGAAGTTGGCACTGAATCGATCTGCCAGGATATTGGCAATATCCTTCGGATCAGTATATTTAATGCCATTCTGTTTTAGCTCAGAGCAGATCTGAGCATTGCCATTTAGATTCTTGACATAGTTATAGAATGCTTTGTGGTTGTCTTTGGAATCTTTGGCAATTTTATTTTCGTAACTAGCTTTGGAGGATTTCATGAGGCATCTCAGTTTCTTACTGAGGCTAGTAAGGGAGTTTTTTTCATCCTGGGATTTTCCTCTTTTCTGTAAAAGTTTCTTCCTTTTGTTGTAAAGTTTGTTTATGGCAGGGGACCACCAGATTGGCTTCCTTTTTTTGGATGAGAGCATTTTGGTTCTATTTGGGATGGCACGATTCATGCATGAGTGGATGTGCTCGTACAGTGCCTTAGTGTAGGATTCAGCAGTTGAACTTTCAGTTCCCGTCTGCATGGGTGTCATGAAGTTTGTCACTTCTGACTTAAGTAGCATGAAGTTGGCTTTGGAGAAGTTTTTTATGGTGGTTTCTTTACTGGGTGGTGGGGTGGGATGTGGATGTTAAGGGTGATTAGCTTATGGTCAGACCTGACTAACGAGGGGTGACCATAGGTATGGAGCATTGATTTCCCATGTTGGTAATGACCAGGTCTAGGATATTGGAGACCTTGGTGGGACTATGGATTAGTTGATCCAGGGTGTTGGAATTTATGAATTCCAAGAACCGTTGCTAAAGGTGTTGGGACATGAGTAGTTTTCCCAGTTAATGGCAGTGTAGTTAAAATCACCCAGTATTAGGGTGTTTGGTTCTATCTTAATATTTTCCAGTATGTTTAGAAAGGTGTAGTGAGAATCTTGGGGTATGGTGGGGGATTTGTAGCAAGCTACAATTTGGATTGCAGTCTTACCTAGTGTTAGTTGCACTTGGAGAATTTCAGACACATTGTGTTGGCCAACTAGCCTGGTGGTGTGAATATCCTTGGTGAATATTGACACTCCTCCACCTTTAGTGTTTCGGTCCTGGTTTGGTGGCTAAAAAGTGTGGTAAGAGTTGTAGCCTGGTATTGCAGGGGTGCTCTCTGGAGCCTTGAACCAGGTCTCAGTTACTGCACAGATATCGATGTTCTCCATTTTTAGGAGTGCCTTGAGAGAGTGCATTTTGAGGTTTAGACTTCTAGCATTGAGTAGCATTACCTTCAGATTTTGCATGCTTGTACCTGTTACGGTGGTGGTTTTGTCCTTTGAAGTTTGCCTAAAAAAGGCACTATAGGGGTGGCAAGAGCCGTAGCCAGTAACCTGAATCCCAGGGGCGACAGGTGCAGACCATCTCTGGCAAAGCATCGTGGTCTGTCAATCATGTCATCCCAGGCAGACAGATACTGGATCCCCTTTGAATGACACCATAAGCTTAGCCAATTGTTGAAGTCAATCATTTTATCATTATATTGTGGTATCATTCTGGGTGAAGGCAGGATGCTACTCAGGGCTAGGGTCATACCTGCCTGGGCCACATGATCCAAGAGCTCTTCCATGTCTCTTTTCATGTAGTCCAGGGAGGTACGTCTCAAGTCATTCACTCCAACATGGACAATGACAGAGTCATATTTGTACTTGTTGTGGAGTGACTTGAGTGCATGCGTTATGTAGCGGATCCTGGCACCCGACAGGCAGCTGACTGTAATTTTCTTCTTATTCAACCTGGTGAGAGGGACATCAGTGTGCCGGACTATAGAGTCACCTATGACTAAAGTGTTAGGTACATTGTCTTGCCTTAGGGGCTGTTGCTGGGTGGCACACTGGTGTTGTGAACTATGTGACACATTGGTTGTGATTGGTGTTTGTTTATGCTTTCAGCTTCAGAGGTCTTTGTTGCTTGGGCAGGTTACAGTTAAGGGCCTCTGCATATGTGGATTTAGTGTTGCTATATGTGGGTGTTGGTGGTGCGGGTTTAGAAGGGCTATGTGTTGCTTGAGGTGTAGTGTGGGTGTTAACCTTCTCCTCTTGACTGTTTAGCACAATCTTGGGTGGAGAGAGCTTTGCTTCCATTTTGGCTATGTAAGTGCATCTCTCACAGGTTGTAGTATTGGGTGGTAGGAGGAGAGGGTTGTCTGTGTACATGAGGCAATTGCTGCATTGCCCCAGTATGCCCAGATTCACCAGGTGGACAGGAGAAATCACCGGAAGCTGACCCTTGGACATGCCTGGTTTGGTGCTTTTTTTTTTTTTTTTCGTTGTAAAGTATAGGAGCTGTTTCCTTAGTAAGGTACTTTGCAATTATAGGCTGTTTAGTGCTTACTATTAATTTCTCCTTGTTAACAAGGAGAGTTCAGTGTTTGTATGAGTTTAAGGCTAACTAGTGCTTTCCAGCAGGTATTAGAGAAAGTGCTAGTCACAGGGATGCTTAAAGGTAAGATTGAAAAGAATGCACTCTGCAGTGTGCACTAGATAAGTTAGATGTGAAATTAGGTAACTTGAGTTTTACCTGTTTAAAAAGTTAAGGTTTAGTGGAGAGTTACTATTTCTAAAACAGCAAGATGGATTGAAAGGGGTGGTCACTTTTGTATTTTGGTACTATGAAATACTGTAGGATGGCCAATAAATTTAAATAATTGAAGGGGTGGGATTTCAAAAATGATGATTTTGTGATTACTCACATAAGCCAGTGAAAGTAGAGAGAAATGAGATATATGGTCAGATTAACATAAGAGGCAGGCAACTAGAAAGACAGTGGTACTTAACAAGACAACTTAAATGGGTGGGAGGGCGGGAAAAATTCTGCCTGACTCAGAACAGAGAGAGCTGTGGTCTCTTTTGAAGTTTTAATATGCTGTTAAAACAGAATGCAAGCAAAACACAAGGTAAAGAAAACAAACTACAGTATTCAAAATGTAGAAAGGCAATACAGTAATACAAAAAAAAAGCAAACTAAACTTTCCTTCACAGCAAAGTGTAGCAGAGTCTGGATGAGCCTTTCTGACATAGTTTTTTGTCTAGATTACAGAATTACATCACATATATCTGGTCATTTGACTTCTGGTTCCCATACTACCCCCATTGCTAGAAACTGAACCAGATTTTAGCACATATGTGTTACCATACACACAGATAGGGCTTTGCTGAGATGTGTTATAGCATCTGGTAGCTATAAAACCATAAAACACTTCCACACATTCCATGAGTTAATAAACCTTTGTCTGGCACAGACATTTCATCTCTGGCTGCAGTCAGAACTGTAAGATACAATCTTTATTGCCTAAATTAAGTAATTTAATTTCTTATTATTTTTCAAAGTTAGCTGGACTGAGATTAACCTCTTCTCTTCCAATATCCTCTGTTAAAATATATACATTTCCTCAGTTACAATACAATCAGGACCTACTGCCAGTACATTTTTTTAACACAAGCAGCTTTACAAATATACCTTTCAACACAAGCATTGGAACAAATCAGTTTGATATGCAAATGACATATAATGTTTTACAAAATTCCAGCTAGCTATCTTGACATATGTTGCACATCCACTGCCCTACTTCTCCTGGCATAGCTGTCAATACCTCACATCATCACTTTCACCAAACTTAATGTCCATGAACTTGCATTGTCTCCTCCCTCACCCCAATCATTTTGTCCCCCAGCCATGTGTTGTCCATCACCGTCCCTGTCTCTTGTCTTGTTTGTTTTATATGTTTACATTTGCTTTCTACCCCTCCTCAGCTACCCAATTTACCTGACCCAGACATACCTACATCCTTTACCCAGCAGTCGTCTCTTTCTGAATTAAAAAAATGGGCACCTGACCCACAAAAAAAAAAAATCATCCCATATAGATCTTTCCATTTCACTCAAGCATCTTCTTGACACACTTGATTTGGTCTAGTTGGCTATACAACATGATTGTGTTGTTGTCACCCTTCTTTGTGGAGGTGATAATCCAAATACAGTTAATATTCTGCACATATTTTCAGTTTATACTGTTAAAGAAATAGATAGCTATGATTTTTTCCTAGCTCCCTCCTGCACATTCCAGTATCATTTTCCCTTTGTTCTTCCCCCTGCTTGCTCCACATTTCACCACTTTCCTTTCTACCCCATTTTAACACTGTTAATCTGGTGAAAAAATAATATCACACACAAGAACACATAAGCAGCAGAAAAAGCAATGGATCCCTTCATTTTTTGGGCTCTGTGTTTGCACAGAATTTTGATCATACACCAATGCGAATCAACTGTGAACAAAAGCATAATGCCACTTAACCCCACTGTGCTATGCCAACACACAGCAACACATGCACTATAAAGAATTCATGTCATTGCATTGTCACTGTTTATTTAAAAATCTTTAAAAATATTAGATACAGCTAGATTTAAAATCAATATCATCTGTGCTCAAAAAGAAATGTGTCAGTGCATTTACACCTGCTGCCACAGAGTCATTTAAGCAGCAGGTGTGTTTCATAGACTCAATACTAACACTCAGACTTTATGCAATGCTGCTCACACTTGCACACTGATAAACTACTTGCAAACATGGAAAGTATTAAAAATGTATATCTCGCATGTGAAAACAGTTTGTCAACTGCCACAGAAACCCACTGCTTATCACACTATGGAAAAGTAAATATTATTATGTATTACTGCTGCTTACTGTCCATTTCTTGTCAATTACATGAAATTATATGTGGAAACATAAACTGAAGGCCCTATCTAATAATATGTTACATATTTACAATACAGCCATGTCCCCCAAGCACTGCAACCCTGGTTTCTCCATACTTTTTCCACTCATGTATAACCTACACTACAGAAATTAATATGATATGTGTGATATGCAATGCACATCAGTCTGGTAACATGCAGAGCTAGAACTATTGACTCATGATGCTAAGAAGTCTTATCTGGAAGGCTCATGAAGGAATCATCATGGACCTTATCCACAGGGACATAGGTGACCTTCCACACACTTGATATGACCCATTTTGTTATTGTCAAAGGTAGATCTTGCTTATTAAACCTTGTGGACTTCTTTGATACTGGACCAAACAAGAAGAAACACCAGCCATACCACAGCAATGAAATTTATTAGAATAGTAAGCGCTTTCAGGGATTCAACTGCTTCATCAGACTTTAGAAGGTGTCAGTATAAAGGCCCTAAAAACTTCATTTAGTTTGATTAAATACTTTAGACAGTCCACTATGACAGCAACTGAAAATTAACCCATGCATTACTAGATGGATAGCCAACTGGCTCACTGACAGAACACACGCTATCAAAGTTGGGGACTGCACCTCCACCACTAGACCACTTACCAGTGAAATACCACAAGTATCTGTGCTGGGCCCTCAACTGTTTGGAAACTATTTCTCTGAAGTCCAGACAAAGATGACCTGTGGCTTTCCATATTTGCTGTTGACTGTCAACTGGATGCAGTCATATAGAGGCCCCCAACTAAGTTAACATATTACAGAAGGGGGTGACACAGACAAATGCCTGGTGCCAAACTCACGGACTGAACCTTAAAACAAAAAATGCCTTATTGACCCCTTTGGCAATGAAGTACCCCTGTTAATTATGATATACATAATACCCATCTAAGCTCAAACAGAGTGTTGTGAGACTTGAGAACACATATTGATAGCAATCTACACTTCGATCACTATGTGTCCAAAGTGGCGAGACACACATTCTAGATTGCGCACCTCAGAAATAAGGCCATCTCATCCATGACCAGGGAGGTCATAGCTCTGTTGTACTCTACCCCTAACAGACCACTAATTGAGTACAATGCTCCCTTCTGTCTGTACCTCACCAGACACCTGCAGCAACTGGAGAAAATACAGATGTTTGTGACTGGGGAATTCAGGGCCTTCAAAACATGACATACATAGAAGGACTGAAAGACCAGTCACTGTACTCAGTATCATGCAGGCTGCTGAGAGGTGACCTATGCCTGGCCTACAGAGCAAACTCAGACCCTGCCCTACTGGAAATGCTGAACATCTGCAAATCAAATGGCACAATAATAACTTGTTCCAGGGATCTCAACCTAGCCTCTGACATAAACAGAACATCCTGGGGAGGCAAATATATCCCCACCAATTGGCACTCCTCTGAAATAGGTTTCCACTACATGTGAAGCAGTCCTCAATGACCCTGTTCAAGTGCAACCTTGGCAACAGGATGGGTGATTGAAAATTCCCCCTTGGGGTGGCACCAATGTACCTCATGGACACGACCAGTCGATGCTGATCACAAAATCACTCTGCTAACAATGATCATCTAACTATGATCAATAAGGGTGCTTGTGTTTTTACTTGGGTAGGATTGTAAATATCCTAGAGTCATTTGGCTAGTAACCTCCTATGAACCTTTGAAGATATGAACCTATGCAGGCCTCCCAACATCTTCTCTCCAACATGCCCTACTGATGTCATCCACTATAAGTTTATCTACAGTCTTTTAAAAGGCAGACTTGTGCCATGATGCTTGTGTAAATACTGAGTTGTGTAGTCTGTGTACATAGATAGGTAAAGTTCTGTTCTCACTGCAGTTAACTGTGTGTGTGTGTGTGTGTGTGTGTGTGTGTGTGTGTGTGTGTGTGTGTGTGTGTGTGTGTGAGTGTGTGTCTAGCCAGAAGAGCAGAAGTGTGCACCCTACAGTTACTAGCCCACTCCCATGGATTGACAGCATTTTGATAGTTGCACGTGCCTACACATCCATTTCATGCAGACCTCCCAACATCTTCTCTCCATGTCATCCACAAAAATTTGACCTGCAATTGTGTAAAACTCAAACTTGTTCTGTGGTGCTTGCATAAAGTACTGAGTTCTGTAGTCTGTGTACTTAGGTAGGCAGGGGTTCTATTCTCACTGCAGTCAACTGGGCATGTGTGCATTTGTACTCTTGTTTGACATTACAGAGAGCCTTTTACACCAGCATGTGGGACACTGTTATTACCATATACTCCTCAATAGACACTGCTGATGTCATCCACTATAAATTGACCTGCAGTCTTGTAAAACTAAGAATTGTGCCTTGTCACTTGCATAAAGTACTGAGTTTTTCAGTCTGTGTACTTAGATAGGTAGGGTGTTATTCTCACTGCAGACAAATGGTGTGTGCATGTTTGTGCTCTTGCTTGACATTACAGAGAGCCTTCTACACCAGCATGTGGGACACTGTTATTACCATATTCTCTTCAACAGACACTGCTGATGTCATCAGCTATAAAGTGCTGTATGAGACACTTCAAGTCAGACTTGAGCTGTGGCACTTGCGTTAAATACAGAAATTTGTAGTCTGTGTACTTAGATAGGTAAGGGTTACATTCTCACTGCAATCAACTGTGTGTGTGCATGTATGTGCTCTTGCTTGAAATTACAGACAGCCTTTTATACCAGCGTGTGGGACACTATTTCCATATTCTCCTCAGCAGACACTGCTGATGTCATCAGCTACTTCTGATTTGTGGATATGCACTATTCCCACCAAGGCATGGTCAGAGACTGTCCTGGAGACCAGGAAGAAGTCACCTCATCCTATACAATACAGATTACAGTGACATGGCTTTCAGTCTATTCACATACATTATGGCATGGTTTATAGGCCCTGTGTTTTCTTGGTGAGAAACCCCTGTTGTCTCTCCAGCTGCTGAATGTGTCTGGTAAGGTATATGCAAAAGAGAGCATTATACTCTATTAATGTTTTGATGAGGTTCGAGCACAGTGCTGTCATACAATCCTAAGATCTGAGTATGATGACGTGACTTACAATATGCACAGCATAGGTTGATGGATGCAATGATTGCACCCAATATGCAAGAATCAGCAAACTTGGTAAGCCAAAGGCCATATACTTTATACTGAACTGTGGAGCAATAGATTCCAAACAGTAATGGGCCAAGCACATGTCCCTGGAGTATGCCAATGGTGGCAGCTCTACTGGTGCAGATTGAGTCATCAACTTTCACAGTATGTGTTCAGTTGTTAAGCCAATTGGTTGCCCATCTGTTGACATAAGGGTTAATCTCCATTTGGGAGCATTTCTGAATGATACCTGAGTGGGGGATTGTATCAAAACCCTAGACCAGATCAAGGTAGGCAGTATGCACTGTCTTACCTTCATCCATGTCTATGACACAGAATCAATGGGCTGTGACAACATTACAGATCACCTATGGCATGACTCAGCACATACACCTTCTTGATATGGTTGAATACACACTTAAACACATCCTCCACATGGGCTATGTTCCTGTAGAAGGGTGTTTATCAACATGCATCCATCGGAGTTGTGGGGACAGCACCTGATGCATGCATGCATGTATAGACACACCCTGACTCTCCTTAACTGTAGGGTGGATCAACATGTCATCATAGACCCTTTCTAAATGGATACTAGTAATATCCTAGCTGTGTGCAACAGATCTGTGTGAGTTGTTACTGCTACATCATGTCTGTTACATCTGATAGATATTCTCAAATAGATTACTGAGGGTATGCATGATGGCAGCAGTATCATCCTGCTGAACTTGACCAGGCCAAGGCATTTGGCAAAAGTCCACACTGAAATATTCAATCAGCACTGTCAGATGTGGCCATAAACAGCTATATCACCAAGTGGGTAGGCCAATGGATCAAATATGTGGCATCTAACTATGTTGAAATGTGTGAAGTCACCTATATGTCAGGTCCAGTGATTAGGTCCATACATCAAAACTGTCTTCTAGACCCTTTCCTGGTCATTATTTAAGTAATGGACATCACAGAGATGACATACACATCCTGTGTCCAAACAGCTGCATGAAGGACTACAGATTGTGGATAATTACTGACTCCAACTGTGATATTAGTATAATACAGACAGTATCAACACACACCAAGGATTGTTGCCACAGCCATGACAACACCTGCAATGACAAGAAAACATGGGGAGATTTGTTACCCCAAGTATAATGCTGACATCACACCCTATAATCAGATCAATAGGTATGTGACCTGTATCCTGGGGTAGATGGTAACTGGAATATCCACCAACCTGTGGTAACAGTGCTGACTACTCCCTTGTATGTAACATAGCTATTGAGTATGTGAAGGATATCCACATCAGAGGCATAATACCTCTATAGTTCCCAGCCTTCTTCACACCAGTAACGGAGTACAATGCACCCTTCTTCATGTACCACATCTTCCACTGATGTGTAACTGAAGTGCACCACCTTTGTTACAGTGAGCTCTCACACAGTTTATTGGCTGTACCTAGGTATTCTTTTTGTGGTATAAACATTACTGTCTGATGGTGCGGAACCCCCATTAAGTTGTTACACCAGATGCATGTGCGCTACCTGTTCTGGTGATGCACACAGTACATACATAGGTGATTGACAACATTAATGACATGGATACCATTTATGACAGTGTGGATTGTACTATACATATATATATATATATATATATATATATATATATATATATATATGCCATGCAGACCAGTCAACTAGCTTGTATTGATCATAATGTGGCATACAGGTATAGCAGTGTGCCTTCTAACACCTCCAGCAGATGTTCCAGTGTCAGGACAGTGTGTGTGTGATTACCCACACATCCAGCAGATGTTACAGTGCCAGGACAGTGTGCGCGATTACCCTCATAAAGAGTGGACATTTCATAATAGTTGTACAAATATGTTTGCGCAGAATCAGCTCTGATGACTCTAAATCACATATGTTATGCCAGAGGCATGGGGTTATTGGTAGTATTATTCTGATATTTTTCATGATTGTGGTTACTTCTTTTAATATTGCCCATCTCCCACTTGCGGAGACCTCTGCTGAGATTCTATTCATATTCAGGCAAATCAGTTTGCACAGCTTTGAAATATGCACCCTACCCCAATTGTATGTCAGATCCCTGATAGATGTCTTCTGCATTATTTATGTAAGGATGATTATCTCACATAGACATCCTCCCTACTGTTATGTCACCTTGTGTGATAGTCACATAATACACATTTTCACTGTGCACTCCCTACTGTACCATATTGATATGGGACTGGTGCTGCTGTTACAACCATCTTCCATTGACATGCCTTCATCTGTTGTTCATTAGGTTGTTTCACCTGTCTTCTTTCCCTATGTTAATTCCTACAATTCATCTATGTGTCCCTATTCAATACACAAATTTCCCCTGAGTGTTTATTTTACATGGCAGTCCATGTGCCCTTGCAGATCATTTGCACAACTTCAGTACAGAATGCTAGAATGGGATTTCATTATACTCTGCATTCTAGATACATTGTTCTGTACTGTGTTTGGATCATATACTTAACATTCATACCTTTTAAATTTCCAGATTTTTACAAAATGTCCAATTGTGTTCCTTATCAATGTTGTTGTTTTCTGCCATATCACTGGAATGATCTCAGGACTCTGCATTCTAGATACACTGTTCTGTACTGTGTTTGGATCATATACTTAACATTCATACATCTTAACTTTCCAGATTTTTACAGAATGTCCAATTGTGTTCCTTATCAATTTTGTCATTTTTTGCCACATCACTGGAATGTTCTCAGGATGGATGTGACTCAATAATTACATACATTTGAGTTTCAGTCTTCAAATCCTTCAGAACATGTATCTTAACAAAAATCTGTGGTTAGTGCACAGCATGAATATGCAATGAGTGCTGCTGCTCACTGGACATCACTGTGCACACATGTAAACTCTGTGCAGGCTTCACGCAAAGCCTACACTGAGTTTATTGAATCTTGGGGTTGATTATTTTTTGATACTACATGTTGCTTTTATCATGTTTTTCTTTCTAAGTGTTTTAATTATCTGTTTCTGTCTCTATATTTTTCTAATAGTGATATTTCTCTTCCTCTATCTAGCAAATCTCCTCTTCCATTCTGTAATGGGTCTTGTGCCATAAGCAAGTAATCTCATTTTTGTAGAAACACAGTACAAGTGGCATTCTGACTGGCATCTGCTTGTAATTTGACTGAATTATTTACATCATAATATTTCCATGCGAGTGCTTCTATTGCTGATTTCATAAATATTTCATAGCTATTTAGTTTACTGTGCACTTCATTATTAGACTATATCGTGTTCCAATAATTTCCTTTAAGGCACACTTATATCTAGCAGGGCTGACATATCCTGAAATTTACTGCATTATTCCTAGAAAGTTTGTGAGAGATTGTTCTCAGGATGAGGTAGCTGAACTGTGGTTATTACTTTCTCAATATCTTGCTTCGAGCCATCTGAATTAAAACATGACCCATGTATAATGCTCATTTTCCAGCCCCTCTTTCTCGGAGTAACAAACCATCACTCAGCAATTCTTTTCGACTCTTAAATATTGGCTAGAACAAGCACACCTACTATTCATTTTCAAAAATACTAAGCAAATACTCCTCATTCCTAAATTCAAAACACTACTGGTGATTTTCTTGTCTCTTCATCCCAAAGCATCAAACAAGAACTATTGCCAAGTACAAAACTGCTTTGTGTAATCATTGATCAAATTTGACATATTTAAAATATCATGAAAAAACTCAAAAACGGGGACTTATATACAGAATTAGATCCTAGTGAACTGATCAAGCCTGCATAGTTACCACCTCCACATGTTTATTGCCATGCCTACTCTATGCTTCCTTCATTTTCATTTACCTTCATTCCAGTCAGTTAACTAATCTGGAGTAGTGCTGCACAAAATTAAAAAAAATATCCATAAACCTTCCCGGTAAATCAGACCATTGTAATGCTCTTAAGAAATTAAACTGGATAGAACTCTGTGTCTAACTTCAATATAGACTATTAAACATGGACCAGAAAACCCTTAATTATTATGACAGGTATCCATGTTTAGACAATCTACTTCAATGGTATCCACCTACTACACACCTCTACTCCAAAGATACAATTCTAACATACACTAAAACAAAAACATACAATTGCCATGCTGATGCCCAAGTCTCTAACTGCATTTCCAAACTCTGGAACAGTATTCCTTTCACCATTAAGCAACTTGAACTCCTACAAAATTAAAAACTAAACAAGAAAACATTAATGGCTGATTCCTAGTCCTGTCTCTTCTCTTCCCTGCCAAGATGAAGGATCATGATTTTCTACAAATGAACTGAAAACACTCACTCTTGTACTCCATGTTACCCCACATTACTCTCAGGCTGTGGTTTTACCAAACTCACTTTCATTTCACAATACCACCGGATATATCTAGTCTTTTTTCTTTGTTTTTTTATATGACACTGTGAGCATTTAATTTTTTTAGGAATGTTACCATTGCTATTTCTCTGCTCTTGAAAGTATTACCAGTAAAGCACTGCCATCAACATGTTATGCTCATTGTAGTCCTCTATCATTTTATGTATATTCTATGTATATGCTATGTATATTTTTTCTTTTTAAGTTTTGTCCTGGGCCTTCACTGTAAAGGGATCTTTTATGGTCTAGCTGGACTATCCTGGTTACTAAATAGATAAATAAGTAAACAGATGACACATACAACACATATATTTCAGTTCTGTGACTCCTATTTTACACTTGCTCTTCAGCTTGTGCTTATTGTACCTAGGCTTTTTAGTAACTTAATCAGTCTTATAGTATATTATGAGGTTTTTCCCATTCTAGTATATCAGCAGTTATGTTATCATCACCCGACCTCATAAAAATCTGAGCAATAGCTCTCTGAAATTCTTCTGGTGCTGATGCAATGCCAAAAGGAAATTTTACATATCTGTCTCTCTCAAGAGGTGAATTAAAAGTCTACAGTTTGGGACTTTTCTCATCAAGTACTATTCTCCCAGTTCCCTTACTTTGCATCAAAGGCTGAAAAATACTTTTACCCCTGAAATGTTATATTCTTCTGCTTTCATTTTATGAAGTGGGCACTGTTCACTTTTTATAATTTTACTCAAGTCTTGTGGGTCAATGCAAATACAAATGTCATTATAGTAAACACCTATTTTCTTTAATGCAGTTGAATTCTTTCTCACATTACACTCACAAAGCTAATAGAACTTTCCTTGGAGAATGCATTATAGGCAGATCTGAAGGATATGGCTATGTATGATAGCCTCTATATAAACACCCAGGTCAGTAAATACATTTTTGTATTCTAAGAAAGTGATCACACTGAATGTTTGCTGAGCCATGTTTTAATTTGACAGTCATATTTTGATTTCTTTCACACTTCAATTCTTCTGACAATTTTAATGGCCCACTTTGGAAAGCTAATAGAACTTTCCTTGGAGAATGCATTATAGGCAAATCTAAAGGATATGGCTTTGTATGATAGCCTCTATATAAACACCCAGTTCAGTAAATACATTTTTGTATTCTAAGAAAATGATCACACTGAATGTTTGCTGAACCGTGTTTTAATTTGACAGTCCTGTTTTGATTTCTTTCACACTGAAATTCTTCTGATAATTTCAATGGCCCACTATTGAAGGTACTTTAGCAAGATCAGCTACATGTATTAGATATTCACACTTAAGGACTTTCTGACCCTTTGATTTTACATGATGACCCAACTGGTAAATGTGCAGGTAGATGACATATAGTTACTTGAGTGTCAGTTCCCCGAAGACACATATAAACAGAATGCTGATTATTATTTTCCATAAAAGTCACTGCCAGTGTGATTTCTAAGTTTGTACAGGCAGTGAGTGATTCCTTTGCTGTCAGAGATTTTACCATTCATCATATTTGTGTGACCATGGACTTGGTATATGAAAGTTTGTGGTGTGAAAGGCTTGCTGCCCACATGGGGTAAACATGGCTACCCCCCCCCCTGTAAAAAATCAGTTGAAGTCAGACGTGTTGCCCTTTTACTGAGTTAAAGGCATTTTACTTAGCAAGTCTGGTTCCTCAGCATCTTGACATTCAAAGTTTCATAATAAAACCATTTTAATGATGGTGCATATATTGTTGCTGAGACTCCATTTAGATAATTTTATACATTTCTGAAAAATTCATGTTTTTAAAGAGGTAGGCAAGATGAAGGCAGACCAGAAAAAAAAGGATGGATACTATGCAAGAAATCATACAAACAGAGAAAATAAATTAAAAATAAAGCAAAGGAAAAAAGCAAACTGTTATCTATATCCTTCAAGAAAGGAAAGGGAAAGTTATAAAAGGGTATATCAGTAAAGTCCAATAGGGTGAAGAGATAATAAAATTAGTAAGCAAAGGAGAGTATTATTGCTGGAATTGAATTTATCCTCAAGTCTTGGTGAGTACCTTCATGAGGTGGACTCTTTTTTTACAAAATCTCACCAAGGTGACATTGCTATAAAGACAATAATTTATATAGCATATATCATGGACAGAAGTAGGTTAAAAATAAAAAAGATATCTGAGTGCACAAGTCACAGGATAAAAATGTGTCCAATTCTGGTAAGTGCACTGGTGTCATGACTGGAAAAATGACAGCGTTGAATCCTCAAGATATGATAACATTCCTACAATGGGGTTTAGGTAAGGCTCAGAGGGAGGATGGCTCCCCTGTTGTAGAAGGAAGTAGTAGTCCATAAAAATCACAAAAACTGATAAGCCAAAAAAGAGCCATAAAGATGACAGCCTGGACTAGCCCAAAATTTCTGGACAGAAGATATACAAAAAGATTAAGAGAGAAATTAGAGGAAACAACATTTCTTGCAAAAGAAAAACTGTCAAAAGCTTCAAATACAAAATTGTGTTCATTAACACAACCGATTCATGAAAACATTATATAGATAAAACAATGGGCTGTTTGGAAAAGAAGCAACCAAGAAAGTGCAAAAATATAAAGAACAAAATCTGGAGATTTTTGAAAAGTATAAAAAAGAAATATGGACATGGGGAAAAAAGAGAGACCTGATATGGTGCAATATTTATGCACAGGAGAAAGTCAGATTAATCAATACAAAAAAGCAGCCCCAAAGATATTTGAAGAGAAATACAAGCAAAGGGACCCAGATATGTAAAATTTCACAATGCAAAAGAGAAGATCACAAAGGGGAAATATAGAACAGAAGATTGTTAGAGCAGAAGTTAAAAAAAATAGAATCGGAAGTTATAATATACATGTGAAGTGAAGGATTTAGTTTAGAAAGTCCAACACAGGCTGTATCACAGCATGATGGAAAGATGAATTCCCCCAAATGAGGAAAAACAGGAGCAACAGGAGATATCTGAAGAAGAAATATGGATGCAGGAAAGAAAAAGAGATTTAATATGGCAAAAGAACCTAGATATGTCAAAGTTTACAATACAAAAAATAAGAAAACAAAGGGGGGAAGTAGAAAGGATAGTAAATTAGAAGTTAAAGAAATAGAAACTGAGGTTACGGATTATCTGTAAAATGAGTTATTTAGTGAAGAGAATCTAACTCTGACAACACCACAGCAGGATAGAATAATGAATCCTGAAATTAAGGAGAAATCAGTGGAAAGGGAAACATCTGATCAGTTGCCATATGAAGATACTTTGAATCCTTCAGTAGGAAATCAGTATAAAAGTTCAATTGGAGTTGCACAGCAAGGGAAGGCACAGGAAACTGTGACAACTTTGATGCATTCGAAGTTGTGGAATGATAGGCCAGTGAGTTCCATACGAAAGAGAAATGGATGACACAAAAGGAAACTGGAGAGAACATGCCACAGGAAGATGCTTTGAAACTTTCTGTAGAACCCCCACAGGAAATGGAGACTAAAGAATGTGCCCTCAGTTTAAAATAAAATGATCTAAAGGAAGAGTTGCATGATTTAATAGAGATGGATAGACATATTAAGATCAATGAAAGAAGCAGGCTACAGAAAGTCAATAAGTCCGAAAATGTTAAAAGTTTGATAAAATAAATGAACACAATAGTCAGGACTGTTCATAGAAATTCATGTAATGTAGCAGAAGTAAATAGGATATATTACTGTGCAGCTAAATTAATAACAGATAAAGTCTTACCACAAAAACACAGCGCAGTAAGAGAAAGGAAGGGGAGAAAACAAATGCCATCATGGAAGTATCGAATAGAGAAAACTATAAAGCAATTAAGACACAAACTGTCACTGTTAGAAGAGTACAGAAGAGGGAACTGATTGATAAAAATACTCAGAAAGGTAGATGTGATAAAAACAATGCACAATATCAGAAAAGATTAGGATCTATTGTACACTATTACAAATAATAACCTAAAGATATTAGCACAGGATGAAAAACTTAGAAGATATGCAAATATATATAAAGGAAAAGTACAAAATAAGCAGTTTACTGATGACCCAAAAAAGTTTTATAGAGAATTGGGAAACAAGGCAAAAGGAATAGAAACACCACCAAAAAAGAAAAAAAAATAGACATATTTTGGAAAATATTTATGAAGATCCTGTGGAATATAACAAAGATGCTGAACGGATATAAAAAGTAAAACAAAGAATAAGAAGTTCAAATGTACAGGATAAAAAAGTGAAATGAGGTAATGGCCAGAGAAACTGAAACAAAATTAATCAAAGTTCCTAATTTGAAAACTCCAGACCCAGATGCAGTACCTAACTTCTGGCTAAAAGTATTAAAATCTTTACCTGAAGATTTAGCCATGAGTAAGAACTATTTATTTGCTCACACTGAACAGATGCCAACCTGGTTAACAACAGGAAAAACAATACTTCCTCCTTAAGAGCAAACCTGCACATTATCCTAAAAAGTATAGACCAATACCTTTCCTTCCAACAATGTATAAATTATATACTGGAATGTATGCCAGCAGAGTTTATAGTCATTTAGAAGAAAACTCTATCATGGCAATAGAACAAAAGGGTAACAAAAGAAAGTCATATGGAACAAAGCATCATTTGTTGTTAAATAAAGTTATAATGGAGAACTGTAAAAATGGGAACATTTTAAGTATGGCATGGATAGGCTGCAAAAAAGCATTTGACAGCATCCCACATTCATAGATAAAAGAGTCTTTACAAGTATATAAGATATACCCTGTACTGATCAATTACATTACAGCAAACATGAAAGAGTGGCAAACCACTTTGCAGTTAAGCCATGATAAAGGACAAATTATTATTCCAGGGATAAAAATTCAAAGGGGGATATTCCAGGGTGACTCTTTGTCTCCACTGCTCTTTTGACTTGGCTTTAATCCATTAAGCTGTCAACTTACCAGATCAGGTCATGACTATAATTTGGCTCCAAGAAAACAACAAAGTGTAAATTTTTCAACTTATTTTTGTGGATGATTTAAAACTGTATAGTTTGTCAAATGAAAAACTGAAAGCACAACTGCAAGTGGTCAAAACTTTTTCAGATGATATACGAATGTTATTTGGTTTTGATAAATGTGCAAAAGCAACATTTAAAGCAGGAAAGTTACAGCACCAAAAAAAATATCAGTCTGGGACAGGAATGCAATATAAAAAAAACTTGAACAAGAGGGTATGTATAAGAACTTGAGAGTTAATGAAAGATCAACAATAAAACATGCACAGATGTGAATAAAACTTAGTAAGCAATATTTTAGAAGGCTAAAATGAATACTTAAATACTCTGACATCTAGGAACAAAGTCCAAGCTATAAACCAAGTTGCTCCTCTTGTACTAACTTACAATTTTGGAGTGATTGACTAGCCCCAAAAGGTATTGGATCAGTTGGACAGGAAAACAAGAAAAATGTTTCATGCTTATCAAATGATATATAAAAATCAGTGTGTACCAAGATTATAAATTACCCTTCTGAAGCAGGTATGGGCCTCCTCAAAATTGATTACATGTATAGATCTGCAATCATGGGACTGCATACATATCTGCTGACCTCACAAGATCCAAACATAGTGAAAGTTTTAAGACAATTGGAGAACAAGTCTAAGGTGACTTCCATGCTTAGTTTAGCAGAAGCATATCAGTGTCAAGCATGAATGGAAATCAAACCAGAAGTAGATAAAAATCAGGCAGTAAATGAATGTGCCGAAAAACAAAAGAAAGAATATAAGGTAAAGGACCAGATGAAAAGGCAAGAAATGAGGAAAATGCATAAATATAAAGTACAGAAAACTCTTGGAACAAATACAGAAATGGTTAAGGAGAGGTGAATTTATACCAAAAGATGAAAGGTTAATATTGGCAGCCAATGATAGTGGATTACATACACATTGGTTTATAAAGTCCATTGAACAGGTGGGAGAAACAGACAAATGCAAGTTTTGTAAAACAGAATTCGAAACAGTTGCACATCTTGTTACTGGGTGTGATGTACTAATGGCAGAAAGACTGTGTACTGAAAGGCATAATAATGTGGCAAGACTGTTGTATTTGGGATTGTGTAAACATTATAATATTGAAGTAGCTGAGAAGCATTGGGAACATGAGCCACAAAGCATTATAGAAAATCATGAAGTTTATATCACATGGGATCACCCATTACCAACAGCTCAAAAAATGGATGTGAGAAAACCAGATATAGTAGTCCATGGAAAAAAGACAAAAGTAGTATTAATCATTAAAATTGCTACACCCAGTGACTGCAGTGTCTTACATATGAAGAGACACAAAGTCAGAAAATACAAGGATTTATAAGCAGAAATGAGGGCAATGTGGAAGAAGCATACCCAGAAATTTCCAACAGTAGTAGGAGCAATGGGTCTTAAAAAGAATTCACAATCCTAGTTAGAGATGTTACCAATACATGTAAATCTGTATGAATTGCAGAAGAAGTCAGTTCTGGGCATATTGCGAATGATACAAAGAGAACTTCTGGCTAACATCAAAGATTGAAACAATACCAATTTCATGAACTTTAATAATACATTGACTTAGTAATGGCATTAGAAACCCAAAAGACTTGGAGAAATTGAACCAGAGGCACCACTTTTCAAAACATAAGATTTATTACAATAACATAACTTATTTTCTTAGTATGGATATATTGCAATGGGTTGGTACAAAGAAGTGTATTTTCACACAGAATGGTGGGTAACTGTAGTGTCTTTTCCAAATAAGCAGTAGTGTTAGAACAGTGAAACATTCAGGGATACCTGAGACAGATAACAAGTAATTATTATGAATGATGTACAGATCGCAATTGTTGAAGCAAAAAACAGGGCATTGGGCTGTGGAGAGGACATGGAAAATAACTGGCAAGTGGCTTTAAAAGTGTTCTCGCAAAGCATTTTATACTTTGGTGGGGGGAACAGGATTTTACTCAAGCTGTGCAAACTGATGGGAGAGTGTTGACCCAGCTGGTGGATTGACAAAGACAGAAATAACTTACTGAGGAACTCCTTAAGCTGATGGACCTGCTAAACTGCTGGAGGTTGGGCTTGAAATCTTTAGTCAGTTGCATCTATCAGTGCAAATGGTGCTGCAGTGGCAGAG
Organism: Protopterus annectens; assembly: GCF_019279795.1. Classification (NCBI taxonomy): domain Eukaryota; kingdom Metazoa; phylum Chordata; order Ceratodontiformes; family Protopteridae; genus Protopterus; species Protopterus annectens. Next base: position 342,534,044 of record NC_056745.1, on the reverse strand, counting down.
GCCTTGATAGCAGTAAGGCTGTATGTATGGCTGAAATCCAACTTGAGCTGCTACATGTTCTGGAGATTGCTTGAGTAACATATTTAATGTTCCTCTTCTTTGTTGCATGGAATGGAAGGACATTATCCCTAGAATGGTAAACTGGGATAATGTTTACTACTATTAAGAAACAAGACCAAAGTGTATGTTCCAAATGTAATGTGATAATACACCTCAATCTCTCTGAAAAATCTTTTGCCAGGCTGCTTGGGAAGAGATTATGGCTGACAACTGAAACCTTTAACTCAGTTGCACCGGTGAGCATTTCATCCAGGCCACGGAAGAGCAGATAGGATCTTTAGCCTATAAGGCATCATAGGAGTCTGTTAATTGAGCCTAAAGTTATTTCTGGACTTGAAAAAGTGTTATGCAAAGTAATTTGTCATGTGCTGTGGTGGTTTTGTAGGAATATGGGTTATCATGTCCTGTGGTGTGTGCTGTCTAATCCTTATGTAAATTCAGTGAGAGACAGCTTCACATTCTTGGTATAAAGGCAAGTTCATTCAAGATGACTGTCTGTGTCTGCCAAGGCTATATCTTGTCACTGATCTTTGGTATGATTTTCACAGAGAGGATACTAAGCTACAGTGGAGGTTGGAAATATTTTTATCACCTGGATGACAGCTCTGTTGTTTGCAGATAATGATGTCATTTTGGACAGATCTGACTATAACATCTGGCTCATAATAAAGTGAATCATGCTAATGGGATGAGACTCAGTAGCATAAATCTGAAGCTATGACACACTTCTGTTTTCTTTAGGCCAAAAGTGAATGGTTGCCTCTAAAGGAGAATATTAAACACTTTTAGTTTTGCTGACAAATGACAAAATTGGGAAGCGTGAGACTGACAAAATGAATGCATCAGACATTACAGTCGTATGGGCACTAAACCCGATGCTCTGGGTATTTCTTGGGATAAACCTCTCAGTTTGCTAATTAATCTGGCCACATTTTCACATATGGTCATTACCTGTGGATACCGACTGAAAGAATGAGACTTCATGTACAGGAGGAAGAAATATATGTTTTTTAAGCAAGATTGCTGTGGTTGTCTACAGTAGGAATGTGAGGAGCTCTGTTATCTACAAAGTACTAGAGTGATAAAAGCCAGCTGGGGTGGCTCAAGCATTTTATAAGGATGTTCTCTAGATGGTTCCCAAAGGAGTTGATTCAGATATACCTCATTAGGCAAAAGTAGCAGGATATACCCAGGACATGCTAGAGGGTCCATATCTCTTTGACTGATCTGAGAATGCTCAGAACTCCCTCAGGATGACCTGCAAGCTGTGGCTCAAGACAGGGGAGTCTGGTCTGCTTTTCTTATTCTTTCAAAACATAAGTGATTGAATGAGTATGAAGAGCAAAAAACGTAAACATCTGGTTCAATATCACCTGCACTTTATTCAACAAGTTACAAAATGAGCAACTAAAATGAGGCAAATGGTCTGATAGATTATATGGGGGTCCCTATCAGATGACTGAGTTTTCACATACTCGAAATTCACATGGTCGAGACCATATGATCGAGTTTTTGATAACCTATAGGTTTGAATGGAGATTGTGGTACAGTGAGGATTTGGAAATTTACCCTTTTCCTCACTGTAGTGTGATCTTGGAGTTGGTATATATAATTTACAGGGGACGTGAGGGATGCAGGGGGGCTAAAACATAAAAGGTAGATGTTTGTGCTTTTTATTTGAAGTTCAGGTTTTCTGAAACTGGATCATATGGTCTCAACCATATGAATTTCAAGTTTCTGAAAACTTGATCTTGTGACATAGACCTGTTATATGGTTCATATGTACTTAATAGGCATGCAATCCAGAAGACCATAAAGGAACTTTGGCCAGATTCTCAGTTGCAGAAAGCACTGTATGCTTAAGTGCCTTCGTCATTTTTTGCAATCCATATCTTTGCTTTTATGTTTCTGTTTGTGGGAAAAGTAATACTGTTGTACACATCAGCCACTTCTCACATTCACATAAGAATTGCAAGGAAAAAACTTTATTATTATATTCTGATGCACATAACATCTTTATGAGTTTTTTGTGGTATTGTTTTTGGTTCTTGCCAGATCATTAATAAGAAACAGTTCTGAAACATCCACTTCAAAGAAATGTGTAATGTACATTCGTGTTATGCACATCTGGTAAGCCACACACATCAGAAGATGTAGCTTTTTTGTAAATCAGCTGCTCTTAGCACAAAAAAAGCAGACCACTAAAAACAGGCTAACACATACAGCAGACAAGGACTTGAGTTTTGCATGCATTCTTCACTACGACGTGTTCATTTTAGGACAGAGCTTATATACGTGCTACATTGGCTAGAAATCACTAGAGATAATACAGTGCACATTCTTTCTCATATATAAGTACCAGGATTTCATAATCACCATAATATGAAAATGTGAGGCTCTTCTTTTTGGTTATTCGTTCACATCTCAGATGCAAAATGAAGCTACATACTGCACCTTTTTACAGAATTGTAAGGAGTCTGTTTGCTGAGCCCAATTTTTAGAACAAAAGTTTTGGGAGAGGGAATAGTAAGTTTATTTTGTTCAAAATTTTATTTATTGATAACAATGCAGCCAGTACTGTGATATAATAGTTATTGCAGTTGGATGACAGCACTTGGTTTTCTAGTTTGATTCACAACTGGGATGCCTTCTGTGTGGAGTCTACATGTCCTCCCTGTGAACACACAGATTTTTGGGGTCTATATTATAACATCGAATGCTTAAAACAGCAAACGATGTTTAATCGACCCTATTTCAGCGAAAGCTGAAAATGTTGACACCTCAGAACATCGATTTCTTTCCTAGGGAAAGAAATTGCTGTTCCACCCAAAAAAAAAAAACAATAAACAGTTCCAAACACATACACACTTATCTTAACCCTAATTCTATCTCCCCCAAAAAATAAACAGCTGAAAACACATATGCACTTAACTCAACCATACATCTAACACAAAAAAAAAAAGTAAACAGTTTAAAACATATATGCACTTACCTTAACCTGCACCCTAACCCTAAGGTCAGTAACTGTTGCACATTTACGTTCGGGAGCTATACCAGATAAGGGAATCTCTGAGACTCCACTACAGTGCAGAACACGGCAAAGTAATGAAGCGGCCAAGCGACTTCTTTCCCAGGGAAAGAATTCACTGAACAGCCGCTTCGCTGTTTGCCTGTTCACTGTTTAGGGTTCGATGAAAAGGCATTCGACAAAATGCATTTTCATCATTATAATAGGAATCTGATTTTTGTTGGGTGCTCTGGTTTCCTGTCATATGCAAATGGCATGCTATAAACAAAATGGTGATATTCCAGACTTCCTGTATGTGTGTATGTATGCATGCACTCTGTGAATTCCTAGGCGCTGCTTCCCCAGTAATCCTGAATTTAATTAAGCCAGTATGTGCAAAATAAATGAATGCGCAATAACTCACAAGGTATGCCAGACTCAGCTTTGCATTTTCATTGGTGACTCAAGAGCAGTATGTGCTTGATTTACTTCCTAAAAATCTCATAAAGTAACTACAGACTGTGATTATTAAAACCAGGCCTGCAGAATGTGGCCCCTTAGCTTATCAGAAAAACAAGGTAAGGAAGTTCTTAATGGACTGAGTAACAAAAATGCAGATCAGCTCCTCACAATTAGGTTATGCAAAGAGGCAGCAATCAAAGTAGGCTAGGAAAACAGAATGCACTTTTTATACACCTACTTTAGCAATCTGGGGAGGAGCAGTCTTAGAAAATTAGCCTGACCTGAGTAATCTTAAATTATGTTTAGTTTTTCACACATCATTAATTACATGCCTCTTAATTTTTTATCAGCATTGAAATTGGAAAGGTATTGTTTGTGTTTGAGCTACATTTCAGACCAGCAATGGAAGATAAGGGACAGGCATAAAAGAAGACATATATGAATATTATAACACAATAAATTGCAGAGTACTGAAAATATGTAGAATATAATCTAGTAATATATCACACAGCTATAGTAGCTCCATACCCAGTTAGCTAGGATTGCACAATAAATAAATGCCAGGAAAAAAGGAGGAAAAGGAATTCTTATGTGGATACTTTGATGATAGGAAAAAAGTGATGAAGAGATATGGAGGATGAGCTGAACTATTGAAAAAGGCAGAAGAAGCCATAGTCAGGATTTTACTTCAAGCAGTATATGGAGGAGAGGTTGGCACTGGCTTCCTGCTCTTCCTGGTTGATTGCAGCTCTCAAAGTCCTTCTGTCATCTGGATTCTCTTTTTCAGCTGTGGTTATTGACCTCCATTGCAGCAGCATCCTAGCTGATGTATGGTTTTACATTGCTTGCCTCTTTCCATTTTTTTCTGCTTCTCGCAGTATTTGCCAGATACTCTAATGGCTTCTTGTATGATAATTTACTGGCCACTATGACTTGATTCTTGTTTTTTTATGCCACTGCTGGCAATTCACAGCTGCAATAGCCCAGATAGAGCTGTTTCTGAGTCTGTCATTGAATACTTCCTTGATGTGGAGTTGGGCATCCTCTCCTGAATTTATTGCATATGCATATCACTGATTTTTCCAGACAACAGGGCGTACTGAGAAGACTGCCCATGTCTAGGCCCCTCTATAAATTATTTCATCTTTGAGACTAGTCAAAGCCATCCTCTGTTCATATAACTCTACCAAAATGTGATAACATTTTTATCCTTGCATTTTATTGGAAATCCTTCTTTGTCTTTTGATTGCTTTCAATTTGTTTGCTTGGTACTCATGAAAGTAACATAGGATCTATGTGGGATGCCCTGTGTCTTGACTTGGATACCTCACTCTATGTATTCCATTGATATGAGGATCTATATTATTATACATTTCCAAGACCAATTTCAAATTGTGTTGCACATTTCAGACCCCCTTTCTTCATATTTTCCAGAAATTGCATTGCATTTAATGTGGGCAGTTATGATCACTTTTCCTACATAACATTCTGCTATTTTAGAACTGTTAGCACGACATACATTTTTGTTCTATGTCCTTAACTACTCTTGTATTCCTCTGAGTCATTTCTATTTACATTTCTTCAAATTATCCTTATTGATTAGCTTTTGTTTGAATAGCACCATCTTCATTGGCTGTTCATCCCTACATAATGACAATTAAATCAATATATTCTTCCATGGGGCTATATTCTACTCTTCTCTTCTGTTTTTCTCTCTTTTTTCTTTTTTTGTTTTTTCCATCATTTCAGTTTAGAATTGTCTGTACTGAACTGAAGCAGCCATACCCTATCAGTCTTTATGAACTGATAGAATAAATGGACAAAACCTGGAAAAACTGCAAGATGTCAAAGTCTTCACAGGACTTTCAAAAACAGTAGACTTTAAGAAATGTATGTAATTCATCCCTAAGATGATAACAAGCATATGAGCAAGCTCTTGAGATAAAGTCATGACTGCAATCCAACTGACTCTAAACTGATTACAGGCTTGGGCACCTGCTGAAACTGACATGGGGAAGGGAATAGGTAGTGTAAGGCTTAGCCTCCTCTCTCTTCTCTTCTCTTCTTTTGTCTTTGGGAGCAAATGCTTGGGAGCACACTGTGCTAAAATTTCCAAATGGACACTAGTGCAACTCACCTGAGTTCCTTTCCCAGTAAAAAGGAAGTAACAGCCTAAAGTGAGGGCAGTGAGGGACAGACATGACTGACCATCCACTGTTGATTGCCTGAATTGTTCCAGTTATGTAGTGACATGCGTGAATGGGCGTTCCTTCATTGAAGGTTGTGCGTTAGGCCTGGCAAGCTAGTACGTAAAAATCTACTGCCAATCATTAGCGGACCGAGTTCCGCTGTGGCGACCCCTAACCGGGAAAAGCCGAAAGACACAAACAAACAAACAAACATATACATATATACATACAGAGATAGACTGATAAATACGTACACACACACACCCACACACACACACACCCACACACACACACACACACACACACACACACACACACACACACACACACACACACACATATATATGTACTAAAACGGCATGACATAAAAAACATTGACCATTCAAAAGAGAAACAAACCTTAATGTTCCACAATGCATACTCTGAGACATTATTTTGGAATGTTCAAAGAAAATATAATGTTTTTGATTGGGCAAGTCCTCCTGTCCCTCCTCCACTAAGTATATATACCAACTCCAACAATTCACAATTCCTGGGAATGGGCAAATTCCTCAACCCTGATATTCTAGTGATCTTGCACTCCTATTAACAGCTTTTCTATTGATCAGATTGAGAAAGCAGAAAAGCTGTTGACATAAGTTACATTTCCCAACTTAAGGTAAGGCATATATGTATCGGTATATATACACGGATTCACTACTAAATCCTGAAACCACACAATACCAACACTGAACATACCGACGCCCAGAAGAACGAAACTACAAAATACTGAAATCAACAAAACAACAAAATAAAACTCCAAAACCAGCAATAGCAACATGTATGCAGGGGGGCAAGCCCCCTGCACCCCCCACGCCCCCCTTAACTTAAATATACCTACTCCGAGATCACACTACACTTGGGAGAATGGCAAACTTACCTTTATACACTATACGGCAATCTCCATTATTCACCATCGGGATTCTGAAGTTTCGTTCTTCTGGGCGTTGGTATTGTGGGCATTGGTATTCTGCGGTTTTGGGCTTTCATAGTGTTCCCATACACACATAACACCCATGACACACACACACACACACACACACACACACACACACACACACACACACACACACACACACACACAAAGACATGCACGTGCACACATGCTCACACGCACATATATATTTGATGGTTGAAACTCTGGAATGGGGAATAACATTGATCCTGCAATGTGGGCTGGTAGAAAAATGCTGCTTGCTCCATAATTGAGTCATAATCTGTCAAAATTCCAAATTGTACTGCTTTTTGAAATCAAAAGTACAGGGTTTGAACTCTTTCACCTCATTTGTCAACTTTGAACAAGCTGTAATTTATGCTAATATGGGTCCTACAGTAGGAAGGATGAAAACAGTAATTGATAGCATGGTCAGATTACAGCCCTTTGGTGCTCCAGAATAGAAGGTAGCCAGATCCTACTGCGGAGGACAAGTCAAAAACACCACTTACCCAGCGATGAGATCACAACCCACTGGAACATGAGAATGGATGCTAACTTACATATACAACCTTAGGGTATTAATCTAAGCTATTTTTTTTCATGTATGCCCCTCTAGTCATCATATAATGTACTGGGCTCTTTCCAGCAGAGAGAGAAACATTTGTGCATATGGAGACCCTTTATGCTGCTATACAGAGTTGCAATAGAACATTTTCCTTACACTCCCCTGCATCAGGTCTCTGGTATAGGAGACTTTAATGTTATAGTCCTTGTCATGATTATTCTGGAATCTCATTCTGCCTATATCTTCTCCTTGGCCTTCCCCGGGGAATGCTTTTGAAATATGGATAGACTCAGCCATCTACCAAGAGAAAGAAGAGCCTTCGGGAACTTAAGCTAGTACTCAAACTGGACTTATTTACAATCCAGATGGGCACCTTCTATTTGTACTAGTGGGTTGTCGTGTTTATTATTTAAGAATTTACATCTGTACAAACCTGCACCTCTTGGGAGCCCCCATTTTCTTCACATTCTATATATTTTGGAATTTGCAAACAGAGTATTGGATAATCTCAACACACTACAGAAACTGAGCTTCGTCTCATTTAAGGCTGAGTATTTTTCATATTTTTTCACTGTTAAACAGAATTATTTTGCTTAATTTGTTAGAAAATAGAAATAATTTTAAGTATCCTTGTCTGTTTTTATGAATGACTGTCTTCTCTTTTCCTTCAAGCTTTTTGATTGCTTAATTTTAACAATGACAACATTTAGCCTCACAGAAAATATATAAACAATAAATAAATAAAAACCCAGACTTAATCTATAAAGCTGTCTTTCTAAACGCTAAAATAGAATACTGGCTGAATATAACTGATGCATTTCAAAAACAACTATGTCAAAGTATTGTGCATCACATACGTTCATCTACTTTTGTGTTTCGAAAACACAAATAAGACAAAAAACTACTAAATCCTCAGTGTAGAACCTGGCGAAACCAAAAAGGCATCCAATGAGCAACACTGGATGTAAAAACTTTTAATAATTTTGAAGCGCTTTTCATCTGCAAAGTGTGCAGACTTCTTCAGAAAAACATTTAAAAGAATTTCAACCATTCCTTATAAAGGAGTTCAAATAATTACAATTGGCTAATTGGTAAAAACAATCAGTTTAACAAGCAATTTAAAGTTAAGCAATTAAACCATAAATAACCATAAGTACGACTCCCCCAGCAAGTTCACTCCATCATCCTCTTAAAATAAAAATAAATTACAATCCCTAACTGAAAATCTTAAAACTTCCTATGAACTGTCCACACACAACCACGTGTTGTTGAGTTTCTTACTAGTGTTAGGTATATATACTTAAAAAATAAATAAGCAGTCGGTGAAAAATCATTAAGTTACACTGAAAAATAACTAACAGAGGTAACCTAAACCACATCTACTAGTTATAGAATACTACTCTTAAGTAGTTCCATTAACAAACATGTGTACGTACAAACAGTATATAATTGCAAAATTAATCCAAAATTAATTTGTACGTACCAGAGTTACTTATTACTCTATTAATGTATATTAATTCTAAAACTACTATTACAAATTAAAGGATTACATTCAGTGACACTTGTAACACCATGTTTACACTGTGTATAAAACCAATTATTTAAATTGTGTTGTGGTGTTATGATGTGAGACCATCACTAAGTCATCTCTGCAAACTTCTAAGTTTTAAAACACTGCTAATTGAGCATGATTCTTTCAACCCTGGAAATAAGTACGCGTTAGTTTAATTTGACATTTAAGTTCTGATTCTTCTAGTAACAGAGGTAGTGGGGCACCTCTCTTGTTTTCAAGTATTTGGTCGATAACCAAAAACTTGAAGCTGTGTTCATTATGACTACAAATGTGTTTGGCCAATGCATTCTCTTGTTTCTTCTTCATAATGGTATACTGGTGCTCATATACTCTTTCACTTAATCTCCGTTCCGTTTTACCTACGTAAAACGCGGGGCACTTCTGGCACAAAGCAAGGTAAACAACTATTTTTGAGTTGCAACAGGCTCTACATTTCAATTTATATTCCTTATGTTGCATGACAAATCTGTTACTTTCTGCAATGTACTTACACTGGTTACAATTTTGGCATTTAAACATGCCAGGTGTCCTTGGTAAAGTGACACTGGGTTGTTTTAAAATCACTTTCAAGTTTTTCCCTTTCCTAAAAGTTACCTCTGGACGCACTCCTACTTTAGTGTAAACTATGGGGTTACTTTTAAATAAACCCCAATTCTTACTCATGATGTCAGTACAGTAATAACTGTACATGTCGTATGTCATAATAAGCCTAGGTCCCCGGTTCTCAGTTTTATTAATCACACTGAGTGGACAAATCAGTTCAGGCGTGTTTGTGACTTCTACGTTAACACCACTCTCTAATACAGCTGGTTTGATGTTTAATATTGGTTTGTAAGTCCCATTCAACCTTTTGTTCCTAACTTCATTAATCAAGTTGTCAATAAGGGTTGATGGGTAACCTCTATGTAAAAACATACTCTTTAATAATTCACACTCTCGGTGAAAGTCATCATTCAATCTCACTATACGAGCTGCCCTGACTAGTTGTCCTTTAACAGCTGAGCGTTTCTGAAAGCTAGGGTGGCAACTAGTGAAGTGTAAAAAGGAGTTTGAGTATGTATTTTTACGATGGACGCAAGCCACATAACTTTTTAACTCAGTGTTTTTAGCCAGCCAAATATCAAGGTAGGCAATGGCTTCATTGCTGTATGTTGAGGTGAAGCATAGAAAGTCAGTAGAAGTATTAAACGAGTCTAACAACATGTTGCCAACCATATCGTCACCCTTAAGAAGGATAAAGATATTGTCTAAATAGTGTGTGTAAAACGCTATATGTGTCATCAGTGTGTCATTAGAAAAGACATTCTCTCTCTCTCCCAGTGGGCCATAACCAAATTGGCTATACTGGCCCCACAAGGGGAGCCCATGGCAATACCAACTTTCTGTAAGTAGAAGTTGTCACCTAACATAAAGTAGTTGTTAAACAGTATTATTTCAAGAAGTTCAATAACAAGGGAGATTTCTCCGACAGTGGCTCCATTTTTCTTCAACATAAAGCTCACCCATTCTATTCCTGTATCTTGAGGAATACATGTGTACAGGTCCCTTACATCAACCATAAGGAAGTTGTGGCTAGTGTCAAACTCAATCTCGTCTATCTTCCCTAAGAAAGACCATGAGTCTTTACATATCCGGTGTTCAAATAACAAGTATTTTTGCAAGACAGAATCCATAATCTTGGCACATGAATAAGTTGGGGAACCACGTCCATCCACTAATGGTCGCATAGGGGGATTCTCCAAGTTCTTATGGATTTTAGGTATACCAAACAGGTATGGGAACCTAGGGAATGAGGTAGTCATAAAGTTGTAAAATTCTTGGTGTATTCTACCCTCACTGAACATGTCTTCAATGCTGTTTCTGATGGTAATGTATGCCCTATTAACTTCAGATCTAGAACTAAGTTCATATGAGGTGTTATTCAAGAGTTTTAACATACGTTCAAAATATTCATTGTTGTCAAATATTACTACACCACCACCCTTGTCTGGTTTACAAATCCGAATGTTATGTGTCTTAATGTACTCTATGTGGTCCTGTTCTTTTTTACTAGTATGGTCATTGATGTTACCAAAGGGTAGTCAAATCTCCGTCTTAAATCCAGTTCACACATCTGTTCAAAAGTTTGTATTAATGGGTGTAACGGAGGATTATAAGTACTAAGGACTCAAAATGAATTGGTGTGCATATTGTCCAAACTACCTCCTAACATCAAGTTAAAGTTCAATTTCCGTGTGTAAACCTTAACGTCCAAAATAGCTCTCACAATATCAAACTTTTGTTTAGGAGCATATGTGTGTCCTTTGGACAAAAAGTCAGCTATAGCAATAGAAATTGAAACAGAGGAAAAATTATAAACTTTAAAGTCACCAGTAGAGTTCATAATAATAACAGGTGTTACATCCGTACACATGAAAGGGACATCTTCTTCGTCATTGTTTACAACAAGTTGGGCTAAAGAGTCAACATTAGTTTGATTCATATTCTCACTCATATGGTAACTGTCATAATCAAGGCAGTGTTCAGAGAAACCCACAAGAATACTCCTGATACTATCAGGGGGATTTGTCAAGTTCTGCATTTTCTGGACTTCTGTTTGTTCAGTTTGGTTTGAATAAAAGTTGTTTCGTTGTTTGGGAATAGCCCCTGATCGGCTGCTGTCCCGCAAATTCTGGTTAGAATTCTGCTGCCCTTCGTTGTTGTGATATTGATTCCGGTTCTGAAGTCTTTCACTCCTCCTAACGTCTGGCTCAAATTGGATGTTAGTATTGTCCGAACTGCCATTAGTACCCTGTGCTGTGTCATTAGAATTAGGTTGACGCTTAGTGTTTATATTTGAATTGTTTGGCAAGAGAACCCCATTACTGTCTATAGGCCGTTTTGGTAAATCAAGCGAACCTTGCCAGATTTGTGACACTGATGGAGTGGGGTAGGCAGTGCCTTCCCCATAAGCTTTACAGTCGCGTTCAAGCTTCTTTACTTTGCTACATTTAAGTTTCTCCAAATATTGGTCTATGCTGTTAAATGTACGACTGAATTCATACTTATATCTTGCAAATTCATTATGCAGTTTAATGTTTGAATCCAAATTTAACACTTGTTTACTCAAATCATTCACCCACACAGAGTAATGTTTAATAATTAATTCAAGTAGTTCGGCACCTTGCCGATCAAATAATGTAATTAGTTCATAGTGAAAAACAGAGGTGGATACCAACCCTGTTGGAAACTGAAAATGCCTTAAACCTTTAAATACAATTTTTCGTGCCAAGCATTCACGAAAATAGGAAATTTCCAGCTGTAATTTCCTAAGTTTTACCACCAAGTTATCAAAGGTTTTAAGTTTAGACACAATGTCTGGAGCAGAGTTAACTTCTAAATTATTACCTCTGTTTAGTCCGAGTTCTTGACTGTTCGAATTCGGAGGTAGACAAGAAATGAAGCCCTCAGCTAGCCAGTTGTCCAATAATGGTAAACCTGTGTGATTGCTGTCATCAGGCCCAGTTACAATATTTCTTTGTACTTGTGTTCCATAATGCAAATTAGAAATCAAGTTATTGTCAGTTTGTTGAGCACCTAAATCCGGGGCTGCATTGACAGCAGCACCCATAATGTCTTCGTTAGATAAGCCAGGCTCCATTGGTTTGTTCCGTAAATTGGAACTAAGGTTTAAAGTTACAGGGTCACCTTCAGTTGGCATCGGAGGTGAACTCACCCCTGTGTTGGTAACGAGCCGCACCATATTGCTACTGGAATTGCAGTCCATGGAAGGATGTAACAAGTCCTTCAATGCCCGTTGCTGTGTGTCGAGATGGTCTAATCTGGCACACAGGGAGTCCATTCTTTTTAAGAGGGAGTCAAGTAACAGGACGTTGTTCGTAGAGTTTGGTAAAGCTGGTGCCGCAACTGCAGCACTATCACAGCTCCTCAGAAGTTCGGGTGTTGCATTCACTGAAAAGCCGCTCGGGCTAACGGCAGATCCTGAAGCCATAAATACTTCAAAAACACAAATAAGACAAAAAACTACTAAATCCTCAGTGTAGAACCTGGCAAAACCAAAAAGGCATCCAACGAGCAACACCGAATGTAAAAACTTTTAATAATTTTGAAGCGCTTTTCATCTGCAAAGTGTGCAGACTTCCTCAGAAAAACATTTAAAAGAGTTTCAACCATTCCTTATAAAGGAGTTCAAATAATTACAATTGGCTAATTGGTAAAAACAATCAGTTTAACAAGCAATTTAAAGTTAAGCAATTAAACCATAAATAGCCATAAGTACGACTCCCCCAGCAAGTTCACTCCATCATCCTCTTAAAATAAAAATAAATTACAATCCCTAACTGAAAATCTTAAAACTTCCTATGAACTGTCCACATACAACCACGTGTTGTTGAGTGGCTTACTAGTGATAGGTATATATACTTAAAAAATACATGCATTGGCCAAACACATTTGTAGTCATAATGAACACAGCTTCAAGTTTTTGGTTATCGACCGAATACTTGAAAACAAGAGAGGTGCCCCACTACCTCTCTTACTAGAAGAATCAGAACTTAAATGGCAAATTAGACTAAATGCATACTTATTTCCAGGGTTGAACGAATCATGCTCAATTAGCAGTGTTTTAAAACTTAGAAGTTTGCAGAGATGACTTAGTGATGGTCTCACATCACAACACCACAACACAATTTAAATAACTGGTTTTATACACAGTGTAAACATGGTGTTACAAGTGTCACTGAATGTAATTCTTTAATTTGTAATAGTAGTTTTAGAATTAATATACATTAATAGAGTAATATGTAACTCTGGTACGTACAAATTAATTTTGGATTAATTTTGCAATTATATACTATTTGTACGTACACATGTTTGTTAATGGAACTACTTAAGAGTAGTATTCTATAACTAGTAGATGTGGTTTAGGTTACCTCTGTTAGTTCATTTTTGAGTGTAACTTAATGATTTTTCACCGACTGCTTATTTATTTTTTAATTATATATACCTAACACTAGTAAGCCACTCAACAACACGTGGTTGTATGTGGACAGTTCATAGGAAGTTTTAAGATTTTCAGTTAGTGAGTGTAACTTATTTTTATTTTAAGAGGATGATGGAGTGAACTTGCTGGGGGAGTCGTACTTATGGCTAAATGTTTTTCTGAGGAAGTCTGCACACTTTGCAGACGAAAAGTGCTTCAAAATTATTAAAAGTTTTTACATCCGGTGTTGCTCGTTGGATGCCTTTTTGGTTTCGCCAGGTTCTACACTGAGGATGTAGTACTTTTGTGTTTGTCAAATGTAAAAACCATTGCTAGCTAGTCCCATGCTCATATCATTCAGTGTCTGAATATTTAGAAAATATAATAACTCTGGAAAGTAAAAGTCAGAACAAAGGGTTAGAAAAATTGATCCTCATTTTTAGACCAAATGTTCTCTACCTATTAGATCTCAAGCCCATGTACATACCATTCAATAAATTTAACATGCTTAACCTATGCCTTAGTCACTGAATGTCAGCTCCTTTAGTAATATACTGATATCCTTTCTACTCATTACAAGACATTTATCCCTACTTTTATTTACTTTAGTAACATTTTTCTTTTACATTTCCTTCAAAAGGATTTGAAAATCATTGTAATGCATTACTGAATTAACTTTTAAATATATAGGCCAGGATTCAATAAACTCCATGTAGGAATAGTGTTATTCCTACATGGAGTGAATGGTGTCCATGTCCGCATCCCCCTCTCAGCAGCGCACCTTACATATTAATGAAGGCATGCTACTGAGACGTATCTGCAGACATGGATATTGAATGAGTGCAGGGGGCGTGTTGCAGTAGTGTTTGCAGATCTGTAACATGACCCCTGCACTGTTAAAGTGCAGTCCGGCACTTTACAATCCTTTCAGTGTCTGCAGACACTGTAAGCAGGATTGTAAATGAGAAGCAATGCAGGAGGTGTGTGACAGGAACTATAACACCCCCACTGCACTGTCAAAGTGCAGTATGGCACTTTAGAATCCTAACAGTGTCTGCAGACACTGAATAGGAGATCTGTTAATGGAATGCAATGCAGGAGGTTTGTTACAGGAATTGTAACACACCCCCTGCATTGTCAAAGTGCCGTATGGCATTTTAGAATCTTAATGTCTGCGGACACTGAAAAAGAGATCTGTGAATGGAATGCAATCCAGGGGGTGTGAGACAGGAACTGTAACACTCCCCCTGCATTGTCAAAGTGCCGTACACCACTTTATAGTTAAATAGTGTACTCAGACATTCACCTGTCAACCCCCTAGAGCAACAAATCTGGCCAAAGCTTTGAAATAAAAGCAGGACAAAGGGTTAACAATAGGGGAACATTTTAAATATTGCCTTTACAAACTTAAAAAGTTGATAGACTAACAGCTTTTGAATTACAGTGTCATGAAGAGAATGTGGCCCGCAACTGATATATAAATTGTGAGAAATATCTATTTAAAATACTTATATCTATTTTTTTTTATTTATATGTGAAGTTTAAGGGTCTATATTAGAACCGCAAAAGCCCATTTAAACAAATATGTAAGCGTTGACACATATTGCGCGAACCATGAGTACACCGAACGCCCGAAACCGGGAAATTCAAAATCTCAAACCGGCATACTTGGCCAACCCCACCACTTGCTACATAATAAACCACATACATACACCAACCGAAATCCTACTTCTAACCCTACACTAAGCCTTACATACATTACTATCTATGCACTTAACTTAACCCCACACCCTAACCCTAAGGTCCATAACAATCTCACACTTACCTTACGGAGCTATACCACAGACGGGCCAACTATGCCAATTCGAGATTTTGAATTTCACAGTTTTGGGCATTCGGTGTACTCGCGGTTCATGCAATATGTGTCGATGTTTACGTATTCGCTTAAATGAGCTTTTGTGGTTCTAATATAGACCTGAAGTTTAAGTGTAGTTGAGTGGGTTTGCACACTGTCATGCTTTGCTCAGCAGTGCTTAAATGTCTTGTAAGAGCTATATAGAAATGTATAGCTAAATTCCCAAATTCTGACTTAGCGTAGTGGTTAGAGTTTTTTCTCTCAAAATTTTTTTTTTATTTTTCAAATACATTTGAATGAATTCCATAGTATTTATACATAACATCTTAAATAACTATGTACACTATTTACATTAGCCTGACACTATAACAGATCTTAATGTATACAGTTACTTTATAAGTATGTCCAATCCATTATCAGAGTGTCTGATCAATTATTGTATACTGTCAATCAATGAAAAGACTTTCCCCAAGGGTTGTTTATAAATGGCTTTGGATAAATTCTTAGTTTTTTAATTTTAATTTCCAATAATGCTGTGGTCTTCAGTAGGCTGTAGAAGTCTTCCAAAGTTGGTATTTTGTTTGTATTCCATCTTCTTGTTATACACTTCCTTGAAATTGCAAGTATAGTTCACACTAGATACATGTTTGACCTATTCAAATGAGGACCTTCATTCACATTTAATAATACAAGAGCTTTAGTTAAATAAAATGATTCATTAAATAAAGCTTATAGAAAGTTATTAATATCATTCCAAAATGGCTTAATTTTAACACAGTCAAAGAAAATGTGGTTCCAATCTGCATTGTGTACTTGCTCACATCTCCAACATATTCCTTTTATGGAAGAAGTAATTTTATTGATTCTATCTGGGGTTAAGAATGCTCTATGCAAGCATTTCCAACTAAAAACTTGGCAGAATTGTGTAAAGGATGTATATTTTATCGATAATAAGATTTTTTTAATATCTTCAGTTAACTGTATTGAGTGTCATTTTGTTATATATTTCCAATATGAGGTTTTGGGTGTTGTTTTATAGTTTATCAATATTTTGTAAAATTTTGAAATACTGTTTTCCATGTCAAAGTCATTATATATGATTTCATATATGTATTTCGTAAATTTAGGTATTTCTTTAAATGAAGAATTGTTAATTATTCTACTTAAATCTTATGAATATGACAGAATACTCTGCAAAGTTGGCCAGCCCTGTTGTGGAATTTTGTATGCTGTTTTTATTACTTGCATATCTAAAACTTTTAGTTCTTTGATACACTGGAGCCAACAAACAAATCTTTGCTGTTCCCAGAAATTAATAATTTCTCTATATATTTTATATGGAAAGTTCTTGGTGACTATAAATGGTGTTAAAATATCAAACCAGATTTTTAAATTTATATTTGCATTAATAATTTACCTAAAGTAGTCAATATAATAATTAATCATATGAGTTTGAGTGGGTTTAGTTATGTTATATTGCATACTAATACATATGTGCCATGGCAAATTGTTTTTATCTATTTGAAATTTTTTTGTAAATCAAATTCATTTATTGATATTACAGTTAGTAATTCTTTTCAATTTGCAGAGTAATTTGGATGTATCCAATCTGAGATTGTTTTAGATATTGATGCTTTGATATATGTTTCTATATCATAGAGTTTAATCCTCCCTGTTTCCATATTCTGATATGATGTATTAAAGCTATTCTGTTTCTTTTGGGAAACCATAAACATTTTATTAGGCATGAATTTATTTCATTAAGTATATTCATTTCTGGTAACAGTTGTATTGCCAAGGCTATATATAGGATCTTGGACATTAAAACCATTTTTATTAACTGTATTCTATCTTCAAATGTTAATATTGTTTTGTTCCATTTTCCATAGAGATTTCAATTGTATTGATGATGTTATTGTAGTTTTTTGAAACTAATTCATTATTATCCTTGCATAACTCAATTCCTAGATATTTTAATGTAAATTCTTGTTTCCCTGTGATGTGATCCCCCCTTAGTCTGCAGTTCTTTTTTTTATTTAAAAATACAATTTTTGATTTTGATTTATTGAAATGGAGTCCTGAAGTCATGTGAAATTTGTCAATTAATATATCTAATTCTTCTAATGTATCTTTTGTATTAGATAATATTAGTAATATGTCATCAGCAAATAGCATTATTTTAGAATTGTATTATTCATAAACATCTATTCCTTTGATTTTTATATTTTTGCTAATTTAATCTGCCAATATTTCAATAGCCAGAGCAAACAGAATAGGTGACATGGGTCATTGCTGTTTAGTGCCTTTTGTTATATGTATATAATCAGAGGTAAAAGGACCTAACTTGACATACGCTAAATTATTTGTATAAACAAAGGATGCAGGAAATTCAAATAGCATCCCAATTTAGGGAATCAGTATTTCTCTATATCTAAGCCAATTATGAGCATTTCTTTATTTTCTTTATTAACATAATCTATAAGAGAAATTATCCTTTTAGTATTGTCATGTGTGTCTATGATATATAAATCCAGTTTGATCATCATTTATTGTTTTGGAAAGTGGTATTTTCATTCTGTTAGTTAATATTGTCATAAATATCTTATAGTCATTATTTAATAATGATATAGGTCTATATGAGGTACAAGGGTTTGGGGATTTGTTTTCCTTTAGGATTGGTGTGATTAAGGAATATTTCCAAGAGGGTGGTATTAAAGCTTGTGACTGAATTTCTAATAGAGTTTTATGGAAGAGGGATAGTATCTTTGAAGGAAAAAGTTTATATATTTCCATACTTATGCCATCTATACCTGGAGCTTTATTATTTTTACCCTCTTTTATTGTATCAGTAATTTCTTTGTAGGCTATGGGTACTTGCAGATCTAGTTTTAATTTTTCTGGGCTTTTTTATATTAGAAAATATTTAATCTAGATTTAATTGATCAATATGTATATTTTCTTTTTGGAAATGTTCCATATAGTGATTTCTATAGGCATCGATAATGTCACCTATATTCAAGACATTTTTCCCTTTCTTTTCATGGAAGATACTTTTAATGTCATTAACTTTTGATTGTATTTTAATTTTTGTGGATAAATCAGGTAGATATTTGAAAGATGTGGCCAAGGTATTAATTTTTAGTTTTTTTAAAGCTAAACTAGTTTTATGTGTTAGAATTTCATTGCATTTATTGTTTAATATTTCTACTTTCTTTTTCATCTCCAAATTATTTTGATTTTTTTCAGCTTTTACTGACAAAAGTTGACAAAAGTAGCTCTAGTAATTCAGAATCCCAGTCTCTGATTTTTTTATACCAAGTTAGGGTTTTACCATATATGTAAGTTTTAATGAGTCCCATATCATTATTTTATTTATCTCTGTGATGTAATTAATATCTATGAAGAACTGTAATTCAGATAATAACCAGGGATTGAACTCTTTAATTTTAGTTATATATGCTGGAATTCTTGAGTTAAAGATTAATGGTTTGTACCCATTTTGAAGCTTTAGTATCAATGAATTGTGGTCTGAAAAGGGGCAGGGAGTGATTGAGAAATGAATAATTTTAGAGTGTAAGTCATGGGCAGCAAATATTTTATCTATTCTAGTTTGGGTAACAAATCTGTGATCTTGACAAGAAAACAACAAAGATTTTATATTCTTTAAATTTGAAAGTATCTTCAAGATGAAATGATTCTGCCCACTTGTTTAAATCTTTTGATACAGCAGATGTATGCAGTGGTCTTTCATTTGTAGTTTCAGAAATACCAAATATACAGTTAATATCTCCTCCTAATATTAAGTTGCCTTTATAATTATTGGAAATGAAATCCAAGTGTTTTTTAACAGTTCCTGTTCCAATGCCTGAGAACCAGTATAGATTGGCTAGGGTTCATATTCTGTTATTATATTTAACTATTACTAATGCCATAAGGCCTTTTTTATCTTCATACGTATAAATGATTTCTGGGTTAATCACATTTGTTTCCCATAAAATTGTTACCCCTTTTGTCTTGTCTTATAAGTGGATTGTGCCAATATCGTATGTTCCTTAGGATTCCATTTGTAATTGTCATTTGTTTTGAAATTAGTTTCTTGAAGAAAGACAATTGGTGCTTTGTTCAATTTTAAATATTTCAGTAGATTTGATCTCATGCTAGGATTGTTTAAGCCATTGGTATTTAAAGATAATACAGTTAAATCCATCTTAGGTTATTTAGACTGTGCATTTTTTTGTTTTATTGTGACTATTAAACATTTTCCTCTGATAACTATAAAGTATGTGTTTGAGCTTTTAAAGGAAATTATCAGTTTTATACTTTGAGTGTTTACCAATAAAGTAATGTTTTGGTCAGGCATACTAAAAATGTTTTTTTGTGAAATAACAAATTTAAATTAATAAATGTTAACAAAACTAAGATCAGCACTAGCCATGGAGTGAACATCATTCCTAATCTGATGGATAAACCTAAGTCTATCAGATTATCACTCATACCATGACAATCCAGAACATCTGAGCTCCATAGATTGACTTATCATATGAAGAATATCTGTAATAGGAATAAGCAATATTTATATAATTTTGAACAGATATAGTACTATTGTAAATTAGTCAAAATTCTAATGCAATGTAAATGTCTACTTATTGTATAAGCAATTAATATTTACATGAAAGAAAGATGACAAGCAATGCAATCATAGTAAATTAGGATGTATCATATATAAAACTTCAGTAAAGGATTATAGCACACAGTTATTTAACATATTCACCCTTATTGATGAAGTTTTTCAAAACTTATTACTTAATACAAATAGGTGGTAATAATATTATACCTAATGTTTATAATACAATGTATTTTACTGGATATATCAGAAGTTATATTTCATTGCTTGCCAGAATTTAAGTAATCACTTTGTGGATAACTTACTTAAAGCATCAAGTTTGTTTTATGTGAATATTGATGAAAGTTAGTGCATTTTAATTATAAGTGCATCCCACTTCCCCCCATTTCCTACATATTAAGAATTTTCATATCTGTCATTTCTTATTATAAAATGAGTGAAATTATAGGTTAAAAACAACAAATTCACTTATTGTGATTAATGATTACAAGTTCCCTTTCCATATTCATAAATTGCCATTTTATGGCATATACTGAAAGTTTTTAGATTTGAATGGCAACATTCTATTTTGTATATTCGGCAAAGGTTAAACTGAGTGATTATTGTCAATTTAATACTATTTGTTCAGAATGTGATTGCTACATTCTGTGGCATTCCTAATTCAGGCTTCTATTGTTTCCCTTGAACAACTTTGTCAGTTTGATCTCATGTATAAAACATTAGTTACATTGGTAACAGCCTAAGTATTATGGGGTCTATATTACATCAACGAACATTTAAATGTTCAAATCTCTAAAGGTCGACCTTTAGAGATCAAACATTCAAATGTTCAAAAATGTAATAAAAACAAAATAAAGAAAACAAAAATTAAGAAAAGGGTTTTAGCAGGGGTGCAAGCACCCCTGCTACTTAAATATACCAACTCTGAGATCACACATCAGTGCACTACAGTGCGGAAATGGGAAATTTCCCTTTCACTACACTGTAGCGCAGTCTTGGAGTTGGTATATTTAAGTAGAGGGGGTGTGGGGGGCACAGTCCCCTATATTATTATACACAAGCCAATGTTATTAAACTGAGTGTCTATTGTCAATTTAATACTATTTGTTCAGAATATGATTGTTACATTCTGTGACATTTCAAGTTCAGGCTTCTATTGTTTCTCTTGAATAACTTTGTCAGTTTGACATCATAAATAAACATTAGATACCTTCGTAACTGCTTACGTATTATATATGGTCAAGATTTGTTACAAAAACTACAATTCAAGTTAAAGGAATTACACGACTTGTTATGCATATTTACTTATATAAGAAAATCACCATGCTTCCCCTTGATCTTCAATGTAGTGTATATCATTTATGACAAGTTAAAACAGTAGTGTTATTATACACAAGCCCATGTTATTAAATCCTGTCTTTAATATCTAAATTCAGCAGACTGCTTCATCTTATATGACAATTATATATTTTATGTTTAAATTTACTAAAAGCGTACATTATATAACTATTGTGTGCTTTTTTTTTTTTTTGGCTGTTGCTTAGTTATTTGAGAGACCACAAGCTGTAATGCTTATTCTTATTATCAGCTCCTTCCAAGCATGTTTATACAGTCCATAGACTTTAAATTATGAGACCCTTCTAGTTTCTTATTTGTTAAAAGTATATTTCTATCCTTACATGGACACATATCAGTACTTAAAGCACGGGCAACAATACCCATGCATTTTTGCCAGAATACCATTCACTAGCTCATGCGGTGTGTTTCCAGGCTGTTCCTAAAATATCCAAACCAATATTTGTCCTGTTCCATTTTACCAGCCTGTTCCATGCAGTGGCCACTCTGCCAGTGAACCACTCAAAACACGTTCCACTCCCACAGATATTTCCATGAAGAAAATCTGATGACTATCTAGCACTTCCCAGCAACCCCAAACACCCCTAGAATCAGCTATTCCCATATGCCCAACACGTCCGAGCAAGATCACCTCCCAGACCACTGCAAAGGGTACTGCACAAGACCAAGTGCTCTTAGTCTTTCACAATAACTCAGACTTCCACTCTTACGTAAGTCCTTAATGTGTTTGGACCAAAATACATTTTAAATATAAAATTGCACTTATTATTTTTTTTTATCAAGAATCAACTTAATGAGCTAAACAAAGTGTTGGGAGACCATCAATATGTGTAAATGTGGTTTAAAACAGCCCTTTTATTATATATGTATATATATATATATATATATATATATATATATATATATATATATTTTTTTTAAACCAAAAACATTGCCAAGAATCATCTCAGAGGCTCCTCAGAGCCATTACGCATTATCATCACTCTGTATTCGTTGCCATAGCAACCTGGGAACGTCTGTTTCTGTTAGTGCGTCTGTGTACTGCTTACCAGAGGCCCACGATGCACTTGAAGCAAAGCTTCACTTCACAGCAACTTCAAGCCTAAATTCTTTCCGTTTCAGTGAGGCAGCAGCCAGGAAAAGAACAGAGAGCAAATAGATAAAAAAAACCTCCAAACAAGCCATCACAAGAGGAGATAATACATTCTTCCAGCCTTCCCACCTCTCATTCAGCAGATGTATAAACAAATTATTCTCTGCCAAAATATCCCAAATCACAGTTTTATCCACCACCTATCCCTGAATCTAGGCTAAAACACCACATGTCTCTTTCTAATACACAAGCATCAGTAAACATTGATCACAAGTTGCAACCCACAGCTTCCTGGAGACAAAAATGGCAACATACAACAGCTGCCAGACACTGCTGCATCCACACCCACCATGTCAGGCTTAATCAAACAGCACTCAAAGCTATGATATCTGCCATAATTGATATTAGCTATGTTTAGACAGAATAATAATGACATTTGTACTAGCTGCCAGACACAGCTGCATCCATGCACACCATATCAGGATTGGATCAAATAGCACTCATAACTGTGATACCGGCCATAATTGATAATACCTATATTTAAACAGAATAATGATGGCATTTGTACTAAGAGCTTGCTACTATTACTCAACCAGGATATACATGACATTTCTAAATCATACTTTAATTGAAGAAGGCATTAGTCTCCATGACAGCATTTTTTAAAACACTCTGCTGTTATTGCTATTATATCTGATGTTAATTTCTTACATTTGAGTCTGATGAATGGTACCTTGTTGAATTAGTTAATTAATTACTTAAATTATTATAAGTAAAATCAATGAAAAATGAACAAGATAAGTATTCACTGAGTTCAAGTAGGGGAATAGAAACATCTATGTTTGTATTATATGTTGCTTTGTTTGGATTATATATAATATAAACAGTAACCTATCTTGACCTACCTTTGTTTTTGAAGAATTACTGGAATCCTTGAACATATTGACTAAATCATTACTGTTTCTCAGTTGTTTAAGAGACCCTCCTTTTTTTCAAAAATAAAAACAGATAACAAGTGATGTACCATATCAGTTGATACTTTGAGATGTAGTTGTAAGAGTTATTTTTTGAGAACAGCTATCTTGGAATCATTTTTGTTGTTTCTTCTTTCTAGCATCAGTCCAAGGATTTGTTTCTTTTATTCTTTTAAGAGTAGGGGCCATCCATTCCATTTCTTCTGGGATAGACACTATATTGTTGTTTTTGATGAATATAGTAGCTTTGTCTACGTCATTAAAGGTTCTCATCTCATTGAGAAAAAGTATTTTTATCTTGGCTGGAAAGGCCAGCTGTGCTT
Organism: Protopterus annectens; assembly: GCF_019279795.1. Classification (NCBI taxonomy): domain Eukaryota; kingdom Metazoa; phylum Chordata; order Ceratodontiformes; family Protopteridae; genus Protopterus; species Protopterus annectens. The sequence continues at coordinate 342,510,006 of NC_056745.1, read as the reverse complement.
TAATGTTGTTTTGCTTCATCAGTTTTATTATTGGCCAGAATGTTTCCTTTGTTCTGGTATTCTGGAAGAATAATCACTGTCAAACCTTATCAGGCTTTGATTGTATTTTAAGGGTGACTTTCTCCAAGCAGATTTTAATATTAGTTTCTTGTCCAGAAATGAAAGAAATGTTATAACTATGGCTCTAGGTGGAATATTTGTTGAGTCAGAAGCAGGTTTCCTCAGTGCTCTATGCGCCCTTTCAAATTAAAATGTCTGTCTTTCAAGTCTAAAAATTCAGGAATCCAGGTTAAGAATGAAATAATGTCTTCTTCTTCAGTGTTTTTAGGCAGACCAAAGATCCTTATGTTGTTTCTACTTTCCCTGTTTTCTAAGTCATCTATTTTGTTAAGCAGCCATGTATTCTGTTTAAGCAGAAATTCTTTTTGGAATTCTTCCTCTTTGAGTCTCCCTTCAATGTCATTTAGAGAAGTTTCTATATTTGTTATTTGTGTATGGTGTTGCTGTAATAGTTCCTTAAGAGTTTCAGTCTGTTTTTGAGAATGTAATTTGAGGTTTTCTAAGGCATCTTAAAGCCATCCATCTTCAAAGATAGTTTCTGTAAGGTAGATGTCATCAATTCAAGTTCTTTTTTCAAAGCAGCATCTGGTTGTGAATTCCTTGAGTTGTTCATAGTCAGTGATTCATTATATCTCCAAGTTACTTGACAGGAAAATATTTGTATATCTCCACCAAAACTGATATTTATGTAGTTTAGTAGTTTATCTATAAATTTCTGATGTTTTAAACTTGAAAATAATAAAATTTTCCTATATTATTATTAGACTAGTTTATGGAGCTCTCAGATTTCACTGCTCTCAGTTGGCCATCTAGGCTCTGCCCTGTGGTTAGAGTTTTGACTTTGCATGCAGTAGTTCACAGTTCGAATACCAAAATAGGCCATTCAACTTTTACATGAGAAAGCATTGTGAAATGATTTTTTATTTACTTAATGATGTAGTAATTGATATTTGTTAACCAGGGTAGTGTAGCTTGTCCAAAATTGCAGTGTCAGTGAATATATGATGTGAAACCCCCATGTAAACAATCATGTCCCATACAGTACAGTCACACCCCAAGGTAATGTCATGAAAGCACATAGGGGAATGTCATGTAAAGTAAAATATATACACTTAATAATATGTCAGTAATGAGTAATTAATGTCCAATTCAAACTTTTTTTGACCTGCAAACTGAGCAATGCTTAGCAGTGCCCAGCTCTGCTTCGCCAGTTTGAGCGTTGCTTAAAAATCTATTCTGAGCAGTATTCAGCCCAGCTGAGTGGATTTGTGCACCACTAAGCACTGCTCAACATTTACCCCTTTAAGCATTGCTCAACTCAGCTTAGTGGATTTGTGTACCGCTGAGCTGTGCTCGACATTTTCAAAATGATCCAATGATGGCAAAGGGCAGGAATATGGCCTTATTTAAACCACACAGGTGAGAATACATCCAGAACCTGTTGTAGTTTGATCTCTGCAGGAACTATGTCTGGCATTTGGAGAAGGAGTGTGCTTTCTGGCACAGTGTTTGGGCATTTTGGAGTCCAGGGTCATGACTGGGCTCCTCGTTGAACACCATGATGACACACTGCTGCAGAGCCAGTTACAGGGCTCACAGTGCAAAGTGGAAGCCTGGGACCATCTGGCACATGAACTCACCAGTGCCACTGGAATCCCCCAAACTGGTGAGCAGGTATGGCATCATTAGTTTGACCTAAAGCATATGAAGGGGGCACCCTTGGCCCAATGGTTCCAAGATGCTTGGGACCGGAATGCTCTAGTAGTTAGTAAGTATCTCATCCATAGCTGTACCAAATTCTAGCCTAAGTATGTGATAGACAGGTATGCATAATGTTTGTTTTCCCCTACAGCTACAGAGGTGAGAGCTAGTGATGTGGAGGCCCATGCTGACAGACTGGCAAGGTTGCTCCATGAGGCTAGTGAGTACAGATCTGTCCTGTAGTAAATAGTAGAATAAATAAGGAGTACATTGTTTACTGACATTAGGTATAGTGTGTTCTGAGTGCACTGAATAAATAAAGTTTATCAGACCAATATTGATTTACAGGATATGCAGTACTACTGAAAGTAGAATTGCAACTGTAATAAAGCAGTGTGTCATATTACTCAAATAAAGATTTATACCACAAATTGTTATGTTTACTTTGGTATGTTGTTGTAGAAATAGAATATGTACAGGTTCTTCACAGGAAATATGGCTTTGACAGGATGCATTAACTCAGGTTCTTCTGAGAACCAGCTGTTATGCAAAACTTTAGATTGTGGAGCTGTAAAACAAGATATAAATGAAATATGAAATATGTCCTGCACTAACATCTGAACCTTGAATTGCAATGTGTAAAGTATTATAGTGTGTCCCTCTGCAGCATTGCCTTGTGTTAACCTTTGCATTCCAGATCATATTATTTCAAAGGATTAATACACAGTGCACTTACTATCTGTCATGCATGAATCTCAGGAATGTATGTTCAACTGTCACCACAGTCTTCAGTGACACTACATGTAGATTCCAATGTCAGACTGTCTAACCAAGACAGTATTAAGGAGACATCAGTCATGCAAGAAACAGCAGTTCCCCAGTAGCTCAGTGTGATGAGAAATAGTTGTGTTGTTCATTTTTGCATACCCAGACCATGGTTTGTATCCAGGGAGGGGTACCAAGATGTGTGCATATTTACACTCAAGAAATCTTGAATATTTGTAGAAACAGTCAGATAGTGTTAGATATTTTCTCCACAGATCTTACAGGTAAAGAAATGTTTGTAGTAGCTGTATGAAGGGTATACTAATAAACCATGTACAACTGTTGCACTAGCCAAACCCATGCCTGAAAATGACAGCAGGATAGGTACATGCACCATGCACTCTTCCCGATACGTATTTCTCAAGTGTCATGCTGTCATGGCTAGTGCTCACTGCTGCCAATAACCTTGGACACAGATATGAATCCAGGTGAAGTATTCCGGTAGCACACTCACACAACATCAGTGCAGGGTACCCCTTCTTCATCATATATGTAGCCCTGACATGTACAAGGCCCCTCTAGTCATGTACCCAGAGTTGTAACAGGATGTCCCATACCATTTCAGGTTGATAGTTTAACAGTTATGTATGTGCTACAGAAGCTATGGGCCACAGATAGATGTAAAGCGAGGGCAGACCTGTAGAGTATTGAGCAGTACTGTTGTGAAAAATAGAAGCCTATACAGTTGTTAATGTACTTTTTTCTCCCCCCACCCCTTATCTGCTTCAGTAATTATTATTCATATACTACATGTATGTTGTTCTGAAAATCTAATGTTGGGACTTGTGTTCTATTATTGTTCATATCTTTAATTGGCTGCATATTAACATACCTCATTCAAATACCATTGTTGGTGGCCTGCTGCCATCAATGTAACTGGCATGCTGTTACAATGCTTTCAGTTGTTCCATTTATGCATGTGTTCTGTTTACTATAAAACTGTTTCAAATCTATTGTTCTGGGTTAATTGGAACACCTATGCATGCTGTTATTTTGAAATATTTTGTTCAAGACTAACCAATACATTTTGGAAAACCTCAATACCATAGCACGTACAAGAAGGCAGATCCCAGTGGATCCACGTGTTCCACCTCATCTGGCCATGGCACCGGGCCCCAGCATATCTGGGACCCAACTCAGAACTTCTTCCTCCACTAGTCTTGCACCATTTTTGGGTGGAACTGCCACAGGGGACTAGGCTCTTCCCTCCCCCAGGTGTGGACTCAGAGAGAAACCCATCACCCACAAGTTCTGGGGTATGGTGTGCAGTGTCTTCTGCTCAGAGTTGGATGGATGGCTGAGCTAGATCGAGGGCAGACTGGTGCACCTCGAGGGTCAGCCTGCCCCTGTTGTCCATCTCCCAGCACAGCCACCTGGGGACGTGAAGGGGTAGTGGTGACTGCCCATGGGTTGGGACCTCAATCCCACTGTTTCCCTCTAGGGGCACATGGGCCTTCGATTCCCAACCACCCTCCCTGTCCAAGGTGTTTACCCCATCATGTGTCATACACCACCCCTGTCTGTTGTGTTGTCTATCTTGTCTGTCTGCAAAAGCAGCCTCTCCTACCCAACATTCTTCCCCAAACATACCTGCAACCCTTCCCCAAAATCCCACTCTCACCTTAAAAAAGGGGGGGGCATCTGTCCCCACAAAAAATCACCCCATACATAGCTATCCAGTTTACACATGCTTCCACTGGACACATTTAATGTGGTCCAATTGGCTTGACAACACATTTCTGTTGTCCTCACCCCTCTCTCTGGTGTTTGAGGGTTGAAATTAATCTCCAAAATATGTACAAATGCACAGCTATTGCTGTAAAAGAAATGGACAGCTCTGGTCCTTTCCTACACCCATCCTACACATCCCTACATCCCTAGCTGCCTTTCACATTGTTTTTCCTCCTGCTTGCCCCCATATCATTAATTTCCTATCACCCTTTTTTCTTTTCTTTTTTTGAAATTTAAGCAAGAATAAGCAGCTCTAAGTGAAGCCAAAATGGACTAAGCTCCTCTTGGCATCACTTAGGATCATGCAAACCCACTCAAACCCACTAAAAACTGCTTTAATCAGTCTGCCTCAGTCAGCCCAGCAAAATAAAATAACTGAGCCTGGCAGGTCCTGAACTCAGGACCCTGTGAACTGTAGTCAAAGCAACATACCGCTATGCCATATGAGCTGCAGGAAGGTGTACAACTTTTACAAGCATATCATCTATTACAGTCATTTTATTTTTTATTTATTTATTTTACATTTGTTGACCGGGAAAGTCCAACTGGACACATGTTCATTTTCAGAGGAGGCCCGGGGAGAAAAGCTCCAGTTACATCACAGGTACATGAACATATATGATCAAATTAATACAAATGATTAAATGCCCATACAAAAACAGGTTTCAATCATAGGTAAATATGGCCTGTTAGCAGGTTCATAGTTAGATAGTTGTCAGATAATAAATTCATCTTGCAGTAAAATACATTCTGTACATACTCAACACATGAAGTATATTGTAACCTTATTGAGCTAGGATATAATGGTTATGCTTAGAACAGCAGATAGTTACATGTTAGAAGCTAGAGTTAACATTGCCAGTGATTGTAGATATTTCTAGTATTTCAGCCTTTATCCAGGGGTAAGACAAGAGCATTGCCAGTTATTTGTGAAGTGTGTTTTTAGTAGTTTTTTGAATTGTGTTGTGGAGTTATTTGATGTTATTTGGGTAGGGAGGGAGTTCCAGAGTTTGGAAATGTAGCAGCTAAAGAGAGATTTACCTGACTCATTTTTATGTCTTGTAACTTCAAGGAGGTTAAGGGTACTTGATCTCAGGGTTTTTGTGATGGTGTGAGGGTGTATTAGGTTTTGGAGGGCTGGAATCTTATCTGAGTGATGGTATAACTTATGTGCTACTGACAATTGATTGAGTTGAAGTATTTGAGGGAACTCCAACCAGTTCAATTTCTTGAGAGCGACACAGTGGTGTGTTCTATATGCTGATTCTGTTGCAAATGTAGCTATCTTATTATAGCAGGTTTCTAGTTTGGATAGTTCAGATTTATGGAGGTTGGTAAATACTGGGGATGTGTAGAGGAGGGTGGATAGTAGATGTGTCCTGGCTATTGTGGTTTTGGATTGCTTAGAGAGAAATTGCTTGTTACAGTAAAGGAGCCCCAGTTTTTTGTGAACTTTCTTTACAGTTTGAGCAATATGCAAGTTGAATCTTAGGTGATTGTCTATTTCTACACCTAGAAGTTTGGTGTGGGTAGTTAGGGTAATAATGGTTTTGTTATTAGAGGTAACAGTGAAGTTGTCTGAATGGGGGAGAGCTCTATAAGAAGTGAAGAGGAGTAATTTGCTTTTGGCTGGGTTGAGAATAAGCTGGTGATTGCTAAGCCAGTTTTCAGCTTGTGAGAAGCATTCTTGTGTTTGGGAGTGGAGGTGCTCAAGTGTTGGGGTGGCGCATATGATTATGGTGTCATCAGCATATTGAATTATTGTGGCTTTTGGCATGGAGGAAGATAACTGATTGGTGAATAGAGTGAAAAGTAATGGACCTAGGATGGAGCTTTGTGTGACTCCTAGGGATACTGGTAATAGAGAGGATATTTGGTTCTGCCATCTTACAGCTTGTTGGTGACCTGATAGATAGTTCTCAAACCATTTGAAGGAGGAGTAATTGAGTTTGAGGTTAAATAGAGTATGGAGAAGTTTGTTATGATCCACCATATCAAATGCTTTAGATAAGTCTAAGAATATGGCAGAGACTAGTTGGCCATTATTTTTATACTGATTAATGCTGTTAGTGAATGCTACTAGTGCGGTGGTGGTAATGTGAAAGGGTCTAAAGCCATGTTGATTTTTGGATAGCAAATAGTTTTTTTGAAGGTAGTCCAGGAGTTCTGTGTGTATGACCCGTTCTAAGATTTTTGATAAGGATGATAAAATAGCAATAGGACGGTAGTTGTTGAATTCAAAGGAGTTACCTCTTTTGTGTAATGGTATAATATAGGAGGTTTTCCATATGTGTGGTACTTTGAATTCGGAGATGGACCTATTGATGAGGATTGAAATAGGGTAGTCTATAGCAGGTGCAGCTATTTGGAGGCATTCAGAGGGTAGGTTATTGGCAACCGGAGTGGTGGGTTTGAGCTTTTGGAAAAGTGTTTGAATAGTTTTGGTTAATACTGGTTGAAAGGTAAAGTGGGAAGTATTAGTTTGTTGTTCAAGTGTGTCTGTTGTAGATGGTGTGTTTGTTAAGGGGCTGTAGTAATCAGTTGGTTATTAGCTAGGGCTTGGATTGTTTCAGTAAAATATTCATTAAATTGAGTGGGGGTGTTATCATGGTTGTTCTGAGTTGTAGGTGAGGGTGTTGTTGTTTTTCCAGGTTGCAATACAGAGTTGATTGCAGTCCAGAACTTCTAGGAGTTGTTTACATGTGTTTGTTGTAAGTTTTGGTAATAGTTGACTTTGTACATTTTGATGTGTTTTTGGTTTTATTCCTTAGTTCTAAGTATATTAGTTTGTCTAATGGGGTTTTGGTGTTTTGAAATTGGTTCCATGCTGTATCCCTTTCTAGGAGAATAGTTGTGGTGGGTTTAGTAAGCCAGGGTGCATATTTGGTTTTTATTCTTGTGGTCCTAGAGGAAGCATGGTAGTTAAGAATTTGTATGAAGGTTTTGTTGAAGTACATTACTGCCTCTTCTAGAGGTAATTGATTAAGAGGGGTCCATTTGCAACATCTTAAGTCATTGAAGAAGTTATTAGGGTTAAAGTTCTTTTTAGTTCTGACTTCTCTTAGAGTTACATGGCTTATGTGGGGAGACTTGGCTCTTAGCAGATATGTTGGTTGGTGGTCACTGAGAATGTCTGGTAGATATCTGGTTATGGATGCAAAGGATGGGTGGGATAAGAGTATCCAGTACATTATGGAATGACATTTGGATCTTTTGTCATTCCTGGTGGGGGTAGTGATAACCTGGGTAAAGCCATGGAGGTTGATGTGGGTGAGTGGAGTTTGGCTAGAACAGTTCAGCCAGTCTATGTTAAAGTCATCCAGCAAGATATTCTCTTGGGGTAGAGAGGTAGATATTTATTCAAGCAGGTTTTCTAAGGTAGTGATATTATTTCCTGGGGTATGTAGCAGATAATGATATTAATATATTTGGGTTTAGTTGAAACTTGGCAAGAATAAGTTCTGCATTATTGAATTCTGGTGGGGTAATATCAGGTTGTTTGAGGATGAGGGAATCTATGTACATTATGGCTATCCCCCCACCCCTTTTGTCTACTCTGTCTTTACAAATGATATTATATCCTGGGGCTGTAATTTCATTATTATGGATTTCTGGTTTTAGCCAGGTTTCAGTTAATAGGACAATTTCAGGTTTGTATAGTTATAATAGGACATGAAGGTCATGGGTTTTGTTAAGGATACTCCTCGTGTTTAGATTAAGAAAGAGGAGAGAGGATTTTGGTCTATGGAATAAGGGATTATGTTGATTTGTGTTTGGGATGGTTGTTGTGTGTGGTTCTGGGTTGGGGTGAATGTCCCCACAGCATGTGAGTTGCTGGAATAGATATGAGAGGAGTTTGTTAAATTTGATAGCTATTTTAATTTGCTGTAGTGAGGCATGAGAATTATTAATGGGTGGTATTAGTTTGTGTAGGTAGTAGTTTGTGTGGGAAGTTTGAAATAGGTATGGGGCTAGTGGAATGTTAGTTGTGGCTAAGTAATGGTATTGAGTAGTGGATTGTTTAGGGGTAATTAGGTTGTGGGGTAGTTGGACATGATAGTTTGTTAAGGTTGCTAATGAAATAAGACTAGCAACTGAGATTATATAGAGAAGGACTCTTGTACTGGAGGGATGTGAAAGGATGTGCATTGTTATTTGTAGTTAGGGAGTTGCTAGAGTGAGTGGAGTAATATTTGGTATGTGATAAGTGTAATATTACTTTAGGTTAACTGATTGTTAAGGGAGATGGATTAATTAATTAGGTGGGAGGAGTTGTCAAGTATTGGAGGGGAGTATAGGTATAAAATAATTGATGTGGGGGGGTGTGGGAATGGGGGTAGGGTAGGGGGAGTGGAGAGAGGCTGGGCGTAGCGAGGGTGAACAGAGCAGGGCTAGCCCAGCTTAAGGAGGTAAGACTTTAAGAAATAATCAGGCAAAAAACAATCAGGCAAGAGTTTAAGAAACAATCGGTAACAGCACTGTTTTGTTTTATGTTGCTGGGACCATTTCTTACACATGTAGTTTGTTAGAGTTTAAAGTCAGGCCTGGATGCCACTCACTTGCTTGGGGTAACAATGGCTAGGTGAAAACAAAAGTCATAACCTTTGTTTTCCAGCTGGTTTTCCCAGCTAGTTACCTGGCTTTTGGGTTTGGATGGTGGGAGCTTATTATTTACAGTGATAAACTGCCATCTAGTGGCCAAAAGAGACAAACAACACCACTAGGCAGGTTAATTTGCTCCAAGTGAATGAGCAATAAAATGGCCAGGAATACTGCTTGTCCGAGAGTTTATGCAGCCAAAAAGTGTTGCAAAAAGTCAGAATAAATAGTAAAATCCATAGGCAATCACCTACACTATATTTCTTGGGATGTTATATCCTGTACTCAGCAGGGTGAGAGACGCTGGTATCCAGAAGTAATAGGTGTCCAAGATGCTGCGTTAGAATGGACAAGGAATGGGCTGCCCTTTTTTGCGAGAAGGTGTTTAGGACTATATTTCTTGGGATTTTATGTCCTGTAGTCAGTAGGGTGGGAGGCACTGGTTTCCAGAAGTAGTAGGTGTCCAAGACGCTGGGTTAGAGTGGACAAGGAATGAGCTGCCCTTTTTTGTGAGAGGGTGTTTAGGACTATATTTTTTGAGATTTTATGTCCTGTAGTCAGCAGGGTGGGAGATGATGGTATCCAGAAGTATTAGGTGTCCAAGACGTTGGGTTAGAGTGGACAAGGAATGGGCTGCCCTTTTTGTGAGAGGGTGTTTAGGACTATAGTTCTTGGGATTTTATGCCCTGTAGTCAGCAGGGTGGGAGACGCTGGTATCCAGAAGTAGTAGGTGTCCAAGATGCTGGGTTAGAGTGGACAAGGAATGGGCTGCCCTTTTTTGGAGAGGGTGTTTACAACTATATTTCTTGGGATTTTATGTCCTGTAGTCAGCAGGGTGGGAGACGCTGGTATCCAGAAATAGTAGGTGTCCAAGACACTGGGTTAGAGCAGACAAGGAATGGGCTGCCTTTTTTGCAATAGGGTGTTTTGGTGGCAAGCACATGCCGCATGGGACTGGGGAGATGTCCAGGCTGAGGAAAGGAGATTGGCTTACTAGCAAGTCTTAAACCCATGACCCTGTGCACTCCAGTCGCAGCAGCTGCCACAACTTCACATGAGCTGTGAGAATTAGCAATGCTTCAGTAAGTATATCATGCAGGATGGTCATCCAACATTAGTGAAAAAACCTGTGGAATTAGTAATGTTATATACATAAAAGTCCAACAAAAATCCCAAGAACAAGGTGTTGTAAGTGAAGTCAAAAAATGCAGAACAAACCCCAACTCCAATGGAAAAGGCAACAACCAGCAATACACTACCATAAATGATGGCAAACAACTCTTCCTTTGATCAAAGATACTTTATTCCATGTGTAAGCACTTTTGTAATGAAACATTACTTCTTCAGACACATAACATCTTAAAAACTGATGCCTTACATATATATATATACACAAACTAGTTAAAAGCACCCAATCAAATCATACAAATTTCCCTACAAATTATGAAGTTAATTGACTAAACAATTTAAAAAGACATACACAAGTAAAACACAAGTAAAACATTGTCAAGTAGCTAGCTAGGGACTTGACAATGTTTTACTTGTGTATGCAACCCACATGCAAGGCCCTCACCTGGTCTGTGACATGAATAGTACTTGTTGGCAGGATAGATTTGTGTCTCAAACAATACACTGTCTGTAAAATACACTCCCTCCCCATGTCTAGCAGACTACCTCTCTAGCCTTCTTTAAGAAGAAGCTGGATGACTGCATGGGAAACACAAAAGACACCCCTGGGACCCCACCTGTGTCCCAGCTGGACAGAGGAGTTCAGATATCATAGACCGACATTTATGCCACTGATGCATCACAATGTCCTTATGTTTCAAAGCTCTATTCTTAAGGACTTGCATTTTTATCCAGAGATACTAGGGTTAGATCTAGTAATGTTTCCAAGACTGATATGGAAGCTATTCTAAAATTAGCCAGTAACCACCAATTGGCTATACTGGTGGCAGATAAGGGAGGGGGTGGTCATCTAGGATTGGACACAATATGACACTGAAGTGACCAGGCAGCTTTTGGATGGTCGATATTATTTACATTTAACACTCAACCCCACCCCCCTCTTCAAAAAACAAATTGATGAGTTCTTATCTCTAGCCAAGGAGGAGAGTATCATTGCAGATACCATTATGCATCACCTGATGTTATCTGACTCCAGCAATCAATATATTTATTTTCTTCCCAAAATTCACAAAGATCCTCGGAACCCCCCTGGCAGACCCCATTGTTTCAGGGAGGGGTTCTTTAACACAACCACTGTCTAAATTTCTAACCAAATATCTCAAACCACTTCTCAAATTGGTACGGGCCCGATTACGGGACACAACAAAATTTCTCCAGGTCATCTCTGAAATGCAGCTCGAGTCAGGTTGGCTACTTTGTACCTTGGACTTTACAGTGTTATACACCAACATCCCGCATTGGGCTGGGATTGATGCCTTAGAATATTGGCTGTATAAATCTGTGTTATACCAGCACAGATTCAATACATTTCTCATCTGTCTTGCCGAGCATGTACTTACGAAGAATGTTTTTTTCTATCATGATAAATGCTACCTCCAGATTCAAGGTACGGCTATGGATGCCTCATTTGCCCCAATCTATGCCAACTTATTTATGGCCTACATTGAGGAGAAAATAATTTATGACAGCTCACATAGGTTCATAGGTTCATAGGTTCATACTAGGCTATCTGCCCTAGGGCATTTATAAGCCTAGCCAGAATGTGTTTGGCTTTCGCCACCCATTTTAAATTTATTTTGCTATGCCCTTTTTCAAGGTTAGTATACTGTGCCTCTGTCTAACAGTGACACAGAAGTGATACCCGGGCTAAACCTACGATCTCCCATCCACTCATCAAGATTCCTCTTGAAGAGAGTCAATGAGGGACTCTGCCTAACCTGGACTGGGATTTTATTCCAGAGTGAAGGGAGCCTCTGGGTTATGAATCTGTCCCTCCAGCATGTCCTATTTATTTCAGTGCTGAGGTTCAAGTCTCTCGACGGGATTTGGATTTTCTGAGGTGCAGCATGTCCATTAATTCCATTAATTCCGGGTTGGACATGGCTTTATACATCAGGCACAGATCGCCTCTGAACAGGCGGTATGCCACTGAGTAGAGCTGGAGTTTCTTTAACCGGGCAGCATATGGCATCTGTTTGAGCCCTTTGATCCTCTTGGTGAGGTACTTTTGGGGTCTTTCCAGTTGCTGCAGGTGTCTGGTAAGGTACATCCCAAAAGGGGCATTGTACTCAATTATGGGCCTGATGAGGGATGAGTAAAGAGGCATGATGATGTCCCCTGATCTAGATGTGAATCCCTTCATGATTAGGTGGGCTATATAAAATGATTTCTAACCACTTTGGCCACGTGGTTGTCAAATGAGAGATTGCTATCAACTTGGGTCCCCAGGTCCCTAATTACTTCTTCTGTACTTAATGGATTACCACCTATGTGGTAATTTGTGGGCACTTTGTTTTGCCAAAGGGATGACTATACACTTTTTGGCATTTAGCTTGAGGCCATGGCTCTGGCACCAGTTGTCTGTTTCTATGAGGCCCTTTTGGAGGATGCTTGTGTCGGCTGGAGAGTCGATTATGATGCCCAGTTTGCAGTCATCTGCGAACTTGGTCAGCCACAGTCCTTCCGTGTTGGCCTGTTCCTCCGAGAAATATATACCGAACAAGAGAGGTCCCAGGACTGAGCCTTGTGGGACACCACTTGTAACTGGTTTGGAGTCTGACATGGCTCCAGCAATTCTAACCATGTGGGTTCTGTCCTTGAGCCAATTTGCAATCCATCTAGTGACATAGGGGTTTATATTTAAGCTGGTGAGCTTATCTATAATGCCCGAGTGGGGTATTGTATCGAAGGCTTTTGCGAGGTCCAGGTAGGCTGTGTGGACCACCTTCCCCTCGTCAATGGCCTTGGTGACTGTTTCAAAGAAATCAACCAGGTTTAAGAGGCAGGATCCGCCCTTAACAAAGCCGAACTGGGTAGGATCCAGTGTTTGTAGGTCCCCAATATCTTTATTTATGAGGTCCTTGATGATCCTTTCCATAGCTTTGCAGACCAACCTAGTCAGGCTTATGGGGCGATAGTTTCCAGGATCCGTTGAGGCACCATCTTTATGGAGAGGGACCACTGTTGCTGTACGCCACTCTTTGGGCACATATCCTGTAGTAAGGCTGAGATTGAACAGTAGTTTTATGTTTGGGTTTAGCTCTTCTTGGAGTTCATGTAGGACTCAGCCCGGGACACCATCTGGTCCCATTGATGCTGTGTTTTTTGCTTTGGAGAAGGCGGCTCTTACCTGAGCATCTGAGATGTCAGGGGGGCAGCACTCTGCTGGGATAGATATTTGCCCTTTTGGTGGGGGGGGAGAAGTTTGCGCTGAACCTGTCAGCTAGGATGTTGGCAATGTCTGTGGGTTCGGTGTATTTTTTGTCATTTTGGACTAATTCTGAGCATATCTGGGAATTACCACCCAGGTTCCTAACATAACTAAAGAAAGCCTTGTGATTATCCTTAGTGTCCTGTGCAATTTTTCTCTCGAAGCTGGCCTTAGACAATTTTATGTGTGCCCGTAGTTTTTTGCTAACACTGATCAGTGATGCCTTCCCTTTTTGGGATTTTGCTCTATCATTTAGTAGCTTCCTCCTTCTATTGTATAGTTTGTTTATGGCTGGGGTCCACCAGACAGGACGTCTGCCTTTGGAGGATTGGGTCTTGGTTTTATTTGGGATCATGATCCATGCATTCCTGAAGGTGTTCATAGAATGTGTTTATAAAGGATTCTGCGGTCTGGGCCGTATTTTCCACAGGCCCTGGGGCTTTGAAGGATTCCACCTCAGTTTTGAGGAGTGTGAAATTTGCTTTAGAGAAGTTTTTCACTGTGGTTTTCTGGGCAGGGGTTGGGGTCGGGATGTGAATATCCAGTGAGATTAGTTTATGGTCTGATCTTACCAGTGAGGGATACACTTCTGGTCTGGAGCATAGAGTCCCCATGTTGGTGATGATCAGGTCCAGTATGTTTTCCCCTCTTGTGGGAGTGGTGACAAGTTGTTCCATAGCATTTGAGTTTATAAATTCTAGGAACCTTTGGGCTAGGGTGTTGGAGCTAGAGTAATGCTCCCAATCTGTTTGGGTAGTTGAAGTCGCCCAATATAATGGTGTTTGGAGAGACCTTCATATTTTCCAGTGTTCTCAGGAAGGCCAAGTGGGGTTCCTGGGTTTGGGAGGGTGGTCTGACATAATTTGTTTCTGGAGGAGATTGATATTTGGAAAAGATATTTGGATGATTGATGGATGGTATGGAGATTGGACGTGGATTATTTATGGGATTTTCTCAGTTACCTGAATGAGAACAAGTGGGGGATACATTTTACGGTAAACCATGATATGGATTGGATCACTTTTTTGGATGTTTTGGTGACCAGAGGTCCTGATAACACCTTAATTTCTCAGGTTTACCACAAGTTCTTTGAATATAATTCCCTTCTCCATGCCACCAGCTATCATCCTTTACATATCTGTAAAAACATTCCCAAGTCTCAATTTTTGAGAGTTAAACATATATGCTTGAACAATAGTACATATCAGCATTTCAGAGATAAACTCAAGATTAGATTTAGGAACAGAGGCTATAAGGTGGGATATGTCCTTCAGGCCAAGAACAGGGTGGACACCATTGACAGGGAAAGCGTTCTTCAATATAAAAAATAAGGTTGTTGATGGGGATTCCATTATACGTTTCATTACCACATTTGATAGGAATACTGGAGCACTGATGGACAGTATCCAGCATCATTGGAACACCCTCTTGGCAGACACCAAACTCTTTGAACTGTTGGAGAAGAGATGCTACTTTTCCTTCAGGAAGGGCAGAAATTTTGCTTCTTACTTTAATCATTATAAACATGAGCCTAGTCATAAGAAAGATTTTTTTACAAACTGCACTTTTGGGGGATCCAGTCATACGGTGCTTTCCTTGTGGTCATTGCACTTACTGTCCAAGGGTCATGAAGACCAAGTGCTTTAATAGTAAAAACACTAGCCAGGTTTATAACATGTCTTTGTTTGCCAATTGCCAAACAGATTGGGTGATTTACTTAGCTACCTGTAATTTTTCAGCCTTCTATATTGGGCAAACATCACGGCCGGTTAAATTTAGGATTTCTGAGCACTTTTGTGATATAAAACACCAAAAAATTATTAATTCTCTCTATAAACACACTATAGTACATAAAAATGCTATCTTCAGTTTTACAATTATTGATTGAATTTTGGGCATTAGATCCAACAAGACGGGCTGGCATGAGATGCTGAATAAAAAAGAGAAAAAATGGATCATTAAGCTGGGGGGGGTGTTGTTTGCACCTGGATTAAATGAGCACCTTTAATCAGTCACGTATGTTGTCTTTTACTATTGACTATATAGGAAGCTAGTCTATTGATGTTCTATACACTGATGAAGGCTATGTGATTTATCAAACCGAAACTGGTCTGTTTCTCTCTCCTATATTACCATGTGCTTTTAGCACATAACATTAAATATTGGTTTCTTGCCACAGTTTGCGTGTCTATTTTTTGCTTTGGATTACACATCCAAGCTGCCAACAAGGCCAGTCCAGGTCACTCACTAGGTGGAGGTTTTGTGTGTGTGTGTGTGTGTGTGTGTGTGTGTGTGTGTGTGTGTGTGTGTGTGTGTGTGTGTGTGTGTGTGTGTTAACAGAGTAGAGCATGACTTGCACTCATGCAGCAGTCCCAGCAATGTGGAGTTTGTGATTGCTTGGCATGCCAGAGTGAGGTAACTCTTGTATGTATGACACCGGGTAGAGGGTTGGCCTCATAGCCTATAGGTGTACAGTATATGTCTGATGGGCCTGTATGGTAGAGAACTTCTGTGATGTCCCCAGCTGCTGCATGTGCCACCTGATGTGAATGATGGATGGAGGATTATGTAAATTAATGGTCCTTATTGGGGGGAACATGAAACATCAGGATCAGGAGTGCAATGCATGTTGTAATGCCAGTATAGTGAAACAACCCACACACATACTGTACTGATAGATGGCAGGGGCATGATGTGGGTTTTAGTGGTGGATAGTGCTAGCAAACATCGATGTGGTGGATCTGTACATAATGGTGCCCAATGTATGGGGTCCTGTGATGTGTTTCCCTGTTCATGTTTTTCAGGTGGAATGTCTCAACAGTGCCATCCAGCCTTTTCTGAAGCTGAGACTGTAGCAATACTGGATGCCCTAAGACTGCATCACACAGTCCTGTTTGAGAAGAGCAGACAGCAGCTTTAAGAATGGACCACCCTGTGGACAGAACTAGTGGCAACTGTTAACAATCTGGGTCAGCATGGGTGAACCTATGAACAAGTCAGGCACAGGGCCACTAATTTTATCCACCATGCCCAGCAAAGGGCTGCAGCTGTGGCCAGGGAACATACAGCCACAATTGAGGGTCCTATTATGCAGGCCCCACTGACACCAACAGAAGAGCTCCTTGTCAACCTTAAGGCAGCCACCACATCCCAGGAAACTGTACACACCTATGTCGTGGAGGTGGGTGGCACAGAGACAACAGGCGAAAACCATCCAAGTAAGGCCCCAGTGGATATCACTTCAATACTGTATCATTCATACTGGCATCCTTGAAGTATCTAGACACATATGTCAGGTCAAATTGCAATTGTGGATGGGGTTTTGTAATGCACACAAGTGCGCATTTATAGTGAATGACAGCAAATTGTGTTGTATCAGAGCTTGTACTGTACATGCTCAGAAATGCATCATTTATCCTTTACCAATGCCACATGTGAGTGCACTGACAATAACTCTCTCTCACAGCTACATAGGTCCTTCTGGTATGGCTGGGGACCAGCTGCTTGAAGCCAATGAGTATGAAAATATCTTGTTGTGACTCACCAATATCCTAGGCATGTTAAGGGCATGCATTTTCCATGCACACAACCGTTACTCTTAGCCATATTGAAATATGTGCATGTTCACTTGCAGTGGACATCACAGGAGCCTGTTCGTAGGACCTGTACCATTTCTGTAGGTGTTGCCACTGTGCTATACAGGGGTACATCAATATTGTGTACACGGGTGTAGTGTGTGTTAGGTGAAGGTGCATCACATACTACCACTCCTCACATATCTCAGGGGTGCATATTAATAGCAACATTAAGTGGACATAGCTGCACTACATGTTGTTGAGGGCCTGTCTAGAGTGTGTCTGTTGTGGTGTGATTGTGTGTCATGCATATTATCATTCAAAAATTGTGTGGGCTGTAAAATGCGCGCATGTGTGTGTGTGTGTGTGTGTGTCTGTGTGTGTGTGTGTGTGTGTGTGTGTGTGTGTGTGTGTGTGTGTGTGTGTGTGTGTGTGTGTGTGCGTGTGTGTGTCTGTGTGTGTCTGCATGTGTGCGTGTGTGTGTCTATGTGTATGTGTGTACATCTGTGTGTGTGCGTGTGTGTATCAGCAAACATTATAGTGCAGGTATTAATTTACATATGTTGTCTTCCCCTCACAGGTGAGCATGGGGGTTGGTGTCTCACAACCTGATGTCAGTGTCTTTGTGGAGTCTGATGATGATGGTGCTCATAGTGAGGCACAGGTGGGGTTGTTGGCGGCTGAATCTGTGCCATTGGTTGATATCCCACTTTCACCCACAATGTCCCCGCACACAGTCAGTATGCCCACACATACCCACTCCCCAGCAGCCACAGATAATGGACAGTTGGAGGGTGGTGGCATGGAACAGGCTGGTCTGATGACTATGGCAAGTGTGAGTGTAGACACTAGCCATAGCCAGAGAGCAGGCAAGGTCCCACACAGGAAGATGAAAAGGGGTACTCAAAGGAGGACTGCTGCCCATCAAGCCCCTGTCACAAGTGTCACAGCAGATGTCACCAGATGTGTGTTTCAGTCCATCATGGAGGCACAGGCATGTTCTGAACACAATACCAGACAGATGCTCAGGGTCATGAATGCAACACTTCCTGCCATGTGTGATGACCTCCATGGCCTAGGTGATGCCATATGTTGTTATGCTGATGTTGTGGATAGATGGGGGTGAGACATTGTCATTGCTCGACCATGCAATGTCTGTGCTTGAGCATGTGGTGAGAGTAGGGCTTTGGTCACATGGATATATGTCAGCAACAAGATTGGCTGAGAGATCATATGGCCATGCACATTCACACCCCCTTTGTGGCAGTACCACCAGCACTACCGAAGGGAGGGAGCTGCCCACATTACAATGGAGCAGGCCATAGGCACGTGGTACTGGCCAATCCCATCAGGGACACAGATCCAGCAGACAGCAGTCACCATCAGGGAGTAGTACTGCATCTGGCCTTGGACCTGGTGGTGCCAGTGAGACTACTTGCAGAACCAGTTCCTGTGTCCATGGCCAGAGACAGTGAACTGTACATCCTGCCATGTACGGTCCATGGCTGTCCAACATATCCCTGTGTAGGGCAACCACATGGCTTGACTGTGTGCATACAAACACTCGCACATCTCTAGCACAGGCAGGTCACTATCAGACACACACAGCTCCTGTGCACAGCCCAGTTGAACACCACCCCTCCAGACACACACACACACACACACACACACACACACACACACACACACACGCATGATATCAATCGTATGACCCAGCCTAGGCCTCTGGCAAACCCACACCACACCCTGTGCATGTGATGATACCTGTAACACATCCCTGTTATCCACACCATCGATGCAGGGACATGCTAATATGGGTCTGATGCACAGGGTGAATATAGTACAGTGTAACAATGTAATGCTGTGTACGGTGCTGTCTGCTGGCAATTGTTATGGATACACATCAAAGTGTATGTACCTTTTTAGCCATGATGCATTATTGCTGTTAGTACTGCTGACTGACTGTAGTCTCACATACTATATTCTGTTTGTGTTCCAGGTGTCTGTGTGTCTGCAGGCTGTGGGCCTACTGACATTAATAATGAGTATTGCACAGTGGAAACACAGTGACCTTTTAATAGCCAAGGTACAGCTGTATATGTACATGTTTACCATGTCTGCATGCATGCAAAAGTGTGTGAGGGACTCTGGGGCAGACAGTGTGACCTTGCATACATACCCCTTGACACAGCCAACTATCCTTCATACATGTCACCTGGGTGTTCTGTAGTACCACAGGCTCATACATACAGAGGAGGTTACTTGAGTATTGGCACTAGGTCCCCTCACAAGACTAGCCATTAGTTTAACCCAACAGATTCACCTATCTTGTGGGCGCCAGGCAGTCACAGGGCCTTCACATGTCTACATTTTGCACATACATAGGCAACACACAATGTGTGTGACATTATCAAATGTGGAGTGTGGGACACAACTTATAGTAATGTGACAGTTGACAGAACATAGCATGCCCACGGCAAGTGCAATACATAGGAATTCCTCTGGTTTGCTACTATGACACATTCTTTGTATGGCATTACCTTGGCTTTCAGTATTTTTCATAACATTAAGGTGCTTCTGATGTGCAATAACTGCTCTATGTAGTCAGGACAAAACTGTATGACATGTTTCTTGTCCTACAGTCTTGGGACATCTTTTCACTGCTTTAGTTGTTGTCACAGGTTACACCTTGCCAAACATGGACTGCAACCTGCAGTGTGGTACAGACATGTGACTCGACTGTACAGATTTGCACAAAATGTCCAGATTCTTGCCTCATATTTTTGGCCCATTTTCTCATAAACCTGTGTTTTTCTGGCAAATTTTTGCCGAATAATTGTTGGTTGATGTCAAAAAATAATGGCAGACATTATGAGTTGTAGACTTCATACCTTTCAGACTATCTATGCTAATGCAAAACCTGTTATTCTATCACCTTTATAAGT
>NC_056745.1:342452671-342485171 GCF_019279795.1 Protopterus annectens | reverse complement strand
GAAATATTAAGAAGACCATACACGAGTGAAAACCACCATGAAAAAGATGTTAAACTAAAATGTAATTCCGACTCATTTATTGATTAAAACAAGAAAAAGCAGATAAAACAGATGAGCGCTTTCGCGTACAAACTAGTACGCTTCTTCAGATCTTAACATCCATATTCTAATGACTCCTTTTATACAAAAGCTCATATTCAGGTGCATCAATTAATCAATTAAACAATCAAATGGCTCATCAGAAATTCAATACAATGAAGGGCGTTTAGTGTCTCCATATCCCTAGCAGCAATAAATAAATAAATGAATCAAACACACCTATATTCCTAACGTTCTAAAACTGTACATTTCATAAAAACTAAAGACAAGACAAATCATATTCATTTCCATACTTATAAACACGTTTGCAACAAACTAATACTCATTATTCCAGACACACATTCATCTCTTATAATATACGCATAAATAAGCATATAGGAATATATCAAAGTCACTGCATCACATGTATAAATGTCTTATGTGCCAAATCATTTCATGCAAATCTTGTTATAAACTCTTGCTAAATTAAAGCCAGTGCTGACACAGTAAGGTGGCAGCCATTTAACACCTGCCAGATACCTGCTATCCTACTAGGCATTTTGTAAGTTACTCCAAACTGTGTACTGTTCGTATGTGTGTCCCCCTGTCCTGACTTGCCAAGCTTTCCTGCAGTGACAGATATTGACTTCTGGACAGTGTGTAGAACTCCTATCATAGGTGTAGCTGCATGCAAAACAAGTTGGCACAGAAAGTCTTGGAACATGGACCCTGTCAACCACAGTACTTACCTCGGCCACTAAGCCACAACAGCCAAGAGTAAGTGCTATCCAATTCCTGACAGTATTAACCACGCATATACATATCTCATTGACCCCTGCATATTGTGGACATGCGACAAGTTATCAAGTTGATTGGGACAGCCCTGGGAATATGTGCTCTGCTGCTATTTCCCTAAAAACATATAGGTCCCCTTCAGATGATCGAACTTTTAAAAGCTCGACTTTCATATGGCTGAGACCATATGATCTAACTTTTAAAAGTTCGAACAGTCTGAATGGAGATCTCCATACAGCGCGAAATGGGAAGATTTCCCTTTTCCGCAATGTAGTGCAATCTTGGAGTTGGTATATTTAAATAGCAGGGGGTGTGAGGGGTGCAGAGGGGCTTGACCTCTGCTAGAAACATTTAGTTTATTTTTTTGTTGTTTTATTTTTTCTTTTGACGTTTGAACTTTTAAATGTTCAATTATATGGTCTTTACCATATGAAAGTCGAACATTTGAAAGTTTGATCATGTAAAGTAGACCCAAACATACATGTTACTGCTTTTCTATGGGGACACGGGTGTGTTGGGGGGGGCATACCTGTCAACTGTACACATTTGCATAGACTGTGCAGATGTTGGCTTTACTTTTTAGTTTCATTAATATAGTTTTGTGCCTGTCTTGGGGAATACTGGCATATCACAAAAGTCCAAATATTAGAATGTAATGGCAGTGATTTGAGTTTCAGACTTCCTACCCTTCAGAGACTTCATGCAACTGCAAGACCTGCTGTGATATCACTGTGTAATTCTGTAAGAGGAATATTTCATCATTGTCCCTATTTTTGGGACTTTACCAGACATTTCATTATGGTTTTCTATGGCTGACTTGCTGGGAGAGGCTGAGGGGTGAGTGTGGGACCTCAACACTGGCATCCATGCATGTGACCTATGACCCCCAGTTTATTACTCCCCCACATACACTGCAGTGGGTTTTGTCATAGAGGGGACTACTGCATACTCTGGGGAAGCCAGTATTATGTGGACATTTCATGCTGTCCCACATAGCTGTCAATTGTCTGCTGTTATCCTGGTAGGCCACCCCATTCCCTTGCATACATGCAGTGATACCTTAGATATGCTACCAAAATGTATTATTCCATTCATCTATTGTTAAGAAGAGTGACTTACCTTGTGCCTGTGGCAGTTCTGAGGATGGTCATTGAGGGCTGACTCTGTTGGATGCACGCAGTACACAGCCTATACATGGTAAGGTACAAGTAGTGTGATGTGTGTGGCAACCATTTTACTGTGTGCGTGAGTCAGAGAGAGGTGTCAGTCTCTGGATCCCTAGGTTGTCAGTGTATGTGCTATGCATTGCCTCTTTGCCAAGGCCAGGGCATACTGGGTATGCCTACATCTGCCTACAGGGGTAGGCTCAGGGGGTTCCTCCTCCGAGTTCCTCTGTGCCTGTGGAGACCTTGACAATGGTGGGGGGCTGTGTGCCCCTTCCCTGTGATGTTCCTGCTGCAGTTGTTTCCACAGGGTCATATTGTGTAGCATGACACATACTATGAACATGTGTGCACATGTGGCTGGAGAGAACTGCAAGGCTCCACCAGATATGTCAAGGCAGCAAAACTGTGACTTGAGCATCCCAAATACATGGTTTATAATGTTCTTAGCTTGTGTATGTGCCTCGTTATGGCATGTTAGTGGGTCTGTGTGCATTTCTGATGGGTGTCATCATCCACAGTTCCAGTGCATAGCCAGCATCCCCCATGAGATGGCCATATGGGATGTCCCACTGGCAAATGCCTGCTACAGCTGTGAGGCATGCCAGATGTGGGAGTCATGATAGCTACCAGGGCTGCCAGCACACACATTGATGATAATATCCTGGGCATTGTATACAACCTGGCAGTGGTAGCTCTTGCAGTTGATATACACTCTACTGTCTTCACTGGGTAATTTTTTGATATGGACGTGAGTGCATTCTATGGCACCAAGTACCTCGGGGTAGTCTACTGCACAGTGGAAGAGATGCATATTGATGGTCCTCTCCTCAGGGTTGTGGGGAAATAAATATGCTCACTGGCATGTGGTAGCATGGCATCCAGGAACTGGTGAAGTAGCCTGGATGCAGATGTCTGTGAGACCCCATGATGTCCCCAGTAGGTCTTTGGAAAGTACCTGCAACTAGTATTTTTAAGGCTACACATACCTGTATTTCAACTGGGATGGGTCCCCCTTCTATTGACGCTGTGTCTGAGGTGAGGCCAGCAGAGCTCGGTGAGTTGCTGAAGTATGTCCCTGTCCACCCTGTAAGCACTCTAGTATCTCCAGCTCATGTAACCCCTGGAAGGTTACCCTGGGTCTGAACACTCTTCTCCTCCTCAGTCTGGGCCAGTTGTCAGCATTATCCTCATCACCACCCTCAGTCTGTAGCACATAGAGATGTAGCAAAGCAGCAGCAGCCACTATCATTTTGTCAGTTAAAAATTCCCAAGTGTGTGCACCAATGGTGCAGAATATGTGGGAAAAACCAGACCGGAAGGTGTTTACATACTTTATACTGGTGTGCTGCAGATGCTGCCTGTGTGATTCACTGACTATGCTACATTCCACCTGCCATCTATATTATTAAGGGGTTGAATGGGCCACTATGAGTGACAGAGTCTGTATTAGTGATTTGTAGTTCATTCCTTTCATTCTATTTCCTTTTTTTTTCCTATTTCCACTGTGTTTAAGCCCCACGCTGCTCTGCGCAGACTGTTTTGGCTAGTGTAAACATTGCTGAGGAGAAAGGGCCCTCCTCTGGACATGAACGTGCTCATCATTTCTTGTACCAGCTAAGCACAGCTAAGTAGGCTCAGACACACACCCTTGCTTAGATGAACTTAGCTGAGCACACATAGAAGCCTTGGAGCTCCAATGTGCTTACACCAGGCATGACACACCCCCTTTTCATGTCAGCTGCTTCTTCTGCTTACACCACTGCATTATAGCTCCTACACAGTTAGGTACCCACGGACACAGTCTCCCATTTTGATATTCACTAAATTTAGATCATTTACATATCCCTAGTGGCTTATACCCTAGTTACACCACTACACCGGAGCCTATGTTCTTAGCAATCACTGTTACCCATCATTGTTATGAGTCTGTATGCTGCCCACTATAATGGCAAAATTACTGCTTCATGTTTAATTGGCTTTTTACTAATTTTTTAAAATTTTCTCCACAATCACTTTTGTGCACCACTGTGCTCTGCTTAAACTGCCCCATAGATATTAAAAAAACTTTTGATTTTGACAATTTTCCAACACTTTTTATTTTTGCAGAAATGTACACAGTTACTAACTGCATACATTTCTGCTGCAGACATGGCTGCAACAGGGATGCCTGTCTGCTTCCTGGATCGCAAATTCATATCATTTGCATGGTTTTCACCATCAAATGAGGTGATTTGCATTATTCCATTGTGTCCATGCCGCAATAGTGCTGGGAGGCTCATGTACGCCCCCAGCCTTGTTTACTGGATTGCACAGGTTCCAAACTCCGGGCTATGTCGACAAAGGAAATTGGCTTTATTGAATCCCTGGGATAACTACATACATGCAAATTTATCACACAAAATGTAATTGTCTGTACTCCATTGTAATTTCAGAAAAAATATCTTCCATGTTAGAACTTGCATATACAAGTATGTGTAATATAATCTAGTTATAATCATAATGTACTATTTACGAGTGGTAACCACTTGAAAATGTATACTGAATTATCATTGCAGTTTGGTTTGCATCCTTTGCAAAAGGGATGTGTTCTTGCAGTTGTCTATAACCTTCCCAATGTTGTAATTCCTTATTATGGAGTATCATATAAACACCGTATTGTCTGTAGTTTCTTTTGACATTTACTTTTAACTAAGATATTGCAGTCTTTATTTCACTATGTAGTACAAGATCTCTAATTCACCACGTGTCAGAGTAACAACTGCTAGTAGACTAGGAGTCAAGATTAAAAACTAGTCAGGATTATACATTTTTCATTAATATAGTTAAATGTAATCTTTTACTTGGGCATTATTGTAAGCATAAAATAATGAGTATTATTTGATGTCCTAGCAAATCCTAGCAGTACACCAATTTGTCTTTGTTTACTGATTCAGTTGTAAACCTTGTCCATAAATATCAGAAAAAAACATATGCCTTATAAACTTATAACAGATCATGTGAAAAAGACGTCTTGTTAATTTGTGAAATTTGATTAGTCATAGTTAAACTCAAAATATGTCTGCATGTTTCCTTACCTGATTCAGTACTGCATATTTAATCACCTAGTCTGTCACTATGTTATCCAGAATTTACTTATTCATAGTTAATGTCAGTGTTGGATACAACTAAATTTACAAAACAACTACCACTGATGACATTTTTATAAAGCTTCTAGTCTTGCTGGTATGTGTGTTCAAGTTAGAAAGTCTTAGAATATTTTGGTATATCATGGGTATGTAGTCCATTAAGTTAAACATTCTGTTTTCTGAGTCAGCAAATGCAGTGCATAAGACTGCACTATACAAATGCCATGTAGACCATGTTATTGAATATTCTTCATATCAATTTTGCTGAAAACTGCAAAATAACTTCCATTCTCTTAAGACTTGGTATCTTGGTATCATTTTATTTCAGTTCCTTGAAAAAAAACAAGCTTCAGAGAATTGCATAGCTGCATTAAATAGTATAGTCAGCCATGTTATTTAACGTGGTCAAAATACTGCATTCTCCCATAACAGTCATTGGTGGAGACTGCATTACAGGTAAGGCTAGGTAAGATGAAGCAGAGGTATAGTGCGGAATGCATGGTATTGGATGACTATGCATGTAGGAGTGACTGTATGTGTGAGTGTGTGTGGGCATGTGCGTGTGTGCGTCTGTGTGTGTATATCTGTGTGTGTGTGTGTGGGTGTGGGCGTGCGTGTGTGTGTGTGTGTGTGTGTGTGTGTGTGTGTGTGTGTGTGTGTGTGTGTGTGTGTTTTTCTGTGTTTATATATTTGTATTTGGGAGAGTGAAAGTAGAGAGGGCCTATCTCAATGTGATGCATGGGCTGCCAGTAGTAATTACACCCAAAAAGTGCTGTTTAGATCTGGCAGTAATTAAATCTGAGTTACAGACATGCAGATTAGCTGATAATGAGGTCTTTCTCATTGTGGCTAAAGTTGTCTCTGAATCCCCTCTTACATGATCATTTAAACTGCAACTACAAGCTGCTGCAGTTTAAGCGCATGTAAAGGATTTCTGCTGAATCCCAATGATGTATGTAGTCTGTTAGCTATGTAATTGCATTATTTATTTATTTATGCTGATAATAGCTATCTAGTTATAGAGAGATATATATGTGTGTGTGTGTGTGTATGTATATATATATATATATATATATATATATATATATATATATATATATATATATATATATAAGTTTACTATTAAAATTGCAAACAGAGATTTTCTGCAGATGGAAAACTTGAAACATGGATGTTCGATTTTCCATCTTCATGAACATCTCCATGTTCAAAAGTTTATATCTGCAAATGCACTGTGCATTCGCTAATAGAAACTCGAAGCACTCTACAGAGATCACAGTACAGGGCTGTTTGGGAAATTCATCCCTATCCTCACTGTAGTGCGATCTTGGAGTTGGAATACGTAGTTAACAGGGGGTGTGGGGGGCACAGGGTACAGGGTGGCTAGCCCCCCCAGCAAAAATGTGATGTTAGGTATAAGAGTTCACTTCACCTGAGCTCCTATAAGGACATCATGTAATCTGTTCGGCAACAATGTTCAATCTGCTGAATTTATTCAGCTAATTTGACGTTGTGCCATGTAATACATTTTGACTTTCATTGTTTTTCTTTGGTGTGTCGAACGGAAATTATTTTTCCATTCGACATTTTGATAGTAAACCATATATCTATATAGCTATATATATATATTTATATCTATCTATATATATATATATATATATATATATATATATATATATATATATATATTTTTTTTTTTTTTTCAACCTCAAACAACTTGGATGGCTGGAATTTCCCAATCCTGTCAAGTATAACCTGCTAATATTGGCTAATAAAATCCTAAAGAACCCAAATAATACTCCAGCCCTTAGTCACTACATCTTCCCCCATAATAATACAAGACTGCTCCGCTCATCCAATAAGCTACAAATACAAACAACTAAAATTAACAATGCTGCTGGCACGACCCTATTTGCAAATTCTGTAAGTAGAACCTGGAACAAACTTCCAGATGCCATAACCATGCTCTCCTCCCCAGACCAATTTAAAGCCTCAATCAAACAACACCTGGAACGAAAATGGATATGCCACTGTGACAAACCTGACTAAATCTAAATAATGTATGTAATTTACTTATCTAATTTATTTTTTGTAATCTACTACTACCCTCAAAAAATTGGAAATTTGTAACACTGACTGTCTGAATGTACTTCTACCTGTATTCCTGTCTTAACTATATTCATTCCTAAAATTTAATATTATATATAATCAATGTTTTTTTTTTTTTTTTTTTTTTCTTAACTGCTATTGTTCTTGTATTGTGTTGGAGCTTATCTCCCTGGACCTCCGCTGAAAATGGACTTTGTTTCCAGTCGGACCTACCTGGTCAACAAATGTAAAATAAATAAATAAAAAATATATCTATACAGAGAGCGAGAGATAGCTACAGATATGGGTGTAGTAGCAATCACTGAATTGATGAAACATCAAGGTCACTAATGCTGACTCATTAAAGATAACAAACATTAACACACTTCCGCACATGCTCTGAGGTTTTACTTGGACATTGCACATTTTAAAACAGTTTTTTTGCAGACGATAAGGCCCCTGCACCCCGACAACTTCCTGCTGGTCATTTATTCCATCTCTGAGATCGCACAATCTCTGGTGAAAGGGCATATTCCCCCAACCCTGGGGATTATGCAGTTTTGCACAACTGTTGAACTGTTGGCCATAGGTTTTGTTAACCGGAGTGTGTTGACAATACAGAGGTTGATTTAAACTTCAACTGACTTCCTCCATGTACCATAGATATGACTAGAATCCACAAACCTAACAGGAAAGAATCTACTCTTGACTGGATCCTTATCAATAACCACCCTAGCAAGTATACTCCAGGAACCCTTCCTGATAACATTAGTG
Source organism: Protopterus annectens (assembly GCF_019279795.1). NCBI lineage: Eukaryota > Metazoa > Chordata > Ceratodontiformes > Protopteridae > Protopterus > Protopterus annectens. Next base: position 342,477,145 of record NC_056745.1, on the reverse strand, counting down.
ACCATATGCTTACTTACATTACTAGACAAAGATCTCATATCCCAACTACTCATAAACTCAAAACTTCCCGCTCAAAAAAATTCTTTAATCCTGATAGTTTCCTGAATGAATTACAAGCATGTGACTGGTCACCACTGACCCACCTTGAACTTGATGAGGCTGTGACCTACTTCAACACTAACTTTCTTCAAATCCTAGAGTATCACGCACCTTATCACTCCACTAGGATAAGAACCAAATCTGCCCCATGGCTAACAAAACAAACTAAGCAAAAAATGATCCTTAGAAACAAAATATGGGCTAAATGGAGAGCTACCAAATGTCCATCTGATCACCTCCTCTTTAAACAGTTAAGAAATGCCACCAAGAAAGATACTCTTAGAGACAAAAAAGACTTCTATCTTCACCTCCAACAAACCAGTCAACAAACTCCACAAAAATTCTGGTCAGGGATTAACAAACTTCTTCAACCAGGCCATTTGACTACTCCTGCCCCATTAGGCTTCAACCACAATAATTCCAACCAGATCTCTGATGCCTTTAATAAATATTTTACAGAAGCCATTCAAACCGTAGCCAATTCTTTACCTCCTTCTACTGCTTCCCCACCAAATACCTCCAAAACTTCATCTCATACCTTTCATATACAACCTGTTCCTACATCTCTTATCCATAAGCTACTTAAGAAACTGAAACCTTGCACCCCATCTGCCAACCGACTCCCATCTGAATACCTACAAATTGCTGCAAATGCTGTAGACTACCCCATATCTATACTTATTAACAGGACTATCTCTGAAGGCAAAATCCCTACCATATGGAAAGTATCTCACATAATCCCTCTACATAAAGGTGGATCTTCTATTGAGCTTTCTAACTTTCGCCCTATTGCCTTACTCTCCCCATTAGCCAAGATAATGGAAAAATGTATTCACAAACAACTACTCAACCACCTACTACAAAACAACTTATTAGCCAACAGTCAACATGGCTTCAGACCATTCCACAGCACAACAACTGCCCTTCTATCCTTCACTGACTCTATAAATAAAAATCGTAACAATAACTCCTTTTCCTCTGCACTATTTATAGACCTGTCAAAAGCCTTTGATATGGTTAACCATAACTTACTTCTAGGCAAACTAAAGTACCATTCTCTTGATCCACTAGCATTACAATGGTTTAGATGTTATCTTCAAAACAGGCAGCAAGCAGTGCTTTGGGATAACAATTTGTCTTCATTACTCCCGGTAAATATTGGAGTCCCGCAAGGCTCAATCTTAGGTCCCCTTCTTTTTTTCTTATTTATTAATGACCTACACTTGAACATACCTCAAGCCACCTGCATTCAATATGCAGATGACTCCACCTTAATCTGTACTGCTAAGAACGTAGCCTCCCTCCAGTCCCTCACCCAAACTGTTTTACAAAATGTTGAAAAATGGTTTATGCAACATTGCCTCCTCCTTAATCCCAAAAAAACAAAACTACTACTCTTTACTCCAACTCATATATCATCCACACCATTCTTCACCATAACCTCTAACAATGCTACCAACATAACCCCAGATACTACCACCCACCTACTAGGTGTTACAAATGACAATCGTCTTAATTATGATGACCATATTAACACCACCATAAATTCTGTTAACAAAAAACTTGGTACTCTCTATAGAATTAAACCCTTCCTTACCCCCTCAGCCAGGAAAACCATTGCCCAGACCCACCTCATCTCTACCCTTTTCTATGCCGCTGCTATATATACTAAACTATCTAAAAACAACATCACCAAACTTTCTACCTGTTACAATAGCATAGCTAGATTCATTACATGCACTCCCTTCAAAACTCACCACTGTCTTAACCTCAAACAACTAGGATGGCTAGAATTGCATAACCACATACTCTGTCAACAGTTACTTATCACTCAAAAGATCCTATACCACCCCAATGATACCCCTATCCTCACTAATCTGATTTCACCTTATAAAAATCTAGCTACACTACGTTCTGCTAATAAACTCCTGGTCTCCTTGATTAAATCGAACAACAAAGCTGGCGACTCACTGTTCTCAAACACTACAGGTAAAAACTGGAATCAGCTCTCTCCTGAACTATCTAACCTAGCTTCTACTTCTCTATTTAAAAAACATATTAAAGAACATCTTAAAACTCAGTGGCTTTGTCCTTGTGCTAACCCAGACTAAAATCTTATTCCCTCCTACTCTTACCCCTTTCCCCACTCCCCTAACTTAGACCTCCAACCTAGGCCTCTAAATCTTGTTATTTTTTTTTTTTTGTCATACTAAGAGGATAAATTATAAATACTTTACTCTGTTGTGCAATACCTGTTTTGTTTTACTTAGTTTAACTTTTAGCATAATGTCTATCCTATAATTTTATTACTATATTATTTCTTTTAACCAATGCTACCACTGTACTGTTTTTCATACATGTCTTTCTTATATGCTGTTAACTATGTTTTACTGTGCATGCTGGAGCTTTTCTCCCCGGGCCTCTACTGAAAATGGACAAATATCCAGTTAGACTAGCCCGGTCAACAAATGTAAAATAAAAAATAAAAATAAATATACATGTATATAAATATGTGTGTGTGTGTGTGTGTGTGTGTGTGTGTGTGTGTGTGTACATACTACATTTATATATATATATATATATATATATATATATATATATATATATATACATAGAGAGAGAGAGAGTGAAAGAGACAGAGTGCTATTTCTTTGGTGAAGATGCAAAGGTTGAAAATTGTGCATTCTGCATTATATTAAAGCTTATGACATGAGTGTATCCAGCTAATTAACCTTATACAACCTTATGTGTGAGTGAATATTTGTGTTTGCGTCACTTACACTACTAACAGGTTATGGTGTGATGTGTGTTTTGTCTAGGACTGCTCAGAATGGGTTAAGGAATTTGACCTTTTTCTCCACTGTTGTGCAATCTCAAAGCAAAATGGTGGTAAGCATGGTGTAGGGAGGCTTCCCCCTGTGAAAAACACTGCTGTTAAAAAAGTAATTTTCAGTATGGAAAGTGGGTAGATTGAAAGTCACTTAACAGTTTTGCTATATTAAATAGGTGACATAGTGCAAATAGACTATTTAACATAACCCCTACCTATTGAAATATAATATATCTAGATATAAAATATGTGTATATGACTGATAAATAGGTCAATATAGTTATATGCATCTATATATAGTGTGTATACACAAACACATACAGATGAAACGTCAAAACTGTTAAAAACAGAATACCATAATACAATGTCCATTAGACTGCGACAAACTGCAATTTAGGAATTTGCTGCAATATGCATTCAGATTCTAGCAGTGCCTAATCTTTAGGCATTCATGTTTTATGAATGAGTAGGTAATGTAAAACTGATGCTTTTACTCCACTGGATCAAGAGTGGCTTTTGTCCAGTTTCTTTATTGCTACTTAGACTGAAATACTTCAGCAACAGTTAGACTCACTAATTTACAAAAGCTGAACAAAAATAAATACATTGCTTATATTTCCATTATTTTTTTATTTTTAGCATTGGATCGTGTTAGGCTATTGCATTAACTGTAACTCACACAAAGCCCATGCAGAAAATGTGTCCCGTCATTGCTGACACATACCTGTTTACTTACTTACTTCAGGTGCGCAACTTACCTTCTGATATTTATATGCTTAAAATGTACTGCTACATTCTATTCTGTGGCATTCCTGAAATGTGGCATTTGTTGCCCAATGCGCTGTGCTACTTAGCAATAACTAAATGTTGCAAAAAGACTTAGTGTGTTGATTTAAATCCATTTTTAAACAGTTCACTAAATAATCTCAAATGTATAGACATCTGTTTTCAGAATTAGACTCTGTTAACTTAGATATATAGTTCCTTATAGCAATAATAATGTATATGAATAAAATAACTTGAGAAAAATAATTAATGTTAATACGGATGTTATGAAATGAAAAGTTAAACCAACAATGATAACATTTCATCTTCTACATATGACATCACATTCCAATTTATTTGATTATGTCATACTTCCTAGTTATGCCTGCCTTAACTCAAGTTTAGATTTTGAGCTGACATATTGATATCATCTTGATATTGGTGATGTTTGTTCTAAAACCACTTGATACAATCCATTAATAATTTTGTGGCACGGAAATATAGATGCACATGGGCAAGACATAACATGTCAGTAAAAGCACCTTATTTCACTTACTTCTCAAAATACTCAGAAGGTACATATTTTTTGCTAGGCAATTACAAAAGTATATTATTTAGTGCAAAACTCAAGGAACTTAACTCAGCTCATATTATTACTTTAATGGACAACATGACTTCATTATCAAAGACAGCTAAAAAGTAAACTGCAAGTGTATTATGATTTTTGACAAAAGTGATTCTACTCCTTTCTATTGAGTAGTGGCTTTCAGCTATGACTTCTTCCACCTCTAATACAGAGAAGAATGCTGCTGTTAATACTAAGTCATATTATTACTAACTCTTTAGCTATTACTTATGGTATAAGCAGTACTAATAGTAACACCAATAATTTCCTGATTTCCTTTTTTTTTCTTCGAAGCATTCCAGTGAAATCATGTTAGCGCTTTACAGCGTGCTATGCTATTTCTGCTGTGTCAATAACTCTGTCTGAAATGAAAGGATATGTGAAAAACATGTTATTTTATATGTTTATATCATTCTAGTGTTTAGACCTGTAGCTAAAGTTGAGGTGAAACGCAACTGCTTTACTCATTGACCAGTGACATGTTTGTTTTCTCCCTAGGAAACTCAAAGGTATCTGATAAGATACAAAATGCATATGATAGTGTTTCAGTCAGAGATATTCCATTTCATGTAAATTAGTGTTAAGCCCCATTGCTGTAGCTTTCGACTTGCCTAAAATGTCCTTTGCAGGAGATGCTGCACAGTATTAAACAGAAGAATGAGGTAATGCTAAGGGTTCTTTACTCTGTTTTGTTTTGGATCCCTTGCACTATGGAACCTTTCTAAAAGTCCAAACTGCGGATACATTGAGTGAAATTGGGAATAAATTATTTAGCAGGTGTGCTGTCAGAGAAGCAGAGATTACATCAAATCATTGTGTAGAAATGTTTTAATTAGAATTTGGTCTACTCTTCCCTGAAAATAACTCAAGCTAGGAAATTTGTTACCCATTAGATGTAATTCTGACCATTGAGTGAGACTTAATTTAGTGAAATGATAATGCATTATATGTGCAGTCACAGCTGAACTGCTGCTGTCCCTCATCTGGTCAAAAATATATATTTAAAGTGTGCAGTGGACCCTTTAAAACTGATAGCTGTTTTCTGTCATCTTGCTGCTTTTGTGCGTGTGTGAGCACCCAGACACACTTGCATACCCTTTGTTTCACATTTCTTCTCATCACATCACACAGCTACTGTTGTGGTTGCCTTTCCCTCTCCTCCAGTCCTGCTATCGTGAAGACAGGATAGCTAATTATCTGCTGTTTGAGCTTTGAATATTCACATTGTTAATTAATAATGAGCTCTGAGCTGTACTGCACCCAGCACAACAGGCAGCTCACTGTCATCATACTGAGCATGTTCCTGAATCCCAAGGATAATATTCCAAAGTAATAAAATATGTTGCACCCATACTGACTAAACTAAGGTTAAAAGGTTGCTAGTTGATGAATAATTTGCCTACACACAATTCAGAGAACATACTTCCTTGAAAATATAGATCTCTGTTACTTAATGGAATTGTTATTGGGGCTTCAGAATCTTAAAGAGAACAATTAGGAGGTTACAGGGCCTGCTGTATGTTTCTGACTGGTATAGTATATTCTCTGGAATGTATCACACAAACCAAACTGCACTCATTAGAATGTATGATTCCTAACTAAGTCATGGAAATGTGCACCTACATGAACAGTTGCAGTGCAAATTGAGCATGTGTGGGTTGGTCAATGAACATAGTTTGGACACAGAACACAGTGCACTGAGAATGTTCAGTTTTCCATATATTCCTGTCAACTGAGGACCTCCAGCCAGACATCTGCAGGATGCACAATGTGGTAGCCAGTGTGCCATGCATATAAATATATATTACAATGTTTATGTACTGTGAAGGTTTTGCAAAATCACCATTATGGAGGGTGGGGAATTTGACATCTAGTGATAAGGATATTGTCAGGTTTGGAATTGAGTGATGTAATATGCATTATGAATTAGAGAAAAAAGTGCACATACACACACACGTGCACACGTGCGTGCACTGATAGTGTGAAGTGTGACACCCGTGCCCTGATCCAGCAATCAAGGAGCCTCAATCCTCACCACTAATACCAGGGAGGTTGTCTCATAGAAGAGAAAAGGATAACTAATACACACAGTAAAGTACAATTTCCCTTAAGTGCACACAGAGATCACAGTAAGTTTGGGGATGGTTACTCCTTTCCTCACCTGTTCCCCAATAAGACTCCCCACAGGCACAGCTATAGGGTCCAGGTCCCAGCTGGGCAAGCTAGAACCTCCAGTACTTTCTCCGTCCAACCAGTGCTTCGTGTCCCTGCCAAGTAGCTGACACAACACACACACACACACACACACACACACACACACACACACACACACACACACACACACACACACACACTTTGAGATAAGTATTTATACAACTTCACAGACACTCCTGGGAAAGGCTGACACAGCTTCTTCAGCTGGGCCCCTTTACCCAGATTACACGGTAGTAATTACTGCCACCACCCAGCTAATAATATCAGCTACTAAAAGGCCCTTAAAAGGGTGTCCAATTATTACTGTGCAATATTATTATCCAATGGTAGTATGACTAACAGTCAAGGCTTACTTTACAGTGGCCTATTACAATAACCTCTATAAATATACAATGTACTCTAGAGCTTATCTCTACACTAACCAGCCACAGGTAGAAGGATTTAAAATATTTCATAATAAATAATTAAAGCACAAGACAAAACTACTACACCACAGAGATATCTAAGAGTTCAGAGATCACATAGAAACTTAAAATAATACAGTAGGACAGGTCTGATTTCAAAGGAAAAATACCTAATTAATCTTTACTAGCTTTAACTATTCCTACAAGAAATCACAGTGCTAAAACTTACATGTGAGCATAGGCAGGGTGCTGAGTTAGATATCCAAGATCAAAATGCTCTATGTCTCTTGTGAGAAATAGTATTTTAAACATTACTAACAAACATGTCTCTAAGGCCCTCCCAAATTACATTATTTTTAACACTTAGGTTTTCCCAGTATTCGTATTGCATCATCTTAACACCTGGTCTGAGTTCTCAGACCACAAACTGCATTATTTAGCAATCTAACACCTGCTCAGAAACTTACAGCAATACAAGGCATTGCACATATACACTCTAGCAGAAACCAGAGCAATAAAGCACCTTCCATATGTAAATTCTGGTCATAAACTTTATCCTTAAAACAATTGGCATGAAACCTTCATCCAGATGCACTGGAGCCAAATTCTAATATGAAAGGGTCACAATATGCTTCACTGGGCCAGTAGAGTGCAATGTTGTCACATATTTTGCAGTTCCACATTTCACAGTATTTTTTTACACTCAAGAAACATGCCTGTATTTTACATTTATTTACAAATGCCAGAATTATATATCAAATTCTATTTAACTAGGCTGGCAGCCTTCGCCCATCTCTCCCCAATCGTCACATCTCTCCCCCCGTGGGGAACTCAAGCAAGTTTTTCAAACACCCCTTGAGAAACATTGCTTGAGAGTGTCAGGTCTATCTGGGTGTACCTCACCCATTCCCTGTCTTGAGAGCCCATATGCATTGTCATTGCTACTCCCACTGCAGTGCTGCACTGACATACCATATGCTTTCAACACCTGACTCCATCTTAGAAACTTGGCATTTTGCTGACAGGCTCTATTTAACTATGTTAGAGGGTTGTGATCTGTCATCACAGGGAATTTTCTTCCATACAGATAAGGCAAAGTTTTTGTAGTGCCCACACTATGGCTAGACATTCCTTTTCTATCACTGCATAGCATTCCTCCCTGGGTTGGAGCCTAAGACTGAGATAAACCACTGGGTGCTTTTCTCCCTCTGAAGAAATCTGGCTAAGTACAGCCCCCACCCCATAGTTTGAAGCATCTATCTGCACAACAAAGTCTTTGTTGTAGTCTGGACTGGCTAACACAGAGGGTCCTCCCAAAGCTTCCTTAAGCTTCTGAAATGCCTGCTCACATGCTGGGGTCCACACTACCTTATCTGGCCTGTTCTTCCTTGTCAGGTCTGTGAGAGGAGCAGCTATGGTACTATAATTAGGAACAAACTTTCTGTAGTACCCTGCTGTTCCCAAGAATGCCATCACCTGCTTTTTGGTAATAGGTGCAGGCCATGCCTGAATGGCTTCCACTTTGGCAGGTTCTGGCCTTATCTTACCACTTCCCACTCTATGTCCTTGGCAGGAGACCTCTGCCTTACCCACCTGATGTTTGTTCGGCTTAATGGTCAACCCTGCCCTCTGTAGTCTGCCCAGCACCTCCCTGACATGCTGAAGGTGCTCTTGCCAGGAATGGCTGTAGATAGCAATATCATCCATGTAAGCAAGGGCAAACCCTCCTGCTACTGCTAAGATATGGTCTACCAGCCTCTGTAAAGTTGCTGGGGCATTCTTCATCCCAAAGGGCATCTTTGTGAACTCATACAAACCAAAAGGAGACACAAAGGCTGCCTTCTCTCTAGCACTGGGAGTTAAGGGCACCTGTCAGTAACCCTTGGTAAGATCAATGGTTGTAAGATACTTAGCCCCACCCAGCTGCTCTATGGCCTCATCTGTCCTAGGCATGGGGTAAACATCCAACTCTGTGTGACTATTTCATTTCCTGTAATCCACACAGAACCTGGAGCTGCCATCCTTCTTTGGCACCAGTACCACTGGGGAGGCCCAGGGACTGTTGGACTCCTGAATCATCCCTAGTTCCAACATCTCCTGTACCTCTTCCTTCAGAGTTTGTTTGACTTTCACAGGCACCCTATAAGGGGCCTGCCTGATATGCCTTTGGGGTCTTGTATCCACCTGGTGATGCACTAGGTGGGTGCTCCCTGGTTTCCCAGTGAACATGCCCCCAAACCCCTGCAACACTGTTCAGATTTCTCGAACCTGGGTAGGAGATAGCTGCTGGGACATTGTTACCCCTTCCATCGAGGTGTCAGCCCGAGCCTCACTGAGGAGATCAGTCACAAGATCTCTCTCAGACTCCTCCTGCAATCCACTGCAAATGCTCAGCACAAGAGCCTCCCTATTATGGTAAGATTTCATCATGTTAACACGGTATAATTTTTGCCCCTGCTGTCTGCCTAGCACTTCCACCATGTAGTTAACATCTCATACCTTTCTTACCACCTTGTGTGGGTCCCTCCCAAGCTGCTTGCAGCTTGTTGTGTCTGACAGGAATGAGAACCATCGCCTGCTGCCCTATAACATACTCTCTAGCTCAAGCATTCCTGTCATACCACACACGTTTCTGTTGTTGGGCTTCTGCCAGGTTCTCCTGGACCAGGCCCATGAGTTCCCTGAACCTTGTCCTGAGGTTCAGGACATATGTCACAACAGACTCCTTGTGAGAGTCACACTCACCTTCCCACTCATCTTGAATTAAATCTAGAGGTCCCCTCACCCTATGACCATACAGCAACTCAAAGGGTGAAAAACCTGTGGATTCCTGGAGAACGTCTCTGTAAGCAAACAACAGATGGGGCAATTATTTGTCCTACTCCCTCTTAAACTGATCTGCAAATGCCCATAGCATGGACTTGATTGTAGAGTTTAACCTCTCAACAAGACCATTAGTCTGGGGATGGTAGGGGGTGGTCTTCATGTGCTTCACCCCCAAGACTTCCACAGACAATCCAGCAGGTCTGACATAAAATTGGCACCTCTGTCAGACAGTATTTCCTTTGGGAAACCTACCCTGCTGAAAATCTCTAGCAAAGCATTGCCACCTTCTCAGCCTCAAGGGAGGACAAATCCACTACCTCAGGGTATTGTGTAGCATAATCTACAATCACTAGGATATACTTTTTCCCTGTGGAACTTGGGGTACTCAGAGGACCCACAATATCCATAGCTACCCTCTGAAATGGCTCCTCAATCACAGGCAAAGGCATCAAAGGAGCTCTCACCTTGTCTCCTACCTTGCCTACCTTTTGGCACTGCTCACAGGTCCTGCAGTACCCTGTTACATCTCTGGAAATTCCAGGCCAATAGGAGTTTTGCATAATATGCCTCTTTGTATGTTTTATGCCCACATGACCTGCAAAGGGAATATCATGGGCTTTGGCTAGAAGTGCCAGATGGTAAGTTCTAGGCACTGCCAACTGCTGTACTCTCTCACCTTCTAGCCCACCTTCAGGGGTCCACTCTCTGTAAGTAACCCTTTGTTCCAGTAAACAGATTCCCCCTTCCCTTGAGAATCAGGTGCCTCCCTAGCTACCTGCCTCAGGCCTTGCAATGTAGGTTCTGAGAGCTGAGCCTGTCTCAAGTCTCTCCTTGTAACCCTTTTCAGCTCCCCTTCCACAGGAAGTCTGGCATCCTCTGACAGTGGTGCCTCACTGTCAGATTGGGTACTACTACTCATCTCTACCTTTGCAGTTACCCTGTCCAAGGGAGCATTAGTACCTGCAAGCAGCTGTGGCTCACATTCAGTTATGCTGCTACAGCGTAACTTCCTCCCTGAAGTAACCACCTCAGCAGTCCTGGATGGAAGTATGCAGTCTGTCTGGGTCTTCCCCAGGCTACCAGACCCACATGCTTGTCTCCTAGCCTCACTGCATGTAACTGCATAAATACATAATACTGCATCATCCAAATCTTTCCCTCTCAGGACATCTGCAGGATGGTAGTTCCATACCTCTGTTGTCTCAAGACAACCCACTGTTGGCATTTTGTCTTTCGCACTTACTGGCTCTTTCACCTTTTGTTCCCCACCTTGCCTCCATGGACATCTGTATGCCACATGGCCCCACTGGTTGCATTCAAAACATTTAACCCTAGCTCCTGGACGTGTACCTGGACTAGTGGCTTCCCCTGCTACTGGCGGATTCTGTTGGGGCAGTCTGTGCTGCCCATCATGGGATCCTTTAGTCCCATGAGCAGTACTGGGGGTCCCCTTCCTGTGCAGGGCTGCCCTGCTGGCCAGGTATAGGTCTCCCTTCTTCACAACCCCTCTGAAGTAGCACACTGTTTTTCAGATAACCAGATCCTCATGTCTTCAGGCAAAGTTCTAAGGGCTTGTTCCCTTACCAAAAGGTCTGACAGCCCTTCAAAAGTGGTGCCCTTACATCCACTCACCCAGCTATGAAAATAAGTGCTCAGTTCAGCAACATATTCACATATATTTTCAACTGCCTTGTGTCTCTGCTCAGGAAACTTTTTCCCTATACATTTCAGGTGTTAGCTTAAAGCATTCCAACAAGTGTCTTTTTACAGCAGTATAATCAAAACAGTCAGTGTCATGAATTTTTTGCTAAAGAAGTTACAGCTTTACCATGGAGTTAGGGGGTCAGGAACCCTACCCAGAGCCCTTGGTCAACTTCATACTGTTTACATACCTGCTCAAACATATGAATGAAGCTATCAAAATTATCCCCCTCTTTAAACTGTGGAAGAAATTTATGACCTTTTGTGCTTCTGGGGTCTGATTACTCCCTTCTCCATTACCTCCATAACTCTGGTGAAGAGTCAGCATTTTCCTCTCTTGCCTCCTCTGCCATTCATTTTCCTCAGCTTGTAGACTCCTCATTTTCTCGGCAGCTTCTAGTTCCATATGCTTGGCCTCCAACTCAAGTCTCTTTAGCTCCAGCTGGATTTTTAAGTCCACTGCAGAAAGGTTAAGCTGTCCATTCTGAAAGGATATTGTATCTCCACTGTCAGTCTGATTGTCCTCCAGGCTGCTGTTCTCTGATGCAGCTGTAACCAAGGCTGCAATCAGGTTTGCTTTAGCCAGGTTTCCATGCACTAGTCCCCTAGCCTGGCACATCTCTGCCAGCTGGCCCCTTGTCAGTTTTCCATACTCTTCTGCTGACATGCTACCTGCTCACCCTGACTAACACTAAGCTAACAAAACAAATAAAACAATTGTGATCTGAACTCTGAGTATACACTGCATGGCTGTTTTAGAGTAAAAAACACTTTTAGAGATCACTGTACATAAGCTACAGGAATTCGTTCTACAACACCACTACAAGCCAATTAGTATGTGAAACAGATCCCACCACTGCCACCACTTGTGATGCCCATGCCCTGGCCCAGCAATCAAAGAGACTCAATCTTCACCACTAACACCAGGGAGGTCATCTCATAGAAGAGAAAAGGATAACTAATACACACAGTAAAGTACAATTTCCCTTAAGTGCACACAGAGATCACAGTTAGTCTAGGGATGGTTGCTCCTTTGCTCACCAGGTCCCCAATAAGACTCCCCACTGGCACAGCTATAGGGTCCAGGTCTCAGCCTAGCTGGAACCTCCAGTACCCTCTCTGTTCAACCAGTGCTTCGTGTCCCTGCCAAGTAGCTGACACTACACACCCACACTTTGAGATAAGTATTTATACAACTTCACAGACACTCCTGGGAATGGCTGACACAGATTCTCTGGCTGTGCCCCTTTACCCAGGCTGTACGGTAGTAATTACTGCCACCACCCAGCTAATAATATCATCTACTAAAAGGTCCTTAAAAGGGTGTCCAACTATTACTGTGCAATATTATTATCCAATGGTAGTATGACTAACAGTCAAGGCTTACTTTAGAGTGGCCTATTACAATAACCTCTATAAATATGCAATGTACTCTAGAGCTTATCTCTACACAAACCAGCCACAGGTAGACGGTTTGAAAAATATTTAATAATAAATAATTAAAACACAAAACAAAACTATTACACCACAGAGATATCTAAGAGATCTGAGATCACTTAGAAACTTAAAATAATACAGTAGGACAGGTCTGATTTCAAAGAAAAATACCTAATTAATCTTTACTGGCTTTAACTATTCCTACAAGAAATCACAGTGCTAAAACTTACATGTGAGCATAGGCAGGGTGCTGAGTTAGATATCCAAGATCAAAATGCTCTAAGTCTCTTGTGAAAAATAGTATTTTAAACATTACTAACAAACATGTCTCTAAGGCCCTCCCAAATTAGATTATTTTTGACACTTAGGTTTTGCATCATCTTAACACCTGGTCTGAGTTTTCAGGCCACAAACTGCATTATTTAGCAATCTAACACCTGCTCAGAAACTTACAACAATACAAGGCATTTCACATATACACTCTAACAGAAACTAGAGCAATAAAGCACCTTCCACATGTAAATTCTGGTCATAAACGTTAGCCTTAAACCAATGGACATGAAACCTTCATCCAGACACACTGGAGCTGAATTCTAATATGAAAGTGTCACAACATGCTTCACTGGGCCAGTAGAGTGCAATGTTGTCACATATTTTGCAGTTCCACATTTCACAGTATTCTTTTACACTCAAGAAACATGCATGCATTTTACATTTATTTACAAATGCCAGAATCATATATCATAATATATATATATATATATATATATATATATATATATATATATATATATATATATATATATATATCATAATCATATATCATATTCTATTATTATTATAATATATATATATTCTTGGCTGGCAGCCTTCGCACATCTCTCCCCAATCATCACATGAAGTTTATGCATTTTTGTCTTTTTTTTTACTAGTTTGTGTTTCCTTTGTGTTCCTTTGTTTTCACTGTTGGTTATATTTGTTACATTTTTACTGCCACTGTTGTGAATGTAACCAGGCAGAGCCTGGCACACACACACACACACACACACACACACACACACACACACACACACACACGCGCGCGCGTGTGTGTGTGTGTGTGTGTGTGTCAGTCTGTCTGTCTCCATGCATGGGCATGTCTGTCTGTCTGTGAAGGTACAGTATTTTCTGCTAATTTACAGTCCAAGATTCTTTAAGCTTCAAAGTTTCTTACTAGGCACTAGTCATGCACTCCCATGAAGATTGTTTGCCATTGTGATTTACATATGAATAATCCATATCACGCAGAACATTTAACATGTTACCTCTTTCTGTAGGGGACAAGGGTTCTTCTCTAGGGGAGAATTTGTAGCTTCTCATCTATGCTTCAAGACAGCATTTGAACAGAGTAAGAAAAGTAAGTGATGGGGAGGGTGAACAACAGACAGGGGAGATGAAGACAATTCCAAAGAAGTGGAATTCTCTGTGATACATATCTATCCCTCCAACATGTTCTCTGTATGTTGCAGAAGAAATTGATATCTTTGAGAGGGTGTTTATGCCACCATTGGACTTGGGTTGTGTAGTAGGTCTGACAGTATAGGATCTTCCGAGAATCTGTATGCAAGGCAGAGGTCACTCCTGAGCAAACTGTATGATACAGAGTTTAGGGACAAGGCTTTGAGTTGGTCATTGTAGTTCTTATGATTTAGACCCATGATTTTCTTGGTGAGAAAACACTGTGGATATTCAAGTTTTGTCAAGTGTTTCCTTTCCATAGCCTTACAGATGAGGCTTATAATTATATGGGTCAGTTGATTCCCCACCTTTGTACAGAGGGATGGTAGTTGCTGCCCTCTATTCATCTGACATATAGCATGTTTGGAGGGTGATCTGTATAGAGAACTGACAGATCCTGTTTCAGGCAATCAAGTTGGCATCCTGGTATGTTATCTACCTCCACTGAAGCAGTGTTCTTGGCCTTGGATAGCTCCTTGAGGACTTGTTGGGAGATTAGAGGAGCAGCATAGGTGCAGGTATATGATCTGTAAATATTGGGGGAAGAGGGGAGTGAAGTTTGAAGTAACTGTATCTACTAGAAAATTGGCTATGTCCTTTGGGTTGGAGTAAGTGGTACCATTTACTATTAGCTATGTGCAGTGTTGCTCACTGTTTTTGAGATTTCTGGCACAGTTAAAGAAGGCTTTGTCATTGTCATTGACCCAGGGGGCTAGTTATACCTCATATTTATTTATTTATTTGTTTGTTTATTGACATTTGTTAACAGGGAAAGTCCACTGGGCTGTAAAGAGGCCATTTTCAGTGGACACCTGGGGAGAAATGCTCCAATACAGAGAAAAACAAAATAATGATGTAACAATAATAATATGAAATATATACAGCAAAATGTAAAGAGACATCACAAGAGTCACCATACGAATTTACAAAGTATAATGATATCTGCAAAAAAATAAAAGGAATCCAACATAACCACAGAAGAAAATTAAGAATGGGTGAAATATACCAAAGTAGATAGATAAAAAGTACAGAATTTGTGCCTCTAGTAAATACATTGTGGGAAATATAGAAATAAGAGCAGAGTGAATACAGATTTACATTGGCACTTTATAGTAGTGACAAGGTGATTAAGGTTAGTAGCAGGAAGAAAATGGTCAATACAATTACGGCAAATAGTGTAAAAGATAGAATGGTTAAACAGGTTAAATAGTGAAGATGCAATGCAGGGTAATTAGGTTGATTGTGAGGCTTAGAAGCAAAGCTGGGACTGGCTTTGGTTGATTTCATCAGGGGCTGCGAGAGCATTTTTGGCATGCTGGGAGTTACATTTAGTTTTACATGCAATGAGTTTTTTTTCCCTGTTGTATGACATGTTTGTAACTGGGTTCCACCATATTTATTTTTAAATTTGGCGTTGTATTTAGTTCAGAGGGGGGCAGATGCCTCTATGCAGTTATTTACATGAGTATAGAATTTGACAGTAAGTGATTCATCATAAGCAATGGGGTTATTAGCTGAGAGGGGAATATTCAGTGTTGCGAAGTCCTCACTCAGTTTAAGTAGATTAGCCGTAGGATAATCTCTGACTTCTCAGTTATTGGAAGGCACTTTTGGCTTTAGTCTTACAGTGAATGTGGCTGATTTCTGGTCAGGTTTTTCTGGGGAGACAGTTACAGCCACAGAATAAAGATGTCCCATATTGCTAGGGATCATGTTCAGGACTATGTTGCCTCTAGTTAGGGTGTGTTTGCATTAATGAAGTCTAGAAATCCCTGACATATATGTTAGGGGATGTGCAATTCTCCCAATTGATAGAGGAGTAGTTGAAGTCTCCTAGGAAAATGGTGTTGTCTTGATGTGTGGGAACTCCCTATTTGTCATGTAGGAGGTATGAGGCAGAGGGAACAGAGGGGGATGGTTCCTATAGTTGGCCATGATGTGATATGGGATTTTATTAATGGTACATTGAATGAGGGGGAGTTCCTCATCATTATCCTATCTAATGAATCTGGAGGTGACATTATGTTTAAGGAATATAGAGACACCTCTGCATTTAGTGCATTCATCTAATGTGATTGAGCTGAATGCATGCTAACCATTGAAGCCATCCTGATGAGGTGCTATCTATTAACTTGAACAAGGTCTCTGGGACAATGCATATAGTGATGCACTCCAAGGTAAGAGTGCCTGTAGGAAGTAGAGTTTTCTGTCATGGTTTCCAGACCCTCAGCAGCAAAACCTTTACATCATAAGATTCTGTTTTGTTATGCTGGATGTTTTTGATGGCTGACGTTGCATAAGAAGCTACTGTGGAGATGGACAAGGTTTTGGCCAATATACAAAAGCTGTCATCTTTGTTGAAGCAGTTTGGATTGTTAACCATCTCATCCCAAGCAGATATATATTGTTCCCCCACTGCATTACACCAGAAGCTAAACCAATTATTGAAATCCATAATCTTTTGTTTGTATTGTGGCATGATTCTCACTGATGATGCAATGTTGCTCAATGTTGATCAAGGCTAGGTTCATACCTGCATCTGATACATATTCCAAGATATCAAACAAGACTCTCTTCATACACTCCAGAGAGGTGTGTCTCAAGTCATTTATTCCTACATTTACTATGAGTGTGTCATATGTGTGCATAAGGTACAAGGACATGAGTGCATGTGTGTTGTGGTGAATCCTGGCCCCTGACAGGCAACTGGCCATGAGTCTGTCCTTGCACTACCTGGTGAGTGGTGCATCAGTGTACCTCACTATGGAGTCACCAATGACTGTGATGTTGGATACAGTTAAGGTTTGCCTTATGAACTTTTGAGCGGAAACACTGTAGGTCTTACATGCATGTTTTATGACAGGTGCAGCCCACGTTAAGTGTTTGCAAGATTACTGAGGGTATATGTCTCATTGGCTTTGTGATTTAGGTGGGCTACATTTAAGAACATCAGCAAAAGTAGGTCTATGTGTTTGGCCTGTGTTGAGTGAGACAGGTCTAGTGTGGTATTTTGTGTAACTGAAAAAGTGTTAGCTAAATGTGGTTGTCTTATGCTTTGCCATCTGAGTCATATATAACTGTTTTTCTACCACATTAAATCAGTACGTTTAAGTAGTAGGTGGCTGTTAGAAATCATGAGACAGTTGCTACATTGTCTCAGGATGCCTATTTCAACCAAGCTGACTACAGTAACAGATGGAAAGTGCATGTCCATGGTTCAGATGCTGTCATGGGCTGTAGTGGGAGTGGTCTAAGTGGGTTTAGAATAAATTGATTAAAGTGCTGTCTGAGTAAAATGGACACTCTTTGTCTGTACACAAAAGGCAACATGTCCCTCCATGCCAACCTGTGGCTCATTGAGCAACAACTGAATGCTGAATAAGGAGTTTATGAGGTCAGTTTTATTGGGAAAGTAAAGTTTCTAGTTTATTGCATCTGTTCTGGGTACAACTAACTGCCACTGTGTGATAAGTAGCACTAGGCAAACCTGGTTAACTTATACAGGCAGAGAAAATAAAAAAAATCAAAATGGACCTGTGGCCAATAGCAAAAAAGTTCACTCTGATGTTCTTTAGCAATCATAAGGCCTGAATTGAGTTGGTTGCTCTCTACTCTCAGTAGATTGCAAAGCAAATCTTTCTTTTAGACCTATGGTATTCCTAATGCAAGAAAATGGGCTTCATAATTTTTAATCTCTTGACCCAGATTGAAGCTTTTTTATCCATTATGTTATACTATGTACCATTTAGATCTCATTATGGACTATTTTGTCTTGTGCAGTGGTATTGTGATAATGTATTTCAAGGCTCTATTGGCTTTGTCTATACAGAGATAAACCCACACTTGCAGTTACAACAACTACAAAGTAAATGGTTGCACTGCACTATGTGGGTACAGCTTTATATAAACCTGCCTGAACAAGAATATATGCAGATTGGGTATCTATGCAAAGTCCCAGGGCAGAATCTGTGATTCTAGGATAGGCAAGAATTTGAACATGAGTAGGGGCCAGACCATACTAAGTCTGAGATTGCAGCATCACAGAGATGGCACATACATAAGTAAGTAGCAGGGGAGCAAGTGACAGTGAAAAAGGTCTCTGCAAATTGCTGTAACAGGGAAACAAGTTTTAGAATTTACTGGGTTTTTTTTTTTTTTTGAATATTGCTCTTTAATTTTCAAAGTGTCAGGCCTCTCAGTTTCTGGTGTCATAAGCATAATTTAGAATGTTCCTATTGTAAAAAAATATTTTTGTTTTGGATCAAGTAAAGCATTTTAGGGGGGTGCTTATAGAAACAAAGTGGAGCAATTAGAAATGACATGGCTTTTTGGGTTACAAGCTAATAAAGCTCCTGGGATCAATAGATCTATAAATATAAAATAACACAAAACAAAGATATACCACTGTTAAATCTGGTAAATGCAACTGTCCCAACGAATAATAAATAAAGCACTCAAAAAACATATGGGATGGTGCGAAGCAAGCTGTAACAAACTCTGAGATGAAACTGTCACAAAGTACAAACGATCCACAAATGTTAAAACTCCACGAATTTATTGCTCCAGAAACAAACTTTGGATAAGCGCTTTCACCACGAATAGCTTCCTCAGATCCTTCTCAAAATGACTGAAGTAGGATCATACATATATAGCAAGTAAGTCAATTAAACAATTAACATCATTACAATTTAAAGGAGAAATGATGTATATAAAAAAGCAAAATTATCCTAAAACACTTTTTAAAAACTTATTAGATGGAATAATCCATCTAATGAACTTTATAAAAACTATACTTATAAAAATGTGTATACATATGGAAGCTATACAAAAATATATATACAACAATTGTGCTCAGTGTGTGCAAAATGTGGATATGCATACCTAAACATCTCATATATGCATGCACTCTTATAGATACAGACTTGTGTTATAGTGTATAAGACATAAGAATCATCTCACATTCCTACGCTTAGTTTAGGTTTTATGGACGCTATTTCATGAAGCCCAGACCCTTTATCAGCTCTTAAAAGAACTATCCATTCACTTTCCTTACTTTCTGTAAGGGTCCTGATATCTCCACCCCTTTTATTGGGAATCACAACTTCAAGAATTCTGAACAAGAAAGTGTGTGATTCCCCAAATAAAGTAATATGCTTAGCCAATGCATTGTGGCTCGATCTTTTCCTAATGTGATATAAATGCTCACGTATCCTGTCTCTAAATGTACGATTGGTCTTACCCACATAAAAAGACAGGCATGCCTGGCATACTGTTAAATACACCACATTGATGCTCATACAATCAGCATCTGCATTGGTTCTAAATATGGTTTTTAAATCAGGATAAAAGAACGTGGTGCTGGTATCAATGGAGGAACAAAAATTACAATGGCCACAGGGCTTGGTGTATCCATCTCTCTTGGGGCCCATTTCAGATTTGGTAGAACATAATATTCTCTTCAGATTCTTTTTATTCCTAAATAGAAAGCGTGGTCTATCACCCACTATCTCTTTCAGGTCACTATCAACCTGCAAGATGTCCCAATGCTTTATAACAATTCCCCTAATCTCGGAATAATCCGAAGAGAGGGGTGTTGTAAATTTAACATACCTATCAAAGCTATTCTCTTTGCTGATCTCATTGGCATTATGGGGTCCAAAATATGGTGTAGCTACTGATGAACGTAATACATTGGCTTCTTCCAAGTATGCATTTACTTCATTTATATTATATCCTCTGTCTGTCAACCTTCCCTTCAGGTCATCCATTTCTGACATAAATCCTTCATTAGTGAGATTCAACCTAGATGCTCTGATTGCTTGGCCTTTCATAACATTCTTGAAAACAAAGGGTGGGTGCATGCTCAATCTCAGCAGTAAAGAATTGCTATAACAAGCTTTGCGATGTACACCAGTATTTATGAATCCATTGGGCAGTCTCTCAATGAATATATCTAAGAATTCTATCTTATGAGTAGAGAATTGCATTGTAAATTTAAAACAATTTGTCAAATTGTTCATAACAAGGAGCATTGACTCCAGTTCATCTTTGATCCCATTCCAAAGAATAAACAAATCATCGACAAAGCGTCGATAGAAAACAACGCGTTCTCTAAATAGAGTCTCAGAAAAAAAGGATAGTTCTTTTAAGAGCTGATAAAGGGTCTGGGCTTAATGAAATAGCGCCCATAAAACCTAAACTAAGACAGCTTAGGAATGTGAGATGATTCTTATGTCTTATACACTATAACACAAGTCTGTATCTATAAGAGTGCATGCATATATGAGATGTTTAGGTATGCATATCCACATTTTGCACACACTGAGCACAATTGTTGTATATATATTTTTGTATAGCTTCCATATGTATACACATTTTTATAAGTATAGTTTTTATAAAGTTCATTAGATGGATTATTCCATCTAATAAGTTTTTAAAAAGTGTTTTAGGATAATTTTGCTTTTTTATATACATCATTTCTCCTTTAAATTGTAATGATGTTAATTGTTTAATTGACTTACTTGCTATATATGTATGATCCTACTTCAGTCATTTTGAGAAGGATCTGAGGAAGCTATTCGTGGTGAAAGCGCTTATCCAAAGTTTGTTTCTGGAACAATAAATTTGTGGAGTTTTAACGTTTGTGGATCGTTTGTACTTTGTGACAGTTTCATCTCAGAGTTTGTTACAGCTCTCCGCACCATCCCATATGTTTTTTGAGTGCTTTATAAATATAAAATGTTTTAAAGGCAAGAAGATTAAATGCTTATGTGTATTTATATGTTTAATGGTTATTAGAAGTATTTGAACATATGAACAATTTTTATGAACGTTAAGTGGTGAAGTCACATGATTTATCAGGTGATTTCTGAAGAAGCAAAATAAACTAATGTTTGTTCTGGTTATGGTTGTCGCTGTTGCTATTATCATCCCTTAGCAAGTGGATTTGTTTGGTGTGGACATGCTTTCTGTTTTCTTGGTTAAAGTTTAAAATTTTGCTTTGCAGATCAATATTTGTAAGCTTTATAGGTCATCTCAAGTATGTTGAGTCATACAAATTTGGGGGCTACCTTGTGGTTGATGTCATGGTATTTTGACACTGAAAGATGTTGCAAATATTCTTGTGTCATTGCAGGAGGACAAAATGTTTGGTATCTGGTTACAGCTGCAGCAGTGTATAAGGTGATGGGCTTGGTGCTTGATAAGGTTGCCTGTTGTAGAACTGCATTAGCAGTGCATTTGCTTGTTTGTGTCTTTCGGGTTTTTCCCAGTTAGGGGTCACCACAGTGGAACTCCGGTCTGCTAATGATTGGCAGTTGATTTTTACATACTGGCTTGCCAGGCCTGATGCACAACCTTCAACGAAGGTACGTCCATTCACGCATGTCTCCACGGAGAAGACGCTCTAGCTGAGAATCGAACCGGACAGCATCTTACTGTGAGGCGACAACACTACCTCAGCACCACCACTGTGGGTGCATACCATTCAATAATGATCATCTGCATACCTTCTGCACACCACAGGCAGGCACTGTTTCCTCTATAGGTCAAATCCACTCCTGGTTTGATGTTTGTTGTCAAGCATGTTTAGAGATTTCCTGTGAACTTTCTGGAGTAGTAGCCATATGCATTGTGTACACCATTTTTGGAGTGCTAGCCATATGCAATTGTATATAATATATAAATTTTATCTCTTATAATATATTTCTTACTTTACAGTGATCTCAGAGATAAGGGGATATTTTCAGAAAAAATTCTCTTTCAAAATTATTCATCTGACTGTGTCTGTGGAATCAGAAGAAAATAAAATGTAGTTAGTAAATTGGCCATCTACCTAACCAGTCAGTATAACCTAACCAATATATTCATCATTGTCAATCCCTTGTTTACAAGAATGTAAATGGTGCTTACTTAAGTAGATTAATTTACATGTCTTTGTGAGTTTCCTTATTTATTAAGATACAGATGGAATTCTGTTATTTATCTCAACACATTTTGTTTAATCTTCTGCAACAAGTGCCACAGATACTTTTCCAGTATTAATATATGCACAACATAAATCTCAACTACCCAGATTTTCGTAGAATGTCCAGCTTTTTGCCTCATATTCTTGGTCTGTCCCTCATAAAATTTGTGTTTTTGTGGCACATTATTGAGGATTGAAATCACTAATAATATCAGACATTTGAATTTTAGACTTGATATCCTTCAGAAAATGCATGTTATTACAAACCTTTTAGAATATCAACTTTCTCAGTTTACAAACTGTCCCTGTTTTTGGGCCTTGTCCCTCCATTGTTTTTGTTGATGCCCAGATTTCTTGCACTTACAAGTTGAGAGGTGTGATCCGTAAATAGCCAAACTGTGTCATAACTGCTGTCAGAAACAGGCATCTTCCTGCTTAATTTTACTTGTAAAGTGAATAAAAGCAAATAAATTAAGTATGGTAGATAGTGAAGGATATCTGCAGTGGTGGTGCTGCGGTAGCGTTGTCGCCTCACAGTTAGACGTTACCCGTTCAATTCTCAGTTAGAGCATCTTCTGTGTGTCGACATGCGTGAATGGGCGTTCCTTCATTGAAGGTTGTGCTTTAGGCCTGGCAAGCCAGCACGTTAAAATCTACTGCCAAACATTAGCAGACTGGAGTTCCGCTGTGGCGACCCCTAACCGGGAGAAGCCGAAAGACACACAAACAAGATAGTGAAGGATATCTGGTGTGCCTTGCTCATCTTACAACTGCAACATAACCTTCACTAGGGCAAACAGTTTAGAAGATGGGTGGATGGATGGATGGATGGATGGATGGATGGATGGATGGATGGATGGATGGATGGATGGGAAATCAAATTTCTGTTGCTGCTGTACCTGTTGAAACAGGAGATGACACCACCTACAATTCTGATGAAATTACAGTCTGTAGGAGGAAAGTCAGATAGATGAAAGATACTTGTAATTAATTGCATGAGAGAGAACAGCCTACAAAATACACCTGTGCCTAAAGGAAATTTTTTATTGTGGCTGTTTCTAAATAGTCACTGCCACATGATCAGCAGTGAGGTGTTAAAAACAGAGCAGGGTATTCCGCACTGATGAAGCAATTTTTAATCAGTCATCTGCTGTTCTCAGTATGTTTAGAAGCTGCAATTTACTTAAGCAGTTTGCCAGAAAGACAGAGACATTTTAACAATAAACAATGGCTGCATAATTATTAAAAAAGGAACTTTGACTCACCAGACTGTGCAGAATCCAAAACAGAGACTGAAGACAAATAGTCTGCTATGGGAAGAATTGATTTAATAAAGGGCACAGCACAAACAGGTGACAAAAACTATGGTTAAGCAGAATATGACAACATAACCTGGTTAATCTGGAAATAGGCGTGCTTGTTTATTTTTTCTGGGTGTGAGACAGTTGTAACTCTTGAGAATTATATTAATTCTGAATATCCGCATCTACACCTTTTAATGGAAATTTTGCTGTCTTTATGTCTAGAAGTTGTGTTATTATACAAAGGAGCATCAGCATGGCTGACGGCTATCTTTCAATGTCTGAATTATGCCTGTTTGCATCTTTTATTATTTTATTTTCCAATTTTAACTCACAAAAATTGTTTACCATGTTTTAGCAGAATGAATCTACCAATAAAGTGGTTATACATGACAGACATATTGGCATCTAAAAATAAATCTGAAATGGTGTTAATACAGTATTTTTAACAAACAAACCCAATTTTTTCATATTAGGTGATGCTTAATTTGAAAAATACATTGACATGAGATCATTTTTCACAGTAACCCCTCAGGTTAAAGTCAATAAGTTAATGTGAATCATTGTCTTAAAATGGCAGAAACCTTTTCAGACTTATCAAGCACTCTGTCTTTTAGTGATAAGTACATTTATAAAACATTAAAAAATGAGATTATAAATGAATCCTTTATTGAGGAACATTCTTAAGTAACTTTCATGTCAGTTGTTTGCATAAGAAAAGTATTTTTGTCTTATAACCAGTAACATGCTCATATAAGAAACTAAAAGCTCCAGAACAAAACATAATACATTCTGGTATCATTTAACAA
>NC_056745.1:342430171-342450171 GCF_019279795.1 Protopterus annectens | reverse complement strand
AGCATGTCTTTGTGATGTGGGAGGAAACCGGAGCACCCGGAGGAAACCCATGTGACCACAGGGAGGACATGCAGACTCCGCACAGAAGGCACCCCAGCCAAGGATCGAACCGGGGAACCTCTTGCTGTGAAGCGACAACACTAACTGCTGTGCCACCATGGCTGCCCACTTTCTAACAGTTGATAATTAACCTAAAGATAGTTTTATATATATATATATATATATATATATATATATATATATATATATATATCTATAATAAATTTATTCCATACCAGTCTCACTATTCACTCAACTTTAGCAGTTCTAGTAATAACAAAACCGCAAGAGGCTTATATAATATATCTACACAAAGTTCCATAATTATAATTATTATAAGGTTACAAGAAGATAAACTGCATTGGTTTGAATGCAAAACTATGACGATACTCTTTGCAATCCCTCAAAGGCTAATAAAAATTTTTACTTTTTCTGGCTTTGATTCTTTTTGAATTCCTTTTATTCAAGTTCACTAAGCAAGTACCACACCACTGTATTACATTCCTCACTAAACATTACACAACATGTTGATGCTGTCACTGCAGCAGTCCTTTGTTATAGAGAGTAAACAAAATTTTACTTTGTGTGATTTTTTTTCTTTCTTATTTTAGAGTGTTAGCATATTTATAAAGCAATATTTAAGCTCTGTAAAATTTGCAATATGTGTGTTTCTTTTGCACAAAAACAAGTGTAACCTTGTGATCTTTCTAAACGAATATAAAAAACAAAACAAAGCAAAAGAAAGGGAATATATATGTAACCGTTAACATTGTTCTGAGGAAAAGGATGTAGTAATTCTTAAATTATCATTATCTTTACATTATCAACCTCATTTTTCCTGTTTTTTTTTTTTTTTGATGGGTTTGAGATGTTGCATCGGCTGTAGACACCTCTCTCAATTCAGGGCCAGACACCTACCATCTTTGACAGTCATGCTTGACTGTTGAAGAACTTTTCTAATACAATCCATTTGACTCTTTCGTCTTGTTTCTGCTGTATCTTCTTTTTTAATTTTCTTTTCCTTTCCTGAATGTGAACAAACTACTGAAATTGGTTATCCTTGATCTTCTATGAAATTGTGGCTACCTTGGTTTATGCCAAAATATACTTATTTCTGCATCTGTTGCAGAATGTACATCCTACTACCCATCTCAGACACTTCATCATCGTCAACACAATTTCCTCAGTTGCTCTGTCTTCACTGCCCCTTACAGAAGCATTGGTTGCACTGGTGTTTTTATTAATCTTCAGCTTCTTTGGCTTTCTTCTGTTATATATTTCCTCTGATACTTTGTGCCAGTTGGCTGCAGCACCATCTATCTTGACTTCCTCACTCAGACTTCCTCTTTCCTCTACCATTATTCACATATTTGAAACTGTAAACCTATTATTTTATTTATCAGTTTATCTCAAGTTGCAGCTTCTTCTTAGTCCCCCATTTGTTGCTTTGACTACTGTGTTGACTGTATCCCATTTAATCCCATGTGCCTTCAGTTTTGCATTCCAGTTTCCTACCATTTGCTAAAGTTTCTGTTCATTGTCTGCTTGTAGTACCACATTATCTGCATGCAGCAGATTTGTTGATCTGTTGCCCCAACCTCTACCCCATTTAATGGTGTAGTCCACCATCAGTATGGACAGGACTGGGTTCAGAACTGAATCATGATGTGCACACAGATAGGAGCCCCTTCTGTGAGTCCAAACATTGCTCCTACTTGTATCATTGGGTCCTTGTAGATAGCCTGCACTAATTCTACCAGTGTTTTCAGGACTTCAGCTCATTGCAGGACTGCTCACATCAGCTTTCTTTTGCTAAGTTGCTGCTGTAAGTTCATTCTGGTGGAGTGAATGCAGCTTCACAGAAGAAAGTAACGGCTTACATGTAAATGGTGGAGGACATCACAGAACTGGCTAGAAGAACCTCTGAGTCAAGAACCGTGAAAAGGGATAGACAGCAAAACAATTAATTATGTAGACAGTCAACAGATGATCGTGACATCCTGTTTACTATCTAGTTAGTCTTTCTTCCTTTGTATGGGAAACAAGTGAAGTTTCCGTGGGAAAAAAGGTAATAGCTAGACTGTAGACTTTGAACTGAACTAGGATAAATAAATAAGCTTGAGGTGATGGTAAAGAGGGATTCTCTGCAATCTGCCAGGAATAAAATTTTAGTAATTACACTACATATGGTTCCTTTCAGTTAGAAACAGCTAGGGTATTTATCTAGCTTAGTTAAAAGATTTCATTATGAACACTATCAATGCAATGGGCTATTGTTTTTATAATCATTGTCAAAATCATGTTTACCACTGTATATTTAATCTGTATCACAAATCTCTTAGCTTTTTATTTACAAAGTAAAGATGTTTTTACTTATTCACTTTTAAGACTGATATTTATTTATGTAAGTATTATTTATTATTTGAGGAGAGGGTATTAATTAGCACTGCAGGTTACCAGATTGTAGTAGCTTCCTTTAATTGACTGGATTGCTCTGCAGATTACAAGTCTGTGTTTATTATTATTATTTTATTTCCTACAAATCAAGAGTGGGATTGTAGCTGGTAGATCTCTACCCAAAAATATATAGTGCTGATGTTACTACCTTATCAAGGTGAAATATGTAGAGAACTGGAGCATTCTAGGCTAGCCTTGTGTGTGTAAAATGATACTTTGTTTGAATGGCAGTTACCATAGATAAAGGACATTGGGAGATGCTGATGTTCACAGAGTAGTAAGGAAGGGTGTCAGGTGCTAGGCCAAAGACTTATGCTCATGAGGCCAAGTTGCAAGGGGTGAACTTGTTAATGAATTAGATTTGTGTGCACCTTTTCTACATTAACATGACAAGCACCAGTGGTATGACTTAAAAGACCATTCCCCTGGTCACCACCAGAGACTTCGTAAGACAATACAGCAAATTCAATGACCATTGTCCCTCACATGTAGCATGACATTTGATTGCCATTATTGGCATTCAGTCCCCATCAGTGCCAGGCTGGTCTCTGCATCCTTCATCAACCAAACAGTCTTATTAGAGAATCAATCTTCTTTCACAAGAAACAATATATTCCATAGCTAAACATATACTTATTTCAACTTTAGCTTCAACTATAGTTTTTTTAATATACTTATTAATGAGTGCAGTACAATAGAAATGCAATAAATAATGAAACAAATTAAAATACATGAGAAATAAATTGAAAAGATAAACCCCCGGATTCTCAAAAGCGTGCACAGAGTGCAAGATGAGTGCAGTAGCTAACACAGGCAATATGTCTGCTGTGCCATCCAGGAACAGCCGGCAGTGGTGTGCATGAGAGCTCCAGCACTAATCTTGCTCGGACTAAGCCCTGGTATGCAAATCACCTCATTTGGTGGAGAAATCCATGCAAATGAGGTGATATTGCAATCTAGGAAGCTTGCAATAGTCCGTGCAAGACAAGTGCAATATGCAGAAATGTACTCGGTTACCGAGTACAGTTCTACATATTCCAAAACGGAGCTATGACAGCTCCAAATAAAGGCTGCATATTATTGAGGAAGCATGGCAATGGCCAAGTAGAAGGCCATTGGCATTACAAACAGTTTAGAAAATAAATAAAACAACTTCAATTTTTTTTTCACCAATCTCGGCTGTTTAAGCATAGGGCAGTGGCGTGGAAATGAGATTGTGGGGAAAATAATAAAATAAACTGAAAATGACCATTCTAATAAAAATCAGTATTCTGCCATGCAAGTCAATGGCAGGCAAAAGACAACTTGGCCAGTGAGTAGTGGTTGCTAATTGTGGCACATGTAACTATGCATTAGTAGGCAATCCTATGCAAATGAGGGAAAGGTTAGTGAATCCCAGATTTCCCAAGGGTGTAAGGCAGGTCCCAAGATTGTAAGAGTATAAATAGCTGGGTGCAAGACTAGGATACAGGTGACATCATGGGGTGTGTGTCAGGCATACTGTAAGTGGATTGGAGACCTGTGGCTCGAGAATGCTCCCAGGTTAGCACAGCTAAGCCAGGGGTGTGTCTAAACCTGCCTAGCACTCATTACAAAGTGTAAGTGGGTGTGCGTGCCACGCACCAGGCTTTACAGGAAGAAAAAGGAAGTTAAACCATGAATAAGCAGCTCCATGCACATTTGAGCACTCCGTTCACGCGGCGCACACACTGGCTTAAACAAGAAGGCAATGGGAAGGGAAAACAGAAGTAGGAAGGTAATCAAGGAGAGCTATTTGAGGTGCCAGGTGAAATGTATCAGAATCAGCTAATCACACAGGAAGCAGACCAGCTCAGCCCAGCCCAGAACACAACTATAAACCAAGCAAACACCTACCTCCCTGGTGTTTTCCACACTCTATACCACTGGTGTATACAAGCGGGAAAATTTTAAAACCAAACCTACAAAATGAGAAGGGCTGCAGCAGGCAACATAAAACAAAATGTGCAAGAGGCTGAGGGTGGTGAGGATGTCAATGCTGCCGAACAACCCACAGTGAGGAGACAGAGAAGAGTGTACAGACCCCGGGTAACCTACCAGGGGCTACATGAGCTGGAGATAGTGGAGTACTATAGGGTGGACAGAGACCTCCTACAGCAAATCGTCGAGCTGTGCAGGCCACACCTGACACACCACACTAGCTGAGGGGAACCCATCCTAGTGGATGCCAAGGTATGTGTAGGCCTAGGTATACTAGCCATAGGTACTTCCCAAACTACAACTGGGGATAACATGGGCATCTCACAGGCATCAGCATCAAGAGTATTCCACCAATTCCTGGATACCATGTCAGCACATGCCAGTGAGCACGTATATTTCCTCAACACACGTGAGGTGTTGACCTGCAATATGCTTCTCTTCCTCCAAATAGCTAACTACCCTGGGGTAGCGAGTGCTATAGACTGCATGCACGTACACATCAAAGCATCACCTGGTGAGCAGGTTAGGGCCTACATCAACCACAGGGGCATCCCCTCCATCAACTGCCAGGTCATATGTACTGCCCAGGGCATTATACTGATGCTGGCTGCCCTGGAAGAGATGATGATTCACACATATGGCAACTGATGCAGCTGTACCACAGATTTGCCAATGTGGACATCCCCTACGGTCACCTAGTGGGGGATGCTGGGTACACACTGGAGCCGTGGCTGATGACACCCATCAGAAATGCACACAAACCTGAACAACAATGCCATAATGATGCACATGCACAGGCCAGTGTTTGGGATGCTCAAGTCACAGTTCCAGTGTCTGGACACATCTGGTAGAGTCCTGCAGTATTCACCAGCTACATGTACCCAAATAGTAATGGTATGTGCTATGCTACATAATATGATCCTGTGGAAACAACTGCAGCATGGGGCAGGGCCACACAGACCCCCACCAATGCTAAGGCCGATGCAGGTACAGAGTGACTCAGAGGATGAACAACCTGAGCCTACCCCAGTAGGCAGAAGGGGGCGTGACTAGTATGCCCTGGCCTTGGCAAAGAGGCAACGCATAGCATATGCACTGACACAGTAGTGCCCCAGGGAATGACACCTCTCTCTGACTCGCACAGACAGTAAAAGGGATGCCAAACATGACACTACCTGTGCCTAACCATGTATAGGTAGTGCATCTGACATAGGCAGCCCTCTAGCACCATCTGCAAGTCCAGCACACCCACAAGGTAAGTCAATCAACCTACCAATGTTCAAATTGAGTAGAATGTGTTTTTACCTGTAGCTATGGTATGGATGTGAACATGCAAGGGAACTGGGTGGCTGGATGTCAAGACAGCAGAGAGTAGACACCCATAGTGGCAGCATGAGATCTGTAACACATACTGGAGTCACTATAGTAGGCAGTACTACACAGGGTGACAGAACCCACTGCAGGAAATGGCCTAAGTGACAGAGGTGTCCATAAGAGCCACACATACCAGTCAGGAAGGATCACATACCCAGCAACAGTACCGACCAGCAGGACAGGTGAAGACAAATACAAACAAATGCTGTACTATGGCCTCCGAATGTGCCCTATGGTTAACCCCACCCCCACGCCTACACAGATAGATCACAGCAGGCCAGGCAGTCGGATGTACATTGTGAAGGCTAGGAAGTCAGACACTAATATGTAGGTAAACAAAGCTAGGATCTGTACTACACTGGTAAGCCATAGCCAGCAGGATAGGTAAGACTACAGACTGAAGCAGAGTGACTTACCAGTACAGTCCTAGCAAATGTGTACAAGTGTCAGGTGCGACCCCCCCCCATCCAACGTATACATAGAGTAATAGTCAGGTGTGCACCCCCCAGTCCTGTGTAGATCAGTAGAAACAGTCAGGTGTCCCCCCCACTATTCAGACATGTAGCAACAGTCAATGAGAAATGACAGATGGATACACTGCAGGCACAGCATGCTACCTGTTGGTGTACTACAAAAAGTCATCACCGCAGTGCAAACAACCTGGACATGGTCCACAGATGCAACACAGATGGCCATACTGGGCATGCTCACACACTTAGAGGAATGAAGGCAATGCCAGTCAGCAACATACTGAGAGGTCATACTGGGCATGCTCACACACTTAAACACATAAAGGCCATGTCTGCAAACACCAGTGGTCCAGACATATCTGGAAGTTGCAGGTCTCAGTGTGAACACGTCAGTATGCACCGCTCCTGCCTTGCACACAAAGTGAATAGGAATGCAGGCAAATATGTAAGGACAACACACTGTAATACACCACAGGCACACGGCCATAAATGTGAGGAAGAGGGTGACTGTGACAGGGAGCCATGTGGGCCTGTCACAACTGGCACACAGCCTAAGGGCCCCCAACACATGAGGTGCAGATGTAACCCACTGTGGATACTAGCCGCCAGTACCTGTCAGTATGACAGACTATGTGGTGTATGTGCCAGCTGTGCAACAAGACTGTACAAGGAAGCAGCCATCTAGTAGCTGTATACATGCACCTGTGACATATGACCCCTTGTGTGCCCGCATGTGGCATGTCAACCCCCCCACATGAATGGGGTATGGCCCATGCACACACTACCCTCCCCATAGCAGTAGTAGGACAAGCCTGCTGAGGTCATCCAATGTGAATTACACCTTTGGGAGAGCTATAGCTCAGTAAAGTGCATGCCGCGTCCCATACCTGCGTACTGCTGTAGTGACAGAGTAGTTAGGTAGTAGTAGTAGTACTAACCCCAGACCTGTCAACTGTGTGAGTGTGTGTTTGTTTGCGTGCCTGTCTGTTTCTGACTGTGTAGAGTAAAATGCTTGTTAGGCTACTCACACTCCATGCAATACATATATTAAACTGTGGCAAGGCTGCTGATGTCACACATCAAGAAGTACACCTCTGGGAGCATGATAGGCCAGTAATCGCCATGGCGTCACATGTCCTGTAACTGCATATTGCTGCAGTGTGATAAACTAGTTAGGTAGGTGTTGAAACCCCAGCTGTGGCAACTGGGCATGTGTGTGTGTGTGTCTGACTGGGTAGAGAGCAATGCTTTTTATGCTACCTACACCCCTTGCAATACAAATACACTACTTTCCCAAGGCTGCTGATGTCACTCATCTAGAAGTACACCTCTGGGAACACAATAACCCAGTAATCACCATGGCATGTCCTGTAACTGCTTATTGTTGTAGTCTGATAAACTAGTTAGGTAGGTTTTTGAACCCCAGCTGTGGCAACTGTGTGTGTGTCTGACTGGGTAGAGAGCAATACTTTTTAGGCTACCCTCACCCCATACAATACAAATACACTACTTTGCCAAGGCTGCTGATGTCACTCATCTAGACGTACACCTCTGGGAATATGATAGCCCAGTAATTGCTGTGGCGTGTTCTGTAACTGCGTATTGCTGTACTGTGATAAAGTTGTGAGGTAGGTGTTCTAACCCCAGACCTGACAACTGTGTGTGTGTTTGTGATGGTGTGTGAATCAGTGTGTGTGTATGTCTGACTGAATAAAAAACAATGCATTTTTAGGCCAGTCACACCCTATACAATACACATACTCAACTTTGGGAAGGCTGCTGATGTCACACACCTAGAAATACACCTGTGGGAAAGTCATAGCCCAATAATCTCTGTAGGGCATCCTGTAACTGCGTACTGCTGTATGTGGTGTAGAACTGTGGTAGGGTTCCATCTTCACCCATGGCAGTTCTGGATGTTTTGCATGTGTTGCAATATCTGTGTATGGAACAATGCATCATAGGCTACTCACTCACAGTACATTTCAAAGGCCCTACATTGCCAATCCTGTTGATGTCATTCATTGTGAAGTAACACATTGGGGAGAAAGTTTTTTAGTAATGCATGTGGTGTGGCCTATAACAGCTCTATGCTGTAGTGTGATATAGACCTCAAGCAGGGGTTCTATACCCACACATGTCAGTGGTGGATGTTATGTGTGTGTCTCACTGTCTGTGTAAGGAGCGATGCATTTTAGGCTAGTCACTTGCAGTACAGTTGAAATTCCCTACTTTGGTAAACCTGCTGATGTCATTCACTGTGAAATACACCTTTGGGGAAGGATGTCTCTAGCAGTCCCTGTGGTGCATCCCATAATAGCTCCATGTTGTAGTATGATATAGACTTCAATCAGTGGTTATATACCCACACATGTCAGTTGTGGATGTTTTGTGTGTCTCACTGGCTGTGTAGAGAGCAATGCATTTTAGGCTAGTCACATGCAGTACAGTTGAAATGCCCTACTTTGGTAATCCTGCAATGTCATTCACTGTGAAATACACCAGAAGGGAAATAGTACTCAAGTAATTTCTGTGGTGCATACTATAACTGTGTAGTGCTGTAGTGTAATAAAGTAGTTAGATAGGGGTTCTACTCCCAGACATGACAGGTGTGTTTCTATGTGTGTTTGTAACCTGTATCCTGTGCAGAGGTGAGTGTGTGGGCATTGAGGAGGGGGTTTTGCTAAATTATTTTATGGTGGCCCTACTATATATCACAATGTCAACCATACAGGGATAACAGATGCAAATTAGCTGGGAGGCTGGGGTGCAAAGCCATATCCATACATGTGACATCAAGGCCAGACAATCCAAGTTGGCAACCCCACTATTACCCAGAGCACACAATCAACCCATGTGTCATATGAACACACATGCCTAGGCAGCAGCCAATACTTGGGTAGTAGACTGCATATTGGCCAATGATAGTAGCTATGCAGGGTAACAGTGGGCTACAGAGGGCATGTCACCCTGCCCGTCTGTCCAATATGCATGTACATGCAGACAGTGCACCTCTGCCATGTTCCCCAATGGACACCTGCACCACCTGTGATGCCTTCACATGTGACTCACAATGGACATACCATGCCTGACAACATGTCCTGTATGGGCAGATGACACTGTCATCAGGGAATGCTGTTGGCATGCCATCAATGTAGGTGAAGGGTAAATCTGCTGCCCAGTACCAGTTCCTGTCACAGGTGGGCAAGACTGGCACATCCGATGATAATCTGTGTTCACAATATGGGCCAGACACCCTAGGTAGAGTTCCACATGTCACTGTACATGCATGTGGGAGATGTGCACATCGCAGACGCCATCCATGTCATGGACTAAGGAACACATACATGGCATGTGGTGTACAGCATTGGACACACACATTAGTCATCCAGGTGACTGGATGGGGGATGCAATACCCACCTGTGTGGGTAAATGCAGTAACTACAGGCCTGAGCCACAATGCAGATCATTGTTATGAGGCCTGATGCCAAGGTATACCCATCGTCTACTCTTGTACAGCCTGCTGGCACAGTTGACCACCACACACCCATGTAGACATGCACCCATGCATGTCAGAACTGGCACCCTGTGTGTTCATGTGTGTGTTTTGTATGGTGCATATGTCCACATCCACACTCACTACAACCCTCCAGGGCATAATGAAGCATGCAGCCTGATATGTGACATCTCCTCGTACCCTTTGCCCATACGGACTCTATATGACCCATGTGGTACATGTCATACCTGCACATTGATGTGTTGTGGCAATCCCACTAGTGATGAGTTGCACTCCTGGCCCTGCCAAGTGTGTCAATGTGTGTGCGTCCTTGTGTGAGTGTGCCTGTGTTGACACTGGCACCTGTACATGCAGACAGGCACGTGCACGACACCTACCGTATATCTACTGTATCCCTGTTGCAGATGTCACTCACCCTCACATATATGTTCTGAGTGCTCCACATCAGGTAACTCAAGTGGTGCATCCAATAACTGCATCGAACTGTGATAGCACTACATAATTGTCGGGGGGTTGATACCCTGTACTGGTAGGTGTGTGTCACGAACATGCTTCAGTTTTACACTCCCATCCCTCCCTGACATGTATTTGCCTCTGTCTGCCTCCCCCACTCCATCTCTGGTGGATGTGGGAACCCACACCTGCCTTGCCTAAGCAGCAGCATGTGTATTTTATGTGATGCTCATGATCAGCTGATGGTCTCTGCATGAATTGCAGTCCTCCCCTAGCTGATTGCATGTGGAACAGCTGTGGTAACAATCCCATAGCCAATTGCATGGAAACACATTCCAATACCTAGGAACTTCATGATGGTGTTGGGCCTTTTCAGTCACTGTGAGCAGGAACTAGATCTGTTGTTTGGCAAACAGCATCCCAGATGGAATGGGGTTCACCTCCAACAACATACACTGTAGAAACAGGCCAACAAACAGGAGGGGGATGTGCCTGACTTGACCACAGACTGTAAGTGCTGTTATACTGCATTTGGAGTAATGTTGGTTTAATAGTGTTTGTCTGGATATGCCTGTCATACATGTAGTAATACCTGCCATGTCAGTTCCATGTATATGAGGAATCTCCATCTTCAGGAAAATCTGCAGACTGGACAGTGTTCTGCCTATGCTTTCATGTGTTATCCACAGTGCATCCCTCTGTGGAATGCAAACAGTAGTGTGAGGATTGCAGTCTGTAGATGGTGAAGGCCATGACAGTTACTGACTTCATATCCCTCAAAGGACATATGTTGCAACAAACACTGCTACAATGGAAAATATACAAGGTTATCACAGCAACATGTCTATACAGGCCCTGTGTATGTGCTGTCAGCCACACCACTGTCAACGTTTGTACATATGGCGTGCATGAAGTGGTGCATATGTGCTGTATGCCATAAATAGTGTCATCATATCTGATAACAAGCCAGTGATATAGCACAGTGCTACACGTCATGTACAGTAGGGGTTATATTTCATGACATAAGTTGGACACTCTGTGGATGTTTGTACAGTACTGAGGTCTGTGTAGTGATGGTGAATGTCATCAAGGTGTGCATTGTTAATATGTACTTTAGCCTGTGTACAGACTGTGGTAGATGTCATTGTCCTACTTTCCCGTCTATCAGATGTTACATGCTGCCCCACTGTATGGTACCGTTTCACTGTACATGTTTGTAGGGCCATACACACACATGTCATAAACCACAGACAGCCATCAGACCAAACTGTGTAGAAGCCCAGTATATGTAGGGACATTCTGTGACTGGCACATATGAGGATGGTGTCGAACAGATAGTCCATATACTGTAATATTATGCTAACCTGCCATATGCAGCTGTGGCTGTGTTCACATTGGTTGTGGGAATGCACTGTTACACAGGTGTATTTTACCCTGTGCTGTGACATGGCTGTTGAGCCTGCTATATATGCAAGTACATGTGCATTCCCCCATACAAGATGTAGGCCAGTGTT
The DNA here is from genome assembly GCF_019279795.1 of Protopterus annectens. Classification (NCBI taxonomy): domain Eukaryota; kingdom Metazoa; phylum Chordata; order Ceratodontiformes; family Protopteridae; genus Protopterus; species Protopterus annectens. The sequence goes on along the minus strand of NC_056745.1, from coordinate 342,438,388 downwards.
GAGCCAGTCTGCCTTTATTCTGCACAGTGCATTGTTACATGCCTATCAGTGTAGTGTACTTAACCAGTGGGATGTCATGTGCAGATACTTGCCAGATGTACTGCTGCCGGGCCTCCCTTAAACATCAAGTATGTCAGACAGACCAGTGGGATGCTGTACAGATGTATGCCAATATCTAGTGGGTAGTATGTGTCCATGGCACCCCTGTACCAGCAGTCATTATGTGTCAGGCCAGACAGGAGTGTGTGACTCCAACAGCTATGGTGACAAATGTATACCAGTCATTATGTGTTATACCCATCTACATAGCTGTTTACATCCACATTGTCAGGCTCAGTACACATGTGGTGCACTAAGGGAATATGTGCATACCTCTGGACGGTAGAGGGTGTGTCCAAAGTTCCATATAAAGTGGCCAATATCTCTGCTGCACTCCACAGGGGCAATACATGCTATCAGCAGTACTTTACAATGATGTCCGTAGGATGTCTGTCAGTAGCCAATGGCACACATGTTACAAGTCTGGAGCATTTCTCCCCGGGCCTCCGCTGAAAACAGGATCTGTGGAACCTAGTCGGACTTTCCCGGTCAACAAATGTTAAATAAATAATAAAAAAAAATAAGCAGATGTCAGCATCCACACACAACATGTCTGTGAACACAATCCCAATGACAGTAGCAACAGGCTAGTAATATACCTGCTATACATACCTGACAACCCCTTGCACTATGGCATTGTGCCTGTAGGGGCTGGGGTATGGCTACACTCCATGTCCAGGACATATGGTGGAAATATTTGTACACATACCAATCTAGATAGCCATATATATATATATATATATATATATATATATATATATATATATATCTCTCTCTCTCTCTCTCTCTCTATATATATATATATATATATATATATATATAATTATATATATATAATGACACATGTGTACTACATTGAATTACCACTCTCAAGGCAAGCACCCATTATAAATCCCTACAACATGTGGCCATGGTCCCTTCACATTTCCTGTGTGACGGACATCCGTCCTGTGTGTGGATATCAGTGATACAGAGCAGACACATTTGTAGGAGGTTCAGGAACTACAGACAGACTGTGGGTAGAGTTTTGTAATGCTTTGCATAGTACTAGTGTTACAGGGTGTGTGATTGTGTGTGTGTGTGTGTGTGTGTGTGTGTGTGTGTGTGTGTGTGTGTGTGTGTGTGTGTGTGTGTGTGTGTGTGTGTGTATGTGTGTGTGTGTACATACTAGTGTACCTTGGAATGCAGTCTGTCTGCATAGGTCACTACTGTGGGCCTACCTCTTACTGGGCAGAGGTATGCATATCATGTGATGTCCATCCACCACACAAGCCCTGTGTCAGATATGACACTGGCAGTGTGTGTGTTGCATGCTACTGGTACATGGCTGCATCCATTCGTATTTCAATGTTGTATCCCTACATAAGGATATGCTGCAACAAATCCTGTAACACCAGCAATTTCCAGGGTGTGTAACAGCAATAATGCAAATATGGCCCTATGTTCCTGCCTCTGTCCTCCACATTTATGCCAGTCTTTATCCCGCTGTGATACAGGAAGGGTTGTTATGTAATGGCCTATCATTATTTACTGCTAGCATTACTGCTATCATCCCAGTCATGTCATGGACTCCTACACCAACTGTTGGGCCATGTCCATATATATGGGGGAAATAGCTGGTGAACACATTTGTGCCCTTGTACATTCCTGAGGTAAGTGTTTAGTACACAGTGTTCCATGCCCTTGTGCAGCCTTTTATAGGGGAGTTCTATGCCATTAACCTAGGCTATGGCACCTTTCCAGTGATATAACTGTTAAGACGAGGGTCATTCAGTGTGATAGTGAGGTGTTAGGTTAAGCAATGATATGTACAAGATACTGTGACATTAACACAAGTGCTACCTTTCCCTCTAGGGCTTGACTACAGGGTGTAATTGGAGTCTGCTGAACCACATCTGTAATTTTTGATTGTTACATATCCTGAAGGCAAATCCTGTTCCTACTGTTGTACTAATTGGAGGCCTTGGCCTAGACAGCATAGTATGTTATATATACACATTGCTTGCATCTATTGTTTTGAGTGGGCCGTGCATTCATGACTGATTACATATTTCAAACCTTATGTGGTGTCAGTACTGGCATACATTATTGTATAGTACAGGAATACAGGTTATCTATGTATGCATACCTGTGTGTCGTGTCATGTCCTTTGAGTTGTGGGTGGGTATATGTTTAATGTCAGCATTTTCATTTCTGGGAATGGTTGCTACACTACACATTTCACAGGTGCCAGTTGAGGAGCTTGTGGCTTAGGGATATTCTCTGCACTCAGTACTTCCACACTACTTCTACATATGTATGGCTACTGATACCTTTAGTGTGTGTATATGTGTATGTACCTATATATATTTCATATGGCTAGATCTGTATATATATATATATATATATATATATATATATATATATATATATATATATATATATATATATATATATATATATATATATATATATATATATATATATATATATATATATACACACATATATATATATATATATATATATATATATATATATATAGACTGTTGAACCAAGTAAACCAACGATACAGAAAAGCCACAGGAGTCCAAAAACTAGCTCAGAAGTCAGAAATATAAAAGTACCTTAACGCAGATTTTTATTATTATATATATACATACATATGAACATATGTATGTATCTATATACAAGTGCTGCTTTATGATTATTTGTGAGTCATACATTAATATATATCTCTACATATAGCTGTCTATCTGTCTACATTTACAGATATATCTGTCCATATGTTCATGCATGTTCAGCTCATATTATGGCCTGTTCCTCATTCACTTGGCAATTGTCATGGATGATCACAGCATTGAAGTCAATAACTAGTGGCAACACTTTTGTGTTTCAGACTTCATCTCCTTCTACATATGTGTTCTAATATATATAACTGTGTATCTAGCAACAATTTGAGTGTAACAGAGCATTAGTTGACATATATCCATATTTGTACCCACAGTGTGGCATACTTTGCCCAGACTTCTTTCATTAACAGGTTATGTGGTGCCATAATAATGCATTACCTGTACTGTTGACTGATTGTGCTGCAGGGTATGTTTGTGTAAACGTTCGGTTATGTATATCTGTCATGGTTTAATGATAAATCACTTTGTGTATTGACTGCAGGGTACTGGGTTCGAGCCTTTGAGTGACAGTTTATTTTATTGCTGAGTAGGGAGGGACAAGGGACGTTGGCTACAGAGTGACTGAGGCACTCTTAAGCAGTTGTAAGCAAGGTTGCACTGGTTTGCACAGGGCTAAGCAATGCCTATGCAGGTTAAGCAATTCAGCAGGTAACTGAGTATAAGAACCAGTAACCAGACTTTAGCAGTGCTTACCCCTGCACAAACACACTTAAACATGCTCACTACTGCTTATTTGTGCTTAAACCTGCTTACTACTGCCTAAATATATTATGACACTGACACTTCACATGTGCATTTCATGCAGTACTCCAGTTCACATTAAGATGTTATTATGTAGGTTTTATGGCAAAAAGATGTACAAATATGTTCATATACAGCTTTCAGATGGAAAATGCTATGTGCTGCAGTAGGACTTGACCCAGGGATGCCTGTTCATTAGGTGGATGCTCTAACCACTACATTATTGCTGTGCTGCTTCATTTGCATGTATACCAATATACCCATGGATCCTAGTTCCCCAAACACCCACCCCAACACATCACTGACACATCAGTCATCCATTCACCAGTTGGAAACATGGTGTATCCACACCACTATACTTTGGCCACTCCCTACTCCTCTGGACCCATCCCATGGGTTGACTCAATCCAAGTATCCTCAGACATCCCAACCTTTTAGTCCACAAACATTGGTGACATGATTGACCACTAGGACACTATTCCCAATGTTTGGGTTGTCCTACCTGGGAGACACATGTCTTTCTTTCAAGATTAGACTCTATACTTCATTACTTTGTTACTCCAGTTAACAAGACACTAAAATTAATTGATAACTAATTACTCCAGTTAACAAGACACTAAAATTAATTGATAACTAAGACTATATGATAATGCACACGTTACACATGTAAACCAATGATGTACGAGTTTGGCAACATTATATTACAAATAGGACCAGTTTAGTGATTGGCGTTGCCATAGCCAGCAAATCACAGGAATGATTCAAATATTTCATAATGGGAAAGTACTCACATTTTATTCTTTTGAGAACAGCACTAACTTTGAAACTAAATATACAACTCTGAATTATTGCAGATTCGCCCCTTCCCTTTATCTTCTCGTAACTCTATTACTATAGTACTGCAATATACAATGGAAACAAAACAACAGCTTATTTTGCCTTGGAAGTTTATACCCCAGCAGAATCGTGGAACTGTCGCAAAGACATAAAGATAGATATATATATATATATATATATATATATATATATATATCAAAATTAATTTAATATGGGTGGCGAAAGCCATACACACTCTGGCTAGGCTTATAAATGCCCTAGGGCAGATAGCCTAGTATGAACCTATGAACATATATATATATATATATATATATATATATATATATATATATGATGACAACCATTTCATGACAGTCTAAGTAAGGCCTGCACTGTTACAAAGGCCATCCATTTGGCATGAAATTGAGTTGGGATATATAAGCCACAGTGCAGAGAAGGGGGTCACCATCTTTTCTGTACTGGACTATGAATAAATGTTTATTTAACATCTGTTAACCAAGCATGCAAACTGTTCCAATGAGTCAGGACTCCATTCAGTCATGACTTGAGCCTTAGAGGCCAAATACAACTAAACATACACGAGAATCATACCTCTCAACCTCTTAATGTAAGAAGTCTAGCCAAAGCCTAATATAATTTGGGGTGGGGGGTCAAAGATTGGGACATACAGGGATCAATTCAATAGCTCTGCTTGTCAGAAGCCCAGTAAATTGATCAATGGGGCGGCGGTAGCCAACACACCTTGCCTAGGCTTAGAAATGCCTTTCAGCAGATAGCCTAGTACCTACCTATGAACCTATTACATGTATGGTTATGCACAACCTATTATTCTATCTACTGTCAAGGTTTGTAGGGCACTTTCATGTTATTTATGTCTGCAAAAGGAATGAATGTAGTACAGGGAATGTACTTCTACATACAGATGTATTGTATGTGTGTATGCATATATATTTATAACAAACTCGCTGACCTCCACAAGGTGGTCCAATTAAAACCGGGCCATCCAACCCTGGCATGCCTGGATCCATATTTCATACCCATGGTTCCTCCACCCCACCCAAGTTCCACATACACACAAACCATCCATTCTCCTGTTGCTATCCCAGCCATAACACACCTCCACACATTGCCCTTTCCCAAGCATTAGGGATCCTACACATATGTTGTCTTCACCCATGTATCATCAGGCTCTCAAAACCTTTTAGTCCTTCAACATACCTGTCCTGGCTTGTGTGCTGGTCGGAAGTCCAAATAACCCGCACTTTTTGGGTAGTCCCACCAGGGACTACCCTGTAATTGTTTGTAAGGTCGACTTAGCAGGTGGACAATGTTACTCCCACTGGTAGTATCCTGCCTGTGGTTTGAGAAGGAATGATTTCTCACCCCTGCCCAGCTTGATATGACATAAGATGACAGCACAAGATAATACAGGTGTTGCTCTTGTTTTCCTTCTCATTCTTTCTGTATGCTTTATTGTCACGATGTTCATTCTTCATATATATATATATATATATATATATATATATATATATATATTATATCTGTGCATACACACGCACATACATCTACATAATTATATACATTTCCTATACTGTTGGATGCCTGTGCTGGATGATGTGTTTGTGATCACGGCAGCTGAATGTGTATCCGCCATGGCTTAGTGGAACTCATGTCAACTATAGTGTGCAGGGTCAGGGGTTTGCAACCTGGAAGTGCAGATTATTTTGTCAATGGCCACAACAACAGTTGTTGGCTACAGGGTGACTAAGGCATTGTAGAACATTTGTAGGTGGGTATGCACTTGTTTGTGTGAAGCACAGCATTACTAACCTCTGGTTGCAGCGTCTTGCACTCAGTTAGCCTCTACATTGCTTCACCAGTGTGGTACTCACATACCGGTGGCCAAACAGGGTTACACCTGCTTGCTCCCGCATACACACACACAATGTCATGCATTTTGTTCATATCTGTCAAGTGGGACATTCGGACTGTATGCTTGTCCATTGTCAGTGGTGGCTAGGGTGTAGAGCTCTACATTGACCCCAGCTACATATCCCAATTAATACTGGGGTGTTCACATTCATAGAGGGTAACAGACATAACATAGCTACAGCCACCATTAATAATGCTTAATTTACATTGAACTGTTGGTATTATCCAAGCTTAGGTCAGGTTTACATGTCAGGTATGACTGTTGACAAAGGTTGATTTAAGGTGAGGTAGGATTCCTGTTTCACAAGTCTGGGTAGGTTACATGCAGGTATTCGGGGTAGGTGTAGTTATTCCATGCCTGTGTGGTACAGTAGAGGCGAATAGCTAGGGAGTAGGCAGGTAGGTAGTGGGGGTGACATTGTAACTGTACAGTAGCCTGTTGGTATAATTGGATGGGGAGCCATAGGGAAGGTATATCAGATGTTGGGATTTAAATGTGAGGCAGGACAAGAGGTGTCAGTATCACTAGTTGATGTAGTGGTATAGAGTGTGAGGTGGGGGTGGGGGTTTGCAAGGTGGTGAGCCTGTGCTGCACCACGTGTGCTTGTGGTGTTCCTTCATGTGTTAGTTACATGTGTCCTGTGGGACAGCTGTGATACTACATGTGGGTTGGGGTTCCAGATACTGGCAATATAGTGGAGGAAGAGGGTGTTACCTACATCTACCCGTAGACATTAATACAAATGGAACAGGGGCTGATAGGTACGTGATGTCCATGGGGCACAAAGGGGGCATTAGGGGGATTATCCAGGGATGTACAGGATGCCTGCAGGAAAGGTCCACAGCTGGCCATGTTGTCTATGACAACAGCTGTGCATATGCAATGCATTTGGTGTTTGCGTCAGACACTCACAACCCTGGGTGGGGGTGAGGACTACAATAATACCTTGTGATGCCTATTACTTCGGCTTACATGCCTACAGTGGGGTGTTGCAACCATGTGTTAGTAGGGGTTGTGTAGTGGGTTATGCAACAATACATATGGTTATACCATACTTAGCCATGTAAATTGGACTGTGCTGCGGTGGGACCCATATCGGGAATGGCTGCCCATTAGGCATAAGCATGCCAGTCAACTGTACAGAATCCGCGGCCTGTCCAGAGTTTGCTTCATACTATTGCTGTGCTGCTCTTGCACTCTGCACCTGTCTGGCAAATACCTGGGAACTGACAGCATTAAATACAGAGAAGTAATTGGGTTTAGGACCCCACATCCTTCAGCTGAGTCATGCTAATGCATAACCTATTATTCTATCAGCTTTCTAAGGTTGTAAACGGAATATGTGCTTTCTGTCCCTATTTGTTCCCCCAACGGTTTAAGTTCTATCCAGTGGTTTTTCTCTTAGGGGTTGAGAGGTATGGGCATAAGCTCTGCCCAATTTACAATATTACTTACATCCCCGGGGCAGTCCTAATACAACTGCACCAGCCAACACCTGCACGCCTAGGCCCATAATTGCATACCCATAGTTCGCCCACCTGCCCCTCCTCTACAGCACTCATCCTTACTGTGGGTGCAGGTGGGGTCTAACCGCACCACTACACACTGCCCACTCTCCACTTGACAGGACCCATGTCATACATTGTGTCGACCCATGGGTCATCAGGCTTGCACAACCTACTGGTCCATGTACGTATACAGCCTGGTTGGATGAATCATTACAGGGACTGACTCCGATGATCATTCATTTTTGGGGTGTCCCGCAAGGGACATTGATGCCTTTGTTTCTGGATTAGACTTGGCAGGTCTCTCCCACTGGTAGTATCCTGCCTGTGGTCTGGGAAGCAGTGGTGTTTTTACTTGTATTGTGTGTTTGTATGTTTTACCTGTCTAGGTGGGGGTGGTTGATGTTACGTGTTACACATTTGTTGATTG
>NC_056745.1:342425171-342427671 GCF_019279795.1 Protopterus annectens | reverse complement strand
ATCCTATTTGGGATACCTAAAATTCATAAGAATTCCAACCACCCCCTTTTAGGCCTATAGAATTGACTTCAGGTAGTATTACAGAGGGGATGTCTGTTTATTTAGACACTGTATTAAATCCACTTGTACTGTGTTTGCCATCATATTGTCATGATTTTTTGGATTTTCTGGATCATATTCATAAGTTATTGTTCGTCAGTGCTTTCACGTGAGATTTGATTTATTTATAATCATGTTTCAGCTGGAAATCATCAAAACTCAAAACAGCTTGAAAATGAATCCAGTCTCTGAGCTGAGAGAACAAAGGACACATCCAATACAAAGTGAATTAAGGCAAAGAAAGGCAGTCCAGTCTGAGGAGGAATTGTAAAATGATAAGTGCACAATCCCAGAGAGATACCCTGTGAAAGAGTTGCCAACTGTCAGAATTGCAATACACAAAAGACAGTTGTAGTTAATGAATGCTGTATTATTTCATCAAATGAGCCAACAGAATGAATAATAAATCAAACATACTGCAACTAGACAATCAGAATCACAAAAGAAAGAATGATAAATCAGCAAAAATGAAAGAAGATAAGTTTGAGTAGAGAGATGGGCATTTTGGTGAAGCAATACATTTTCTTAATTTTGTTTTCCAAGTCTGAATTATTTATTCCAGAACTTGTATAAGGACTACCCCTCATAATCTTAGGAAAATCCAAAACACTATCAAATTCTAAAGCTAAAGAAAATTTGTCACTATATCAGCCTGTCTAATAACAGAGCACGTTACAATGACCTTCTCATCTCTATTAACATTCTGCCTAACTGTCTGAGTCACTTTTCTTTTTTCTGTCACTCTATTATTAGCTAGTTTTTCTTAACTTTTGCCCTCCACTTCCCTTACTGGTACACATTAACCACACTTTAGCAATGCCACAGATTCTTAAGTTACCAGATTTTGGGACAGCAGCACTAAGTAATCTCCTTTAAGAAGTTGAGCTTCTATTGGCATTTATGGAACTGCCCAATGGCAAGGCTCCCGTCTCTGGCAAGATAACATATTTCTTTGAAAATCAAAATCATCACCTAAATGAGCCCTTAGTCACTATAGATGAGGCTGATACTATAAAAAATCCTGCATTATTTACCACCTAAATGAACGCTTTCTGAAATTTTTTACTGAGATGGTCCATATAAATGAGATCTCTTAATCTAAAAAAATCCTGCATTATTGTCTTGCCCAGACCAGAGTAAGACAGAATGAAAATTAGAAACTACTAATCAATTTCTTCAATAAGCATAAAAGTCAGGCTTTATGCAAAATTGCTTACAACTTGTCTCCCTCTCTAACCTACCCCTCTCAACCTGACTTCATCAAGGGTAGGTTTTGTACTGACCACCTAAGAGCCTTACTTACTATAACACAGTTTCAGAACTGAGTCCCTAATCGAACAGTTGCCAGATTCATAGACCACAAAAGCATCTGATTTGTTACAAAAAGGAATATTTCTAGTTTGTACTGGAACATTTACATTCTTTATCAAATGCTTTCCCTTCATATTATCAATGGGGTAGATGACTGACCATCTAAAATTTGAGCCAACATCATCAAACTGTAGAACGTCAAATGCAGTTACTTGAAGGGGAACTTTATTAAAGGAGATCTTAGTACAGTGCGGGTTGGTATATTTAAGTAGCTTGGGGCCTGAGGGGTGCAATGAGGGGCTTGTCCATTTGTAAAAAACTGAGTTGTTGCCATTTCAGTTTGGTGATCAAGGTTCTGCAGTTCAATGATACCGGCATGAGATTTAGCCATTCAGTCATCTGCAACATTGCCGGATTGAAGCTTCTTATTGTCCTGTTTGAGGACATTAAGAATTAAAAATTGACTGTAGGCCTATATGTTGACCATCACAGGTAAAAAGGGGCATCCTGTTCCTATTGCAATTGATCCAAGTCATCAATGTCAAAACCACGTTTGCAGACTTTCCTTTCATTAAAACTAGTTTCAACCTTCTCTACAGTAAAGTTTTTTTTTCAACTCAGATGTGGAATTTGAAAGTCTTCATTAAAACTCCTTATCAGGGTTAGCTATTATTCTTCAGGCCACCAGCTTGTTAGCAAGACCAAGAATGTATGTGCAAAGATGTAAAAGCCTCCCACATTCACATTCTGTTAAGCCAACCTCACATTCATCACATATGCTTTCATATGAAAACACACAAGTACATTCACGTCATCATTTCATAACTCAAACATTCCTTTGCTATTATCACATCTAAAGTACTTGGCTGCAACTTGTAAACTGTCAGAGCACTACCTAAAATTTCTGTAACTACTGATTTGCCACAAGTGGTAAAGAACTGGGCTTGTCTATCAATAGTCGATGGTTAGGTTGCAATGCAGCAGTAACTAAAACTAGACATTAAGTTCTGGTACTATAACTTTCTGCAGCCTCTTTGGTCTTCTCTCTATAAACTGGCATCTTTGTCATTGAAGTGCAACTACATTTGTT
>NC_056745.1:342387671-342420171 GCF_019279795.1 Protopterus annectens | reverse complement strand
TTTTGTTTAGCGCTCTTCAATATGAAGAGAATTTAGCTCAACCTTAGAGATCAGGTGTTTGCCATCATTGCAATCTCATATTATCATTTAGGAATTTCTTCCTAATCAAGTACCTTATTCCATCTTGTGATTCGCTTTGTTTCTGCATACCCTGGGCTGCTGTTGCCTAGTTTACTATAATGCCCTTTTCCAGAGCCTCCAAGATATTGATCTTGTCCAGCTACAACTGCTGCAGACGTCTGCAGACTGGCTACATATTGGCTACAGCAATATCATCACATTATGGTAATACAGTGCAGTGTGTACTGGTTACAAGTATAGTCTCACATTGCATATAAAGTGCTTATCCTGGTATAGCATGCCATCCACAACTTGAATTTCACCTATTACAAGGAACTTCTCGACTAGTATTAGTCTGTTCAGGCCATAGGCTCTTTCACTCTTGGGCTGCTAGAGGCTCTGAAAATTTTGTTAGATTCTTTTGGCAAGTGTTTCTTTGTCTTCCATAAACCTTATCTCTGGTACCTCCTACCAGGTGGTCAATCCCAACTTCCAATGGTTTCAGCATTCTCTCAAAAGTTATTTTTGACCTAGATTTTGGGGACTGGGTGTTTCAACTATATATTTTATTCATTTTATGCATTTTATTTATTATGTTTTAGCCCAAATGCATGTTGTTTTGTTTGCTTATTTATTGGTAACAGTGGCCAGAGACCCCAAATGTTTAATGTTTTATTTAAATCCATAATAAAATATGTTATAGAGTATAACAGGAACATGTTAAAATGATAAAGTTAAATATTGGTGAATGTAAAATATTTGAATGCTGTTCACTCAAACTAACTTCACCGACAGTGGAGTTTGCCTCTTTTGTAAGTAAACTTCTATTATTTAACACACGCAGATATTGGAAGCTTAGAAACTGTCCAAAGACATTACAACTGAAGTATAAGAAATATTTAACACCTTTCCTATTCAGACAGACTCAAAAATGTATATTGTAGAAACTAGGTAAGTAGAAAACTGCCTCACATTTAAAGCCATAGCTAATGTAGACTTAAGGGTACATCACTCAAACACTTTCTAAATTTTGAAATAGGTTACCTATTCATGTAAAAAAGTCATGTTTTTGGTAACATTTAAAAAGCATTTCTATAATTATTTAGGTGAAAAAAATACAGACATGGTATTAGTGAGTCTACAACATTGAGTTGCTAATGATTTTATGCATCAAAATTAAACTATGAAGCTAGGTTATAAGTAGTTAAATAAACCTGAATTTCAATTAAAATTTGAATTATCTATTCTAAACTTTGTGATGATAAAAAGACTTGTCATCTTAGCTGAAGGAGATGTGAATGGAACCTCACTCCTATGAACTGCAGACAGTTCCTCTGGATGCTCTAATTGTCCAAACCCACCATGACACAAGAACCACACAAAACTATACCATTACAACTAGATTATTGACCAAACTCCACACACATAAATGATAAAATAGTAAATATTTAAAAATGAATTATATGGATAAAACACTTATATGTTATATTAACATTAAACATTGCATGAAACATTGACCACTGACCCACAAATGAATACACCAAATCATGACAAAGTGTACCTCTGCTCACCTCACGAGAAACAAAGGGGAAAGGGGAACAGAAAAGGGGCTCATCTTGAAACTACTCTTACTCTGTCCCTCATATTCTGTCAAAACCTACCTCCCTAGAATAATTCACCAGGGCTGGTGGGTAGGAATGATCAGATTCCCATACCAAAAAGACTGATCCTACACTTTCCCAACTCTATAAATCCTTGCAACCCCTCTCGTCTAACCTCCTTTCCTCTTTTACACTTCTTCCTTACTTTAACCTTTTCTTCCACATCTAGCTTTCCCATCTACATAACCCTTTTACTGTATGTCTAAATCCTAATATGTATCTATTTTCCTTCAATTCCCCATTACCTTCACCCCACCCCACATCATCCCACACAACACCAAGGTGTCTTTGGACAAATCTGTCTGTGCACAAGCTGCATTTGTTCAAACCCACCCTTAGGCAATAAACAGCACAAAATTATGCCATCATGACCAAACTCTACACATACAAATGATAAAACAGTAAATATTGAAACAAGATTTATATTGATAAAATACCATATTAAACATTTAACATTGCAAGGCAGTATCAACTGTTCTCCCACATATGAAGGCAAGCAGCATTAAACCATTTTGTTCAATTTTAAACACCATCAAATCCTGAGACAATGTACCTCCACTCACCTCTCAAGAAATAAAAGGGGGAAAGTGGAAGAGAAGAGATGTTACCCTGAAACCCTGATCAGCCCTAACGACTACAGACCAGTCGCTCTAACATCCACTGTTATGAAATCTTTTGAGTGGCTGATCAAAAAGTAGATTTCATCATGCCTACCTCCTAATTTTGATCCTCTGCAGTTTGCATACAGAGCTAACTGATCCACGGCTGATGCCATATCAGTAGCACTACACATCTCCCTTGAGAATTTAGAGGGCAAAGGCAATTATCTGAGGATGCTGTTCATAGACGTCAGCTCTGCATTTAATATGGTGGTACCAATGCAGCTGATAAAAAAACTGGCACATTTAGGAATCTGTAAACATCTCTGTAACTGGTTCCTGGGCTTCCTGATTGGGAGACCACAGAGGGTGTGTTTGGGTAAGAACACATTAAAGTGTATCACAATTAACACCAGGGTTCCACAGGGATGTGTTCTCAGCCTACTGTTATTCACCATCCTGACCAATGACTGCTATACTAAGCACAATCCAACCATATCATCAAGTTTGCTGATGACACCACAGTTGTGGGGCTCATCACAAAGGAGGATGAAAGGGCTTACAGAGAGGAGGTAACATCTCTGATCAGTTGATGCAAGGGAAACAACTTTGACCTGAGTGTAAGCAAGACCAAAGAGATTATCATCGACTTCAGGAAAAGGACAACAAACCACCCAGCACCCAGGATCAATGGTGAGAGTATGGGGAGGGTTAAGACTATGAAATTCCTGGGAATACACATATCAGAGGATCTCTCCTTGTCAGAAAACACCAGCCAACTGGTCAAGAAAGTGCACCAATGCCTCTACTTTTTAGGAAGGCTGAAAAAAGCTAAGCTTCCTCTTCAGATTCTCTCCACCTTCTATAGAGGTGGAATAGGGAGCGTCCTCACCTGCAGCTTCACAGTGTGGTTTGGAAGCTGCACAGTTACAGAATGGAGGTCACTATAAAGAGTGATGAGGGTTACAGAGAAGGTAACAAGTTCCAGTCTTCCATTCATACAACTTTATTCTGCAAGAAGCATCCAATAGTCCACCAAAATAATACAGGACACCACACATCATGAGTATGGACTGTTTAAGCATCTGGCATCAGGCAGGAGATATCACAGCATCTGCTGCAGGACTGCAATATTCAGTAACAGTTGCTAACCTACAGTGATTCGACTTTTGAACTCGGGCACTAGTCTCAGGGGTCTGGACACATAATAAGTCAATTTGTATTTATTTGTGCAATATATACTTACATATATTCCAAGTAAGTGCAATATTTATGTATTATATCCATAGTTAGTATTATTTAACCCACTCATACAATATTAAACAAATAACTTCGGCATTGTTCAATCTGTAGTGTGTTTTGTATTACTTTAAAAGGGGTAGTTAATTTAACTCAGGGGAGGGTATTCTTTTTGTATATGAGTGTTGGTAAATGTCTCAGCTCTTTCTTGCTTTTATTGAGAGTAGTATTATATTTGTTTATTATGTTTATTTCTCTTTGTAGTCTCAAGGATTGAGCTGATGCATTAAATTTCATTTAGGCTACACATGTGTAGTTCTAAATGACAATAAAGTTTACTTTGACTTTGACTCCACCCACCAACCTGGATACAGGCTGTTCCCTGTCCTCCACCCCACAGGTGCTTAACCAGATCTTGTATAGTTAATGCCAACTAAACATTAAACAAATCCAGTCTGATGTTGTACAGGTGTACCCCCATCTTTCCTATACCAAACTGGATCCCTATCATCAAAGTCTCGGTGACTGACTATAAACAAAGCTAAGTCTGATAAAGCCCTAGACACCCTGTAATTAACAAAAATGCCTACCCTTTTCAAACCCTACAAACTTGACAGCCTGCTTCCAATCCAATCTGGGTATAATCACAAACCCCACAATCAACATTCAGGGTTATAGCTGTCTTAATTTAAGTCACAAACAATCCACAACAACAACTTACTTTTGGGGAGACCACCCATCTTCCTTCTTCAACCTTATCCTTTCCCAAACTTTCAACATCCTTGTCTCACAATCCACTCTTTTGTCACATCCTCTAAACGTACCAACATAGCAACAGCACTAAGTGAAACCTGATTGTTCTAACTGCTTCATCCAAACACCACCTATGCATGATATATCTCATTACCAAAGCTAACGACCACCAACTATCTTCTAATGACAACTGACAAACAAATGATGAAAAAGAGGCTAAGGCAGAGTTATATGTCTTCCATGTTGATCCAGCCAAGCCTTTTGAATTAACCATCTGGTTATGGGTTTCCAATGTTCCAGACCACCTTTGGAAGACATATTGGTGTTTCTCTTGCCTCTGGTGCCAACAACTGAAAACTGGAAAATGAAACCAAGAGCAACTATCAGCTATGTTATTGACCCTACCTGGCACATTTGGTAAGTAAAATTAATTAATAAGGTCTGTAACACAAGCTTGCATAAAACCAACAAGACCAAAGGTGACCTAGCTGTTTTTCTAGGCAAAACATGTATCACCACCTTCTTATAAGAAAAACATCACTCTCCTGTTTCTCAGCTTTGCCTTCCACATATTTGCTGCATACCAAACAGGTTTAAACTCCAAAAATGTAACATCTTTCCTCCATTCATCAGGCCACTCTTCTGGCCAGCTAGCCACAAACCACTTCCCATCAAAGTAGGGTCCCATACCATTAGCTCCTGCATCATAAACTCAAGTCTTCCTTAACCACATTTGCAATTCTCAACCAATGATGCTTACTCCTGCCACACCTTAACAAGTTGGCAATTGATCTTCAGAATGTCTTCCCTGGTCCAATGGCCCTACAAGCAAAGTTCAGTAACTCCAACAATTCCATCACATCCTTAATCCTTACCTTCTCTTTCACTTGTACCCAACAAATCTTATCTGGCAACTTCAACAACTTATCCTGAGGGTAGCAAAAGATACCTTGTACCACATTTAAAGTTTGACCTCAGAATTTAAAAGCTTTACTTGGACCATCTATCTTGTCAGCTACTAATGGCACACCTAACTCCTCACACAGATGTAAAACTCAACAAGTTTTCCAGTGTTCCTGTCTGGCATTCACCTATCAAGAAAAAAATCATCTAAATAATGAACTGCCCTTTGATCGCCACCCTGTGTTGCCATATCCACTCCAACATCAAACTAAACTTCCTATACATGCAACATACAACAGCACAGCCCATAGGTATTGCCTTATCAAAATAAAACTTACCATTAACAAACCTACCCAACAATGGTCAGTCAGCTGGGCTGACCAGCAAGAGATGAAAAGCCATCTTAATTTCAGGTTTTACTAGCCAGGGGGCCTCAAATGCAGTAGTAAGCCTAACAGCCAATCCAGTGATACATATTGCACCTGTGCATCAACCTGAGCATTGCAATCATCAACAGATTCCCCTTTTAGGAATGATAAGTGGTGAATCAGTTGAAATTCACCTGGTTTCTTTTTAGGTACCAAACCCAATGAAGACTCTCGATAACTTTGAAAAGGCGGTTTTTAAAATCGGCCTAAAACCCTTCCCACCACAACATCTTTATCTAACAATGCCTGAACAATCTCTTCCTTTCCTACAGTGGCTTGCTAATTTCTACAAATTTAATCACTCCCCCCACCATGGATTTAATTGAAAAATCCTCCCTAAATCCATGTATGACCTCCGTACCTAGCTCAAGGTTTTGAAAAACCCTTCAGCAACAATGACAATGTTGATACCTTAATGGGGGAATGAGAACACTGATTTTCTTGACATTCCTCGAAAAGGAACTGTACCCCTTTGTCCTCAAAAATTGCCACTCTCTCGCAAACTGGACCCAGCCCTGCTTGACAACTTCTGTTATGGGACATTGTTGCTGATTGACCCACCCCTCCCTCCTTATGATAACATCTTAGAGCAGCATGCACCCCACCACAGGTGGAACAGAGATGTGCAAAATGATGAAATGGCCAACACATCTAATCCAATTAAAGAATCAGCCTGGCCATCTCCTATAAATTGTTTCCTATTCATATCTCACTTGACTCCCTGAACTAACATGGTTGCCAAACAAATATCTGAGTACCTGACCTCTGAGCATAACAACATATCAACAGTTTTTCTCTTCTAGAAACAGTGAGCATACCACATCTATGCATTACCTACATGCAACCACTGAGCTTCCCGAAAAACAAGACAATAGGCCAACAGTGGCAGAACCAGTGAAGGATCCTTCTATAATATTACTGCCATGTAGTACAGAAAACTCAGAGACTAGTTATCCCAGGTCCAGGTCCTAAATTTCCCTTGCCTCCTCCTCCTCCTACCCAAACCCACTAATGCTGACAACACGCCTTTCATCCCTGCAGTATCTGCCTCAACTAACCTCTGCACTCCATCAGCATCAATCAGATGAAACATATCCACAGTCTCCTTTCCAAATAATTTCTTCAGTCATCAAGGTAATATGCAGAGTAATAAAAAACCCTGACCCACCTGCCAAGCAGGATTGAGTAGCCTGCCACTCACCTGGTTGGGAACTTAACTCACCTTCACCTCTTCCCAAAATGGAGCTTCCTGGCAGCTAACCTCCTCAATCACCAATTGCAAAACATGTTCACCCCCATCAGGCTCTAATACCCCCAGCTGACTCCTTGCATCTTGAACCTACCCCTCAAACCTCAATAGATCCTGAAAACTATTATGATCATGCACCCTCATGTGAGTTAACAACCTGCCTACCCTCTCTACCCCCACAGCATTTTATAATAATTTAATCCCAGACATTATCTGTGCTCGTTTGAGTCTCTAAAGACATTACTCCATGATTCACTGTCCTTGCCACTTTCCTTATCTGGACTATTTTCCTCTGTCTTCAGTCATCTGTTGATCCACCTCTTTCTGTTTCTTACAGCTTCTCACCTGCCACCCTCTCTTGCTGGATGGGGCTTTTTCCACTGTCCTCTCTACTTCCTTAAACAATTCTTTCACCTGAGCTACTATGTGAACCCATAATTTCTTTAGTGAAGTCACCCCATCTGTAAAATTTAAGGCACAATAGATTACTAAAACAAACATCTATAAAATCCACCCCTCTTCCTTATACCTCCTATACCCCTTTACTCTTTTTTTAATATAACCCAGATGCATGTGCTCCACCCTTCTTTATCCCAAAAACATAAAAAAAAAAAACTTTTCCAAGATGTCCTTATATACCTTATTAAGTTATATACACAACAGCTCAGTTGCCCATTCCCTCAAGTGTCATCCTACACAAAGCATACGGAAATCCACCCTCAACCATCTCCCTAATGCACCACTAACAGCCATGCAGTTGCAAACTCATTCCCACTGTCTCAATGCTCCCAGTCAGCCACCACCATCCTCCCTCATCCTCATGTATCTGTACTTAACTGCTCATTTTATTTATTTATTTATTTATTTTTTTTTGGACTCGATTCCCTGTTAACCATCAATACAACCCACAATCAACTTCTCATGGTTCTTTTAAAGCTCTTTTTTTCTTCTTTTTTATATCTAGTATTATTATTATTATAATTATTTTTTGATCCCTGATATCTGACCAAGCTGTACCCTTAACTAAGATGACACCAACACCTGAGCTACCATTCCACTGCATGCCCTTTGTCACTAGTAGCTTCCCCTTGCCTGGCCAACAAAAATTTGCCCCTAACTTTGCCATCCTGCAACATCCTTTTCCCTTTCTTACAACATAAAACTCAGACACAAATCAAGCTGATATGCAAAACTTTCATTCCCATTTCCTGATTCAAACAACTAGGCCACAAAGTGAGGGAATAACTGATCAAACTGCCCAAAGCATCATTTTTTTCTTTTTTTTTATATATATACGTGACATGCCACATGTAATTGCTAAAGCCATCGACCACATGAAGCAACAACTCTCCTTACCAAAAGCCAGGACCTCAAAATTAGGGACAGATTTTAAATAAAATAACAGGTCACCTACCTCAATGTATGCTATCTGAAAGATATGAAGTCAGAAACTCAAATGCAATTCACTGTTTAGTGATTGCAGTCCACGATGATTTCCCCAAAAATCCACAAATTTTATGAGGAAACCAGATCTTTAACAGAGGTTTAGTTCTCTGCATTACCACTAATCACTGGGGATGCACTTTACATATTCCTTTAAGTCACTAAACAAAAATAAAAAGTCAAACAGGTAAAAAGCTTCAAACTCTGAACCCTTGGCAAAAAAGTAACTAGCGACTTTGAGTCTTACCTATCTACACTAACTGAGGAGGGCTTGTGCTG
Source organism: Protopterus annectens (assembly GCF_019279795.1). Lineage (NCBI taxonomy): Eukaryota > Metazoa > Chordata > Ceratodontiformes > Protopteridae > Protopterus > Protopterus annectens. Next base: position 342,411,557 of record NC_056745.1, on the reverse strand, counting down.
TGTTGTGTTTTTTAATCTCTTAAACTGTAATGCCTGGCACTGCTGATTTGGCTGCAACTGTCTGAGTAGAAGAGGCAAAACCAGTCTTTGGGACAAAACCACAAGCAACGTTAGATCATACTGAGAAGAAGTTATATATTTTTTTCCACTCACTTAAAAGTTAATACAGGAGCAATCATAATGTACATTCTGAACAATTAGAAAAATGAAACTCTAATGTATGGCATTATTGACTAAATGTAAGGATTTGTGATTTATGAGAACAAGGACAAAAATGAAAGGATGCATCAGGGAATTTTGTCAACTCTGGGACAGGGTGTGTGTGTGTGTGTGTGTGTGTGTGTGTGTGTGTGTGTGTGTGTGTGTGTGTGTGTGTGTGTGTGTGTGTGTGTGTGTGTGTGTGTGCGTGTGTGTGGTTGAGGTTGGGGGGCTGCCTGAGCCAATGTAATGCAGTTGCCAGATGTGACTATCACAGAAAAGTGCTGATTTGGACTCTTGGTAATTACAAACGATTCAGAGCCATGCAAATTAATTGCTAATAAAGGATTTCCTCGCTGCTGCTAATATGTCTAGTAATTGCATTTCCATGTTAATAGTCCCTTTTGGCCACAGTTCTGACTACCCATGCTGGAGTTCTTTCTGAATCCTGGCTCCCATCTGGAAAAGATGTTTTGCAATTACTGTTATAATAAAATGTACATCTCAACTTGTTATTTTTCTGTCTTTCCTCTAACTAATAATGACTTCTCATGCATCAGCATTGATGTAGATATACAAATCTTTTCCTTCAATGACCCATAAATAATTAAGCAGGCAAAGCACTGGCATCTTGAGGTGAAGTTCTATATTCCAACAAGGTTAGATGACAATCTGCAGAGCTACAAAAATGGTCACTGGTCATATTCTGTGACTGACCTCACTACTTTGACCACTTGACTGTGGGTTAACTCAGACTGGATGTTATATGCTGACATTTCCACTGGCTTGAAAGTCATTTATAGTCCATGTTTGCATACAGCAGACCATTATCTGGGTTAACTGCATTACATTACATTTGCTTGACAGCATTCATAGATAATAAGGCCTACCATATAAACCACATTTTACACATTACTTCCTTTCCATGTCTACCTTCCACTTTCCCTTTCTCCACCTGTCCTATGCCATCTTGAATACCTCTGTGGATTCTGACTTTATCACTTATTCTGGCAGTCCAGTTGAAGGCTCTACAAACATAACATTGTCAACATACTTTCAGAAACTGAATGAGTACTCAGTCGCTACAATCTTTTGTCTGTGTCCCTTCCAGTTTCCTCTGTCCTTCTTGTTTATGATTAATGTCACATCTCCCTGGCATGGTTTTCTACACCAATATCATATTTTACTGTCTCATCTAGTCTATATTCTATCATTACATCCCAGTTGCACATTCCACTAATCTTTCTGAGAGTTTTCCCATTGATTTTTCAAGTGGCATGGTGTTCTTTTCCTTTTATAGTCTACAAAACTGCATGTAGTACTCAAGGTATGGTGTGACCAAGGCCCTGTTGAGTGAAAGCATTATCTGTTTGATTCTGGATTCCATCTCCCAAAGGCTACACACCAGCATTCATTAGCTGGTGACAACTGCCCTCTCATTCTTTCCCAGCTTGTCCAATCCAGGTGTGATCAATATATTACATGTGGAATTCCATGTCTTGAGAAGAATGGCTTTCAGGATGTTCATTCAACCTTTACTTATAGTGTCTGAAAATATATCAACCTCTGGTAACTTTGACTATTAATCAGATGAGCTATAAAATCAACACTCAAACAAGTCTGCCACAAAATTTCACAACACTTGCCTTTACAAAAGGGAATAAGAGAGTATAGTTTCTGTTTGGATTATTTTTATAATAGGAAATGGATACAACATATATCTAAACTTCTTGCATAGTTTACCCTGACATTACTTTTTACTTTCTAAAATAAGATATCACAAGTTTTTTTGTTTGCCCTTCACAGAGCTCAATCCTGGGCCCTCTCCTGTTCGGCATCTACTTTTCAGAAGTCCAAGCAAACACAGGAGGATTATGGCTGACAAAATTTGCAGATGACTGCAAACTGGGCGCCATAGTTGAGAACACATCTGACACAGATATCCTTCAGAAGGGTCTTATAGAAACGGAAAACTGGTGCCAGAACCATGGCCTAAAGTTAAACGCCAAAAAATGCATAGTCATACCCTTCGGGAAAAACAAGGTTACCCCTAGCTACCATATAGGCAGCAACCCACTAAGCACAGAAGAAGTTATCAGGGATCTGGGTACCCAGGTTGACAGTAACCTTTCATTTGATACTCACATTGCCAAAGTAGTTAGGAAGACCTTCTACATTGCCCACCTGATCATGAAGGGATTCGCATCTAGATCAAGGGAAGTCATCGTCCCCCTGTACTCATCACTCATCAGGCCAATGATCAAGTACAATGCCCCATTCGGAATGTATCTGACACAACACCTGCAGCAACTGGAAAGGCCCCAAAAGTTCCTCACCAAAAGGATAAAGGGTCTCAAAAATATGTCCTATGCTGCCCGACTGAAGGAACTTCAGCTCTACTCAGTCGCTTACCGTCTGCTCAGAGGTGACCTGTGCCTGACATACAAGGCCATGTCCAACCCAGAATTGATGAACATGCTTCACCTCAAAAAATCTAGATCCCTCAGAACTACAAGGGCGGGAGACTTAAACCTTGACACGGTTATTAATAGGACGTGCTGGAGGGACAGATTCATCACCCAGAGACTCCCTATGCTGTGGAACAAAATCCCGGTACATGTGAGACAGAGTACCTCGCTGGCTTTGTTCAAGAGAAATCTTGACCAATGGATGGGAGATCACAGATATACCCCAGGGATTATCTCAGTGTCTCTGCTTGACAGAGGCACAGCAAAATAATGGGCATAGTATCCTCCAAACTAAAGGAGTGGCGAAAGCCACAAAACTCTGGCTAGGCTTATAAATGCCCTTGGGCAGATAGCCTAGTATGAACCTATGAACCTATGAATTCTTGCAAACTTGCCTTATTATCTATCATTAACTGCTTGTTATAAAACTAATTGGTAACCTCTCTCTAAAAACATATCTTCTAATTTAATAAACTCATCAGCCATATCCACTTTATTATCCAGGCCACACAAATATATTGCCCTTTAATTAAACTCTTTCAGTAACTCACAGGATAAAAGCTATTATAATAAACAAACATAAACTGCTCCCATCGCTTCACCCCTGATTTGTTTGAACAGCTCCCCTTCTATAGTCATCAAGTCCATAAGAAGTTGAATCTTGTATGCAGAGAAGAAAGAGCACCCAAATAAACTCTCATTGAATAATTCCAATCTTTCTTCTCTCAGCATGGAAGTAAACAAATCACTACACTGATGGTTAAATGCAGATTTTAATTTCCTGTCAATAAAGGTGCAAGGGGTATGTTTTGTAGCCACTAACTACAACAATCAGTCTACATTTCAAGTTTTGAATCCCTTTATGAATTTTGGGGATCCCAAAAGTCTTGGAATCAAAGTTTTTTTTTTTACCATTAAAAATGTATAAGTCTCTTCACTAATTCTTCCATCAGTTAATAATTCATCTAAAAATAAATGGATCTTATTGCATGAAATATTGATTTCATTTCATGATAATGATAAATGCATGCCTGAATTATATAAAATCTCTAACATGGCTATGGAATAATTCAAAGCATCTAAGATAACTGCACCACCCCCATTATCAGGCCTCATGATCCGTAATGATCTATCATTCTTCAGAGAATTAAAAACATTTTTGCCAAAGGTGTAAAATTAAATTTCTTAATTCATCTATTCTCATTACCAAGTTTGAAATAATTAGCACATGCATTTTCAAATGCTTGTATCACTAGATGCATAGTAGGCTTAAACAAACTTTTCTTAAATAAAAATTGGGCTGTTGCAATAACTCACCCTGACTGGTGTTACTGAACAAAACAGCTATATTAAACTTCCAGGTGAATAATTTAAATTCTAATAGGAAATCTGCTACATCAAAAGGAGAAACTGGCATAAACTTATAACCATTAGAAAATATGCTATATTCCAAAGTAACAGAAGCATGGCTATAATTGAAAATATCGTATCCATGATAACTGATCATAACACCTTCAATATCTGGGAATAATACCATCTGTTGCCCTTCTCTTTCCTTTTGGTTTTCTTATTTGCATAATGGTGATTCATGAATGCCTGATGTCCTGAGCTCGGACCAGGATCTTGTGCGTACTGAGAGTGGGAAGCTATTTATTTTGATCTCCTCATAACTGAAAAATCCTGCTCACAGTTTAAATTGTAGGTGAGTGTATCAGTCATGTAATTCACTCTAATCGATTCGTCAGTACAATGATGATGAAATATAACTCTAGACATAAAAATCCCCATCTGGTTGGCATTCAGTTTAAGGGAATAAATATTATCCCCATACTGTTTTCTGTTTTTTAATTTTACTATCCATATTAACACTATAGTTACAATCAATTCTAGAAAACACATTATTATAAAATGTCTGTTGTTCTTACATTCACAAGTAACAACTTTCGGCTTAGTTTTTTTTGTTTAGTTTTTCTATTTTATTCCTAAATAACTAAGCAACTTGCATATATAAAGCTTTAACTACCTCCTTTTTGGACTCAAAACTTAGAATATTTTAGCATTAGACATTAAACTGCACTCTGATCCTGTATCTAGTTTAAACACAATTCTTTATTAATTCTGATCTTTTCTTACTTGATTATCTTTTATTTTTTTTCTGTTCTTTGACACCCTTCTGTCCCATACTTACTCTTTTGACTTTTGCTGTGCCACATTTCAACTTTTATTGTGCCCCATGTTATGCATATTTCTCAGTTGAAAATAATTATTTTTCCTTTTACACTTCTTAGAAAAAGTTATCTCTTTTCACAGCATTGGAGCAGCTGATTATATGTTGTATATCTCTTTTTATCTTCTTTCATTCCACACTACATCTAAATTTTATCTGTGCCTTGTTTTCTTGCTTGTTATGACTCTGTCTCTTGCTACCATTATAGTATCAAGTCATTATCATTGTGTATCTGCCTTGTGCTGGTTCTTTCTCACACATACATTTACATTATTCTAATTTCTCCTTTGACTCTTTTTAATTGTAAAGATATAATTTCATTCATTCTGCACATGCCTCTTATGTTACCTAATATTAAAGTTACTTTTCTTAATAGCATATCCCTTATCTTATAATGTCTTATACCACACATGATCCTGTCTCATATTAATAAATTTCTAAACTCACTAAATTCACAGGCATCTGGTTAGTTTTTCTAATTCAGTAATATGTGCACCTATAAGCTTTGGGAGACCCTGTACCCATTCTGAAGAAATATTTAATAAATGGCATATTTTCCTTGGTTCACAGTAAGTCTGAAAGCCTTCCACTGTCTTTCTCTCTCTCAGTCTCCTTCTCCTCCCCCTACTTCACTGCAATATTTTCTAGTTTTCATTCTCAGAACTCACACATGTTATACATTTTCAAAGCTCTTTCCCACCAAGATGCAGAAATGTTGCATACTGTTACCTTTTCAGTCTTCTTGGATATTCCATGTAAAAACAGGAACACATCAAACTTAACAGTCTGAAGAAAGAAATACTGGCAAGCCTTACCATTATTCAAGATTTGGTGATAAAAATAGACAAACTAAACATAAAAGTTGGCAATATAAAGGAAGATACTATCAAACAAATAGACTTATTAAATGATGTCCTCAAACAACAAACTGCCCAGATTTCTGCACTTGAAGACTCTGTAACAGATATAGATTGCAGGTTAACAGAAAGAAAATAATAGACTTTCTTCTTAAAAAAATACCAGACTTACTTAGAAGATACATGATATTGGAAACAGAGCCAGGAGAAATAATATAATAATCTATGGCATCCCTGAACAGATGGAGGGGGACAATATGATTAACTGCCTGACACCTTGGATTCCTTAAACCTTAAACCTACTTGAAGCATTGTCCTTTGGAATTGAGAGGGCACAAAGATCTTTAGCTACAATTCATTTAACTAGTAAAAATATCCATCCTAGATCTATCATTGTGAAATTTATTTCCACTCAAGACAAAGACCTTGTTTTAAGAACTGCCTTGTCCTTTGCTCCACTGAAAATGGATGACCAAATCATCATAATTTACATTAACTTTTTATCTCCTGTAATGTCCAAAAGAAAAGCATGTGTCTATTATTTTAAATCATTGAATAAGGAAGGAATCAAAGCACAACTTATATTTCCTGTAAGAATAAGACTATCTCTGCCAGAGGGAAGGGAAACTTTTGACACCCTTGAAGAAGCATCCATATTTGTCCAAAAAAGAACATTTTAAGTCAACTGGAATCCATGGACTCTTCAGTGAATTTAAAAAGACAAGCTTAAAAAAATGAATGGACAACTAAAATTTAGAGACAAGTAAATATACTCAATTTTTCTTTTCCCCTGAGATTATTTTCCCCCTTTAAATAATGTGGAACCACTCATAGAAGATAATGTAATTTTCTTTTTTTTCTGTTATCTTATTCTAAACAATGCTAATGTTTCAAACAATACACATTACTTAATTAGTTTTAATAGGTTTAAGTCTTTATGTAACTGTAATCTATTATTTTATTCTGAAATATATATATATATATATATATATAATCAGTGAAATAGTATAGGATTACCCACATATATTTCATATATATATATATATATATATATATATATATATATATATATATATATTTTTTTTTTTTTTTTTTTTCAGAACACTTTATAATCTCAAAATACTGAAATGTCGAATTTCAGTATCTCCAGACTATAAAGTCAAAATCTGAAAATAGCGAAAGTGCATAATCACAAATTCAAATATCTTGAATTGACGGTTATGACTTTACACTACGTAATGTCCGGGATTGTATGTGGATGGTGTGCGGTGCCGTGTGTGGATTTAGGTGTTATGTCAGGTAGGTGAGTTTTTTGTAAGGGTTTGGGTGCGAGTTTGAGTGCATGTGAGTGTGCTGATATGTGAAGTGTGTGTGTGAGAGACTGTAGAATGTGCGTGTGTGTGTGTGTGTGTGTGTGTGTGTGTGTGTGTGTGTGTGTGTGTGTGTGTGTGTGTGTGTGTGTGTGTGTGTGTGTGTGTGTGTGTGTGTGTGTGTGTGTTTACTTATGTTTACTGTTTGTGTGATCTCACAGTTAGTATATATAAGTAGGGGGGTGTGGGGGGCACAGTGGTGCTTGCCTCCCTGCTTATTTGTGTTGTAGTTTTGTGGATGCATGTTGTTTTGTTTGTTTATGTTGTGTTGTGAGTGTTGTGGCATATGTTTGGTCTGGTGTGTGCTGTGTTTTAGGTGTTTTGAATTTTGAGATTTTGGGCTTCATGGTTTTGCTGTTTCAGTGTTGTATGGATTCAGTTTCATGGTCTCAAAAAACTGAAATTCGAGATTTCAGTATTTCGAGATTATGAAGTGAATCCATATATATAAATATATATATATATGTGTGTGTGTGTATATATATATATATATATATATATATATCCAATGTTTCTTATATATACACCTTTTCCTTTATCTTAACTCCAGTTATACATAACTTAAACACTAGAAATAAAGGGAATGCTTAATACATTGCATTTAGGTGTTCTAAAAAGTACTGGCATTTGTATTAATATATAAGCACCTGTTTCACTTACTTAGATTTTTATATGTTGTTATTACCTAATATGACTAAAATTTCTGTATAATTAATATTTTACATTGTTTTCTTTCATTATTTCACCATTTTACATTAATGTTTTAAAAATGATTTTTTAAACTGCTTCTGTCTTTTTCTAACATCCGTGCACATTTCTATGCTTAAAAGTCTTCACTTTATCATAAAATTTCCACCTACTCACTCTTTGATGGTTTTGACAACTTTTGTGAAAAGGTCAAGCTTCTAACAGCTTCAGATAGCTTCCATACTCAGGAGGAACTGCTTGCAGCACTTTTCAGGAAATAGGTAAGACCTTTGAACCTGTTTCTCTTCACTGAACAACAACCAATCAGATTCAAGAACATACTTTAGAATAGTGTTTTACTCATTTAACAATTATTTTTAACTAAAAAAATCTTTTAAGTACCTGTTTTATATTAAGTAATAATTTATTTAATCTTATATATATATATATATATATATATATATATATATATATATATGTATACTGATACAACAAGATCTAGGCCATTCAAAATATCCCTAATAACTAAGCATCTGAACAACTATATAAAAGACAAAAATCTGATTGACCTTGATTGCATAAAAGTAATATCTCCCTTGAAATATTCTTGCTATTCTTGCAGGTTCAGCATGCAGACCAACATAGATAAAGTCTTATTAATTACTTCCTTCCTATCCAAAATATATAATGTAGTGGTGACAACATGCTCTATGTACAACCACAATGCTATCACCTTCAATATAACACTTAACACTGATTTTTTTTTAAATTTCTGCTTATTTAGTAAAAGTAAAAGGATTTAAAGAATGGTTTCTACATGAAATAAATCAGTAAATGGATGTCAGTAATAATGGAGATGTTTCAGATATGATCCTATGGGACACTTTAAAGATGGTCTTATATGGCAAAGTTAAAAATTGGTACATAAACAAAAGAAAAGAATGGGATAAAAAAACTAGTAGACATACAAAATGAAGTTGATAAGCTAAAACTAAAACTTATATGAAATAATAAATCTGCACTAACCAATAAATGCAAATTGAATAAGGAATAGCAAGATACCATGCAACACAAAATCTCTATAAATTTAGAAAAAAGTCAGATTGCAGTCTTACTCAATTAACCATAACAGTCTTCACAAGATTGCAATTAGATCTAAATATTTAAATGAAAGAAATCATATCAAAGAAATTACGTGCACTAAAAATAACCAGACTATTAGAGTTACAGACTTAAATAAATATTTTATTATTTTTTAATAAGCACTATGAGTATATTAATAATAATAATCCACCTACAAATAATTATAAAAGTATAGATGTCTTCCAAATAGACACCATTCAGAAGAAGTTATCTAAGCACAACAAAAACAATATAGATAAACCATTTTCTTTCAAAGAATTGAAAGAACAAATAAAAAATCTCAAAACAAATAGAGCACCAGGACTAGATGGTCTAATCCTGGAATTTTATAAACATTTGCCTGATAACATATGGAAAGTTTTACTTAACACGTTTCAGGAAGTCAAAACCACAACAAATGTCCCACTTTCGTGGAAATATTCTATTATATCTCTCATTTCAAAAACTAATAAAGAACCACCAGACCTATGTATATCATACAGACCAATATCCCTACCGAACACAGACTACAAGATATTTATGTCTATCCTAGCTGATAGATTAAATAATATACTTCCAGAATTAATTCATGAAGCTCAAACTGGTTTTATTAAAAGCAGAAAGATACAAGATAATGTAATTAGACTACTTTCTTTAATAGATCTGGTGAATAAACAAAACATATAAGCTATCTATTTTAAGCCTTGACATAGCTAAAGCTTTCAGCTCTTTAAGTTGGCATTATCTATTTAATGCTTTGCAAAAACATAATTTCTCCTTAAACTTTGTTAGATTAATTAAAAAGCTATATGAAAATAAAATTTCTTATGTAAATATTGGATCTTATTCATCTGGTCCATTTGAGATACTAAAGGGTACTAAGCAAGGATGTCCAGTTTCTCCATTACTCTTCGCCTTTGCCATGGAACCTCTTGCAAACTGCATTAGAAATAATTCCAATGTCAAAGGATATAAAATATCAAATGAACAATTCCCTAAGATACAACTGTTTGCTGATGACTTATTAATAACTTTTAATTATAATTGAAAATTCACTAGATCACCAGCTGAATAATCTAGATTATTTCGCAAATACATCTGGACTTAAATTTAATCACAGTAAGACTCAGACACTTCTAATAAATAAAAATGTCACTTCTTCTTCTTCTTTCTCCTTCTTTCATCTGTTCCTCTAGAGCATATCGCCACCTCTCCAGGTTCTCCTCAACCTGTTTCATACTCTCACTACAGATCACAATGTCATTGGCAAACATCATAGTCCATGGGGACAACAGTCTGATCTTGTCTCTCGACCTGTTTGTGATGCCCGTGCACTGTCCCAGCAATCAAGGAGTCTCAATCCTCACCACTAATACCAGTGAGGGGCATCCACATAGGGGAGGATAAAAAATACACACACAGTAAAGTACAATTTCCCTTAAGAGCACACAGAGATCACAGTCAGTCTGGGGCTGGTCTCTCCCTTTCACTCCAGATTCCCAATAAGACTCCCCACTGGCGCAGCTATAGGCTCCAGATCTCAGTCTAGTGGTCATGCTAAAACCTCAGTGCACCCTCTCTGTTCAATCAGTGCTTCGTATCCCTGCCCAAGAGGCTGACACACCCACATTTTGGGATAAGAGTTATATACAAACACACAGACACTCCTGGGGAAGGCTGGCACAGGTTCTCCAGCTATGCTCCTTCTGTCCAAACTATAAGGTAGCAATCACTGCCACCAACCACTAATGTCAGCTACTAATAAGGCCCTTATCAAAGGGTGTCCAATTATTACTCTGCAATATTAATATCCAACTGGTAAGTGTGACTGAAGAGCAAGGTTTATTTTGGGTGGTTTGGACAGTATCACTATATACATGCAATGTTCACTAGACCTTAAATTATTTCTACATAAAACAGCCACAGCTGAAAGATTTAAAAATATTTAATAACAAATAATAAAAACATAAGCCAATATGTCTTACTACACAGTGCTAGTCAAGAGTTCAGAGATCACAGAGAAATGCTCAAAGTAATACCGTATAAAAGTTCTGACATCAATACAGAAAAAAAACTAATCTAATATTCCTATTTCCTAGTTATATCTAAGAGAAAACACAGTTCTAAAATAAAATTACATATAGAGCAAAGCAGTTCTGGTGATGTTGGATGTTCTGAAGAGAAATTCAAAATGCTCTCTGATTCTCTCTATTTAAATTGATAACACAGTGCTGTTTCACATTACATCATTCTTAACAATTTTCTGTTTTCCTAGGCTAACAGAAACTCAGAAGTTAATAGCCATTTTGATCTTGCAGCTGGTCAGAAAGCCAGGCCAATAAAATAAATTATACATGTAAATTCTTGCCATTAACTGTGTCCTCAAAAAAAATAGGAAGAATTCCTTCATTTTGACATCTCGGCTCCGAGTTTTGACATCAAACAATTACACAATGCTTGAATTATCAGCTGTTCTACAGCAGAGTACACTGTTGTTACATTTTTGCAGTTTCACATTTAACAGCATTTTCTTCCATTTATGAGAACAAGCCTATGGCTTATATTAATATTTACAAATGACAGAATTATCTACAAAATTCTATCTGGCTAGGCTGGCAGCCTTCACCTATCTTTGCATATCTTACCCCCTGGAGAACTCAAGCTACTTTTTCAAGTGACCCTTGAGAAACATTGCTTGAGGGGGATAGGTCTATCTGAGTATACCTTATCCCACTCCTGGTCTTGACAGCCTATCTGCGTTGGCATTGCTAATCCCACTGCACTGACATATCATATGCTTGCTACCCTAGGATCCCTCTAAGCAACTCAATATTTTGCTGGGTGGCAATGTGTAACCATGTTAGGAGATTCTGGTCTGTAACTACAGTGAATTTTCTTCCATACAGATAAGGCTGAAGTTTTTGCAGTGCCCACACTATGGCTAGACATTCCTTTTCTACAGCTGCAAACCATTCCTCCCTGGGTTGGAGTCTATGACTGAGATAAACCACTGGGTGCTCTTCCCCCTCTGAAGAAATCTGGCTAAGTACAGCCCCCACCCCATGGTTCAAAGCATCAACCTGCACAATAAATTACTTGCTGTAATCTGAACTGGCTAACACAGGGGTCCTCCCAAAGCTTCTTTAAGCTTCTGGAATGCCTGCTCACATGCTGGGATCCACACTACCTTATCTAGCCTGTTCTTCCTTGTCAGTTCAGTGAGGGGATAAGCTATGGTACTATAACTAGGGATGAACTTTCTGTAATGCCCTGCTAAACCTAAGAATGCCCTCACCTGCATTTTTGGTAACAGGTGCAGGCCATGCCTGAATGGCTTCCACTTTGGCAATTTCTGGACTGATCTTACCACTCTCTACTCTATGTCCCAGGTAGGAGACCTCTGCCATTCCCACCTGACATTTGCTGGGCTTAATGGTCAACCCTGCCCTCTGTAGTCTGCCCAGCACCTCATTGACATGTTGTAGGTGCTCTTGCCAGGAATGGCTGTAGATGGCAATATCATCTATGTAAGCAAGGGTAAGCCCTCCTGCTCCTGCTAGGATATGATTTACCAGCCTCTGGAAAGTCACTGGGGCATTTTTCATCCCAAAGGCATCTTTGCGAACTTATACAAGCCAAAAGGAGTCACAAAGGCTGACCTCTCTCTAGCCCTAGGAGTCAAGGGCACCTGCCAGTAAACCTTGGTAAGATCAATGGTGGTAAGATACTTTGCCCCACCCATCTGCTCTAGGGCCTCATCTATCCTAGGCATGGGGTAAGCATCTGACTCTGTGTGACTATTTAATTTCCTGAAGTCCACACAGAACCTAGTGCTGCCATCCTTCTTTGGCACCAGCACAACTAGGGAGGCTCAGGGATGTTGAACACTTGAATTACCCCTAGTTCCAATATCTCTTGTATCTCCTCCCTCAGTGTCTTGTTGACTCTCTCAGGCACCCTATAAGGGGCCTGCCTAATAGGCCTTTGGGGTACTGTATCCACCTGGTGCTGCACCAGGTTGTGCATCATGGTTTCCCAGTAAACATCTTCCCAAACTCTTGTAACACTGCTCAGATTTCTCGAACCTGGGTAGGAGATACCTGCTGGGACTTTACTACTCCTTCCACTGAGGTGTCAGTCCAAACCTCACTGAGGAGATCAGTCACCGATCTTCCTCAGATGTCTCCTGCAACCCACTACAAATACTCATCACAAGGGCCTCCCTATCATGGTAAGGTTTCATCATGTTAACATGGTACAATTTGTCAGTTTCACAATGTAGTTAACATCATTTATCTTCCTTTCCACCTTGTAGGGTCCTTCCCAAGCTGCTTGCAGTTTGTTGTGTCTGACAGGAATGAGAACCATTACATGCTGCCCTACAGCATAATCTCTAGCCCGAGCATTCCTGTCAAACCATGCCTTTTTCTGTTGTTGGGCTTTTGCCAGGTTCTCCTGGGTGAAGCCCGTGAGTTCCCTGCGTCTTGTCCTGAGGTTTAGGACATATGCCACAACAGACTCCTTGTGAGATTCACACTCACCTTCTCACTCATCTCGAATTAAGTCTAGAGGTTCCCCATACCCTATGCCCATACAGTAACTCAAAGGGTGAAAAACCTGTGGATTCCTGGGGAACCTCTCTGTAAGCAAACAGATGGGGTAAATATTTGCCCCACTCCCTATTAAATTGGTCTGCAAATGCCCATAGCATGGACTTGAGTGTAAAGCTTAACCTCTGAACAAGATGATTAGTCTGGCGATGGTAGGGGGTGGTATTCAGGTGCTTAACCTCAAAGTACTTCCACAGACAAGCCAGCAGGTCTGACATGAAATTGGCACCTCTGTCAGTCAGTATTTCTTTTGAGAAACCTACTCTGCTGAAAATCTCTAACAAAGCATTTGCCACCTTTTCTGCCTCAATAGAGGACAAAGCCACTGCCTCAGGGTATCTTGTAGCATAATCAACTACCACTAGGATATACTTTCTCCATGTGGAATGTGGGGTACTCAGGGGCCCCACAATATCCATAGCTACCCTTTGAAATGGCTCCTCAATCACAGGCAAAGGCATCAAAGGAGCTCTCACCTTGTCTCCTGCCTTGCCTACCTTTTGGCACTGCTCACAGGTCCAGCAGTACCCAATTACATCTTGGGAAATTCCAGGCCAATAGAGGTTCTGCATAATGCACCTCTTTGTACATTTTATGCCCGTATGACCTACAAAGGGAATATCATGGGCTATGGCTAGAAGCACCAGATGGTAGGCTATAGGCACTACCAACTGCTGCACCCTCTCACCTTCTAGCCCTCCCTCAGGGATCCACTCTCTGTACAGTAACCCTTTGCTCCAGTATACAGATTCCCCCTGCCCTTGAGAATCAGGTCGCTCACTACTTGCCTCTCTCAGGACATGCAGTGTAGGTTCTGAGAGCTGAGCCTGTCTCAGCTCTCTTTGTAACCCAGCTGCCCTTCCACAGGAAGTCTGGCATCCTCTGACAGTGGTACCTCACTGTCAGCCTGGGTACTACTACTCACCTCTACCTTTGGAGTCAGTCTGTCCAAGAGAACATCAGTACCCACAAGCAGCTGTGGCTCACCTTCAGTCTCACTGCTCCAGCATAGCTTCCTCCCTGAAGTAACCACCTCACCAGTCCTGGCTACAAGTATTTGGACTGTCTGGGTCTTCCCAGGGCTACCAGACCCTCATACTTGTCTCAAAGCATGACTGTGTGTAACTGCATTAACACATAGTACTGCCTCATCAAAATCCTTCCCTTTCAGGATATCTGCAGAATGGTAGTTTGGTACCCCAGTTGTCTCTAGACAACCTACTATTGGCTTTTTGCCTTTCCCACTTACTGGCTCTCTCAACTTTTGTTCCCCACCTTGCCTCTGTGGACACCTGTATGCCACATGGCCCCACTGGTTGCATTCAAAACATTTAACCCTAGGTCCTGGATGTGTACTTGGACTAGTGGGTTCCCCTGCTATTGGCAGATTCTATTGGGGTGGTCTGGGCTGCCCATCATGGGTTCCTTTAGACCCATGAGCAGTACTGGGGATCCCCTTCCTGTGTATGGATGCCCTGCTTGCTAGGTATAGGTCTTCCTTCTTCCCCAAATCCTCTGAAGTAGCACATTTTCTTACAGCTACCAGATTCTCATGTCCTCTGGAAAAGTGATAAGGGCTTGTTCCCTCACCAAAAGGTCTGCCAGCCTTTCAAAAGTGGTGACCTGACATCCACTCACCCACCTATGAAAATAAGTGCTCAGTTCAGCAACATATTCACACACACTTTCATCTGCCTTGTGTCTATGCTCACAAAACTTTTTCCTATACCTTTCAGGTGTTAGCTTAAAAAATTCTAACAAATAGTTCTTACCAGCAGTATAATCAAAACATTCATGATCAGAAATTTTAGACAACACAGTTACAGCCTTACCACTGAGTAAGGGGGTCAGGAACTGTACCCAGAGCCTTTGATCACAGCATACTATTTACATACCCTCTCAAACATATGAATGAAACTATCAAAATTATCCCCCCTCTGTAAAGTGCAGAAGAAATTTACTGACCTTTTGTGCTTCTGGGGTCTGGTTACTCCCTGCCGCATTACCTCCATGACTCTGGCGAAGAGTCAGCATCGCCATTCCTTCTCCTCAGCTTCCAGGTGTAGCAGTTTCTCATTCTCCTCAGCCTGTAGATGTCTCAGTCTCTCTGCTGCTTCTGTTTCCAAATGCCTGGCCTCCAACTAAAAGCCTCTTTAGCTCCAGTCCAGCTTTAAGTCCTCTGCAAAAAGGTTGAGCTGTCCATTCTCTGAGTGTTGTACACCTCCACTGCCAGTCTGATCATCCTCCTGATTGCTGTTTTCTGATGGAGCTGTGACCAAAGCTGCAATCATGTGTGCCTTACTCAGGTTTCCATGCACCAGTCCCCTAGCCTGGCAAATCTCAGCCCACTGGCTCCTTGTCAGCTTTCTGTACTCCTCTGCTAACATACTTGCCTGGTCTCCCTGAGCTAAGCTAACAAAAGAAATAAAACACTTGAGATCTGAACTCTGAGTATTCACTACATGGCTGATTTAGAATACAAAAACACCTTCAGTGATCATTGTACACAAGCTACAGGAATTCACTACTCACACCACTACAAGCCAATTAGTATGTGCCAACCAATGAATATGTGGTGTGGATATCCCACCACTGCCAAAAAAATTAATATGTGATACCCCTGCACTGGCCCAGCAATCAAGGAGCCTGAATCCTCACCACTAACACCAGTGAGGGGTGTCCACATAGGGGAGGATAACAAATACACACACAGTAAAGTACAATTTCCCTTAAGAGCACATAGAGATCACAGTCACTCTGGGGCTGATCTCTCCCTTTCTCTCCAGATCCGCAATAAGACTCCCCACTGGCACAGTTATAGGGTCTAGATCTCAGCCTAGTGGTCAAACTAAAACCTCCAGCACCCTCTCTGTCCATCCAGTGCTTCGTGCCCCTGACCAAGTAGCTGAAACACACACACACAGTTTGGGATATGAGTTATATACAAACACACAGGCACTCCTGGGGAAGGCTGACACAGCTTCTTCAGCTATGCCCCTTCTGTCCAGGCTATAAGGTAGTAATCACTGCCACCAACCACTAATATCAGCTACTATTAAGGCCTTTATCAAAGGTTGTCCAATTATTACTGTGCAATATTATTATCCAACTGGTAAGTGTGACTGAACAGCAAGGCTTATTTGGGGTGGCTTGGACAGTATCACTATATGCATGCAATGTACTCTAGAGCTTAAATTATCTCTACATAAATCAGCCACAGCCAAAAGGTTTAAAAATATTTAATAATAAATAATAAAAACACACACCAATACTTCTTACTACACAATGCTAATCAAGAGTTCAGAGATCACAGAGAATTGCTCAAAATAATACAGTAGAAAAGTTCTGACATCAATACAGAAAAAAACTAATCTCAGCTTCCTACTTCATAGCTATATCTAAGAGAAAACACAGTTCTAAAATAAAATTACATATAGAGCAAAGCAGTGCTGGTAATGTTGGATGTTCTGAAGACAAATTCAAAATGCTCTCTGATTCTCTCTGTTTAAATTGATAACACAGTGCTGTTTCACATTACATCATTCTTTACAATTTTCTGTTTTCCCAGGCTAACAGAAACTCAGAAGTTAATAGCCCTTTTCATTTTGCAGCTGGTCAGGAATCCAAAGCAATATAAGAAATTATACATGTAAATTCTAGCCATTAACCCTGGCCTCAAAACAATAGGAAGAATTCCTTAATTTAGACATCTCAGCTCCTAGTTTTGACATCCAAACAATTACACAATGCTTGACTTATCATCCTTCCTACAGCAGAGTACATTGTTGTTACATTTTTGCACTTCCACATTTAACAACATTTCTTTCCATTTATGAGAACAAGCCTGTGGCTTATATTAATATTCACAAATGACAGAATTATGTTAAAATTTCTATCTGGCTAGGCTGGCAGCCTTCACTTATCTTCACACTGTCCATCACCATTGCAAATAAGAAAGGGGTCAGAGCTGATTCTTGATGTAATCCCACCTCCACCTTGAACACATCCATCACTCCTACTGCAGACCTTACCACTGTCACACTACCCCCATGCATATCCTATACTACTCTTACATACTTCTCTACCACTCCTGACTTCCTCTTACAATACCACAACTCCTCTCAAGGCACCCTGTCATATGCTTTCTCGAAGTCCATAAAGACGCAATGCAACTCCTTCTGACCTTCTCTATACTTCTTCATCAAAACACTTAGAGCAAACATTGCATCTGTAGTGCTCTTTCCCAGCATGAAACCATACTGCTACTCACTAATTATCACATCTCTTCTTAACATAGTTTCCACTACTCTTTCCCATAGCGTCATGCTGTGACTGATCAGTTTTATCCCTCTATAGTTGCTACAGCTCTGCACATCATCCTTAGTCTTAAAAATCGGGACCAAAACACTTCTTCTCCACTCCTCAGGCATCCTCTCACTTTCCAAGATATCATTCAACAATCTGGTTAAAAACTTCACTGCCATTTCACCTAAACACCTCCATGCTTCCAAAGATATGTCAACTGGACCAACAGCTTTTCCATTCTTCATCCTCTTCATAGCTGCCCTTATTCCTCCTTGTTAATCCGTTGCACTTCCTGACTCACTATCCCCACATCATCCAACCTTTTCTCTCTCTCATTCTCTTTGCACATCAGCTTCTCAAAGTACTCTTTCCATCTGCTCAACAGGCACTCCTCACTTGTGAATGCATTTCCCTTGTTATCCTTTATCACCCTTACCTGCTTTACATCTTTCCCAACTTGAGCCCTCTGTCTAACCAAATGGTACAGGCCTTTTTCTCCCTCCTTAGTGTCCAGCCTTTCATGCACCTCTCCATATGCCTTATCCTTAGCCTTCACAACCTCTCTCTTCACCGAATGCCTCATCTCCTTATACTTCTGTCTACTTTCTTCAACTCTCTGACAATCCCATTTCTTCTTCACAAGCCTCTTTTTCTGTATACTTTCCTGTACTTCCTCATTCCACCACCCGGTCTCCTTGTCCTCCATCCTCTGTCCAGATGTCACACCAGGTACCTTTCTAGCTGTATCCCTTACCAGGTCTGCTGCAGTTACCCAGCTATTTGGTAACTCTTTACTGCCACCCAGTGCCTGTCTTAACTCTTCCCTGAATTCCATCTCACAGTCATCCTTTTTCAACTTTCACCATGTGATCCTTGGTGCTGCTGCTCTCACTATCTTCCTCCTCTTCTTGATCACCAATGTCATTCTACAGACCACCATCCTAAGCTGCCTAACTACACTTTCCCCTATCACCACTTTACAATCTCCAGTCTCCTTCAGACTGACCCTCCTGCATAGGATATAATCCACCTGTGTGTATCTTCCTCCAATCTTGTATATCACCCTATGCTCCTCCCTCTTCTTAAAATACATATTCACCACAGCCATGTCTATCCTTTCCACAAAATCCACTACCATCTGACCTTCTGCATTCATCTCCTTAACACCATACCTACCCATCACTTCCTCATCCCCTCTGTTGCCTTCACCAATATGCCCATTGAAATCTGCTCCATTCACCACTCTCTCACCCTTAGGTACACCCACCACCACTTCATCCAACAGACTCCAAAATTTTTCTTTCTCATCCATTGCACATCCAACTTGCAGAGTATATGCACTAACAACATTCATTACACCAAAAGTTTCCAGCTTCATAAACATCACTCTATTAAACACTCTTTTCACCTATAAAACACTCTAGGCATACTCTTCCTTCAGGAAAACCCCTCCCCCATTTCTCCTCCCATCCACACCATGATAGAACAATTTGAACCCACTTCTGATACACCTGGCCTCACCCCCTTTCCATATTGTTTCTTGCACAAACAATATATCAACTTTCCTTCTCTCCATCATATCAGCTAGCTCTCTCCCTATACCAGTCATACTGCCAACATTTAAAGTTCCTACCCTCACTACCACACTCCTAAACTGGTGGGGGTAGTTGTTAACCCAGGCCTTGACCGATCCAGCATGAAAATATGTGTTGCCCGCATATGTCATATGGCAAAAGTTTTACACTGGAAGCCCTTCCTGACATTACCCCCCCCCCATTTATCTGGGCTTGGGACTGGCACAAAGAAATGCACTGGCTTGTGCATCTCCAGTGGCTGGGTTTATAAATAAAAATGTCACTATGAAACTGAAATCAAATAGAGATATAAAATGGGAGGGTACACATATTAAATATCTAGGCATCCTTATTGAATCAAATAATAAAAAAAAAACACTCCCAACTAACTATCAACATCCTATAAATAACTCAGTTGCAAGTTTAATAGATAACTGGAACAGACTGTTCTTCACATTTGAAGATGAACTATTCTTAATTAAAATTATATCGTTACCCAACATTTTATTTGTTAGCCAAGCCTTAATGCTCCCACCACCCATTGAAACTAAAAGGAAAATAAATAATATTCTACTTAAGTTCATCTGGTACCCCAAAAAGCCAATAATTTCACTTCTTTGGCACACCTCAAGCTGGGAAAATGGGGTATA
The DNA here is from genome assembly GCF_019279795.1 of Protopterus annectens. Taxonomy (NCBI): domain Eukaryota; kingdom Metazoa; phylum Chordata; order Ceratodontiformes; family Protopteridae; genus Protopterus; species Protopterus annectens. The sequence continues at coordinate 342,391,489 of NC_056745.1, read as the reverse complement.
GGGTTTCCAAACATTGAGTTGTATCTAAATTCATCAATTATCAATGTAGTGCTGCTCTGGAATAATACTTCTTATTCAACGTATGGGAAGCTATTATATGAAAGCTTACTTTTGAGTAATAATAAAACATTACTTGAACCATACCTTCAAATACATAGAAACATCTTTATATGGCTCTTGAAAATCTATATTCAAACTGAGAGGCCGAAATTTGTTCCGACACATCTCACAAGCCAAATGTTCAAAAAGCTTATGGTTTTTTTTTTTCCAATTGCTTTCATAAATTAGTGCTTGATATCTTTTGATACCCAGAAAATTCTAGAGTTTAAGAGGGGTGATCTATTATATTGGAATCAGTTTCTTTCAGCTAACAAAATAAACTCTGCAGACTATTTGATTGCCAGATGTAGTTTACAGAATTGTAATTATCTAGACATCCAAACTTGCAAGGAATTCATACATACCAAGTTCATATCTTCATTAGAGGCATACAACAACAGTACCCCAAAAATCTTAGATTTCATCTCAGCCATTATTAATGGTAGACTTAAGAACACCTCCTGCATATCTATAATTTATAAGATCATCAGACATTACTTTGGTAAAGCAGATATTTGTTTTTGAAATTATTATACTAAAGTATAGACACAAGAATTCTCTGCAAAGGATAAAAACCTTTGTTTACAGTTGGTGAAAGGATCCACATCTTCCCTGTTTTGGTGACATATGTAAATTCTTGCATGGATGTTTTCTTACACCACACAAATTGGCAATAATATACAAGAAAAATGAAATAAAATGCTGGAGATGTGGACACCTTGATGCTGACTGGGCACACGTAATTGTTAATTGTAAAGTAATCTCTCCATTTTAGTTAGATTTTAGATATCTTTGTAAAGCTTTGTGGAATGACAACTATATAATTTCTGATTCTGTTATTCTTTTCAATGTTCCTGTTCCTGAAGTAACTCCTAAAAGCTGAATAGTTTTACTCTGGTCAGTTCTTTCTATAGCAAGGAAAATTGTTACTAAAAATTAGAAATCTCAATCTACTCCTGTTTTAAAATTGAATTTGTTTACCTAGCAATGTCTAGCTCTAGAAATTAGATTGCTACAATAAAAAATGAGAACAAATAATGCAACCTATCATTTAATTGCTGGGAAGAAATTATTTATCCTTTTAGAAAAATACTGTTTTCCCTGTGTATACTATTTTTGTTATGGACACTGTATATAGTTTATTTTATTATATTCCTGTTATTACATTGCTAAATTATTGTTTATAAAATGAATAAAAACATTTTTGAGAAAAAAAAAACTAACAGTCCATGTCTTCCAGTTGTCTGAAATGCTAGCTTCAACAAAAGGTAGCATTATGCTATAATTACACCATTTCTATACAAAAGGTGAAATAACTCAAGGGAGTCACACTGAATTACTTATGATACCATGTAATATCTGCTATATCTTGATGTTCAGTGAAAGCTGATGGACATGAACTTAGGTGCTGCCAAGTTCAGCAGCTTTTTCTAAGAGATTGTACAGAATAACATGCAGTCAGACCAATTGATTTATATACTGGTACTCTCAACAGTGTTAAGGTCCCAAATATTTAAGATAGTAATATTACCTCTTCCACCAACAGCCTTTATCTTAAATGTCTTAACCGATGCTGCACATACTATGCAACCATCATGACTACATATGAAATGCATACATGTTAAGATGTCCAGATGTGTGCAGCATTGCTGTGATCAGCTACAAAACCTGACACATATAACATTGTATTTTGTTTTTTATACATCACACTATGCAATATTGGCAGAATTTAAATATTTTACACTACAAGCTCTTTGTGCTGTATGTTTCAAAATGTGCACTATTGTACACAGTTCCTAGTATTACCATAACACTGACCTATCCTCTACAAGTAGGAGTTAATTAACTTTATGCACTGCAGTTTGTAGTTCATCTCTGTGACTCGTTCCGAGACTCTTAAAACTGACTTCATGTTTTATTTGTAGCAGTCATGGAATATCGTGAAACCTTAGGTGAGAACTTAGAAATAACATATTGATAAGACTATTGCACCATGCGTTGTGATTGTTAGCACAGAGAGGTACGGTGTGTGTTCTTTTCTGGGGGGAAGGGGTGTGATGCTATTGTAGCAGTTATAGCCTTTAATCATTACACTGAATTAGAAATTAAAATAATAAACTAGCAAGGTGACTGCATGGGAAAAGCACGTCACCACATATCTGAGACTAAGAAAAGAATAATGTAGGTAGTAAATGTTTAAAAAAGTCCTTAATTTAGGGCCTTCTCTCTAATTATTTTTTGTTTTGTCCTAACGCCAGAAATTAAAGTTAGGAGTTATGATGGCCACTCTTTTCCAACTGACATACCAGGCAGATAGAAAGTCTTGTGGTACTGCTAAGCATTTATCTTTAGCTCTATAATGAATGTTATACCTAGTGTCTATGTTGTTTTGTACCAGAATAAGTGCTATATCTAATATCTAAGCTTTTGCATCAAAATTAATTTTGTATCTAGTGCCTATGAATTTGCTGCATAATGAATGTTGCATCTATTCCTTAGGCTTTTGCTGTAAAATGAATGTTGAATCTTGTGCCTAGGATTTTGATCCAGAATGAATGTTGAACCTAGACTAGACTTTTGCCCTAGAATAAATGTTGTATAAATTTTCTATTTTCAGCCACTTTGATGTGGTTTATAACAATATATAGTTCGAAAAGCTTGCATTTCAAACAGACTGGAAGTCCCAGAAAAGTGACATTAAGTTAGAATAGAAAAAATTGCTCAAAGTTAAGTCTGTAGGGTTTGCCCTTAAACTCTATGCAGCCAGAGTCTAAAGGTTCATTGTCCTGATGCACTGCAGCATATTGAAACAAAACATACAGATGCTAAAACCCAAATACATTGTGTGTGTGTGTGTCTGTGTGTGTGTGTGTGTGTGTGTGTGTGTGTGTGTGTGTGTGTGTGTGTAATATATATATATATATATATATATATATATATATATATATATATATATATATATATATATATATATATATATATATATATATATATATATATATATATATATATATATATATATATAGATATATATATATATATATATAGACACACAGATACACAAACACATACACTTATTTGTATCTTCCTTTATACCACACACACACACACACACACACACACACACACACACACACACACACACACTCACACACACACACACACACACACACACACACACACACACACACACACACATATATATATAGATAGATATATATATATATATATATGGGTCCAGGACTAATGCTCGACTGGCTGTTTCACCAAATGTGAAATGGCCGGGCATGCTTACGCGAAAGTGCGTTTCACTGAACAAGCACTTTCTCATAAGTATGCCTGTTGCGGAGATCGTACTACAGTGAGGATAAGGGAAAATTCCATTTTCCTCATTGTAGTGCGACCTCAGAGTGAGAATATAAAAGTAGGGGGGGTGTGGGGGGTGCAGGGGGGCTTGCCCCCCTGCAAAAACGTAAATGTAATGTTTATTTATTTATGTATTTTTTAACACACTTTAACAAAAGCACTTTTTTGATGAAAGTGCTTTTGTTAAAGTGTGTTTGGTGATAGTGGATTCGGACTGTTGAATTTTCGTTCAACAGTCCTAGATCCACACATATATATATATATATAAAACTAATCAAAAAAGTCCAATTTCAGTCTCAGCCCAGAGAGGAGTAAATAAGGAAAGCAAAGAAACAAAAACATATATACATTAC
>NC_056745.1:342315171-342382671 GCF_019279795.1 Protopterus annectens | reverse complement strand
TATTTCACTCTTAGTTTGATGACTTAACTGACAGAACTAATAAATGGGCACACACATTCACTATTATTTATATAGTCACTCCTGTGACCCAATTATTGGCACACTCTTTTGCCCCATAACAGGACTGTCTAGCCTGCTGTTAGTGGAAAAAAGGTATAATAAATCACAGTAAGGCATATAACTTACTAACTGGCTTTTCTCAGGCATTATCTTAATCACTATGTAGTTTCATGGCTATGGGAGTTACACAACTTAATTTCACTCACAGTATTTGCACTCTGTAGTATCCTTTAACAGAAGAAGAGCTTGCTACCAAAAATGCCTCTGATAATTTTAGGTAATTTTTTATCTACCACTTGGTTTAGTAAAAATTTGGACATTATAAGCTCCTCCTCATAATAATGTGATGACTTCTCATCAGATTAAGATCAGGCACAGTGGGTTGTAATTCAGGATGATATGTTTCTGTGAAGTTTTATTTAAGCAATCCGCTCTCTAAATCTGTCCAAACAACACCTTTTATTTTATTGGAGTAACTTATGTTCATCGAAATATTTCAGTTGAAGTGGAAGCTATTGTTAAGCAATGGACATTGCTCATATACTAAAAATAAATCCAAGTCTACAGGAAAGAGAAAAAAAAGGTTTTCCCAGCAGAGAATGCTGACTGTATTGGTGACAAAGTGCAAGAATGTGGTAGGACATATGGAGAGACTGAGGGAGAGCAAGAGAAAATTTTAAGTGCAATGATTTAGATGTACCTAAGGTGGCTAAGTTATGAATGCTTTATCACAGTGGAGACATGCTTCTGATGATACAGTGTACCAGGAACATATTCTTCCTTCACCATGTGGCATGTAACTTTGCTATTAGTACTTCATAAGACTACGTTCATACCCCTTATGATTCAGTATAATAAAAAAATGTTGTTATTCCTAAAGCACCATGGGAGCATATGCCTTGCCCTCCAGTAACATAAAACTTTGCCACTGATACTTAAATATCAATAAACTGTTTATGGTGTACAGCACCATGGAGATACTTTTACTCCAACATACTGTGATCAGGGCTGCATCCAGCCCAAGGCAACCTAGGCAGCTGCATAGGGCCTAGTGATAGCTTGGGGGGGCTTCTATAGCTATTTAAAAAAAAGAAAAAAAATTGTCACACTCTTACCATCTCCCCAATTTCCTGTTGAACTACTCTGACATGTGATGTAAAAAGCTCCAGGAAGTCACTCTCACTTTCCTGGAGCTCACAGTCAAAGTACACTTTCGAGACCTAGGCTATAGTAGTTGATTTTGTATTCAGGAAGCAGCATCGTCAGTATTGTTTTTTTTTTTTTTGTGTGTGTGTGTGTGTGTGTGTGTGTGTGTGTGTGTGTGTGTGTGTGTGTGTGTGTGTGTGTGTGTGTGTGTGTGTGTGTGTGTGTGTGTGTGTGTGTGTGTGTGTGTTTCTCTGAAGTCAGACTAAGACCAGAGCAAAGCCCTGGAGTAAACAAATTCAGAACAGTCCTGATCCAAGCCCTCTGAAACTCCTCAGAATAGACCTGGACTAAGACTTAAGACTCAGATCTGAATTTGGTAAGTTGTCAATATTGCTAGTCAGTTTAATGTAATAATTGTTATCATACAGAACATGCTCCCCCACACACACTGTTTGGGTAGGACCAGGACTCAGAGTCATACTGTAGACAAATAGAGATAGAAAGAATCAAAACATATACACTTGGCTACAAAAGACAGCTCATTAAGAACTTAGAGCCTTAATCCTCTGCATGAAACACCAAACCTTCATTTATTACTTTTTTTTGGTAAATCACTGAGGACTGCAATCATTCAATAATTACAGTTATTAGAGTTTCATACTTCCTATTGTTTAGTAAATGTATGTCCATGCAATACCTGCTGTTGTTCTATTAACACCTTAAGCGAATTAGTGTTGTCTGGAACTTAAGGATGTGGAGCTGTTAGTAAACTGCTTCCTGTAGTCAAAAGTACACGGGTTTGAATCCTTCCACTTCCACTGGCCTTTTATGTAATTTTGAGGAAGGCACTCAGGCATTACCTCAGTAGCCTCTGAAAAGGGACACTTTCTCTAGTGGATTTACCTGATTAACAAATTGAAGAAAATATGTCCTTTTTTGTCCCCTTGTCTCCCTTTATTTTTGGCTTGTCCAGAATTCTTCATCAAAGAAGTTGAGAAGTATGTTTGTATGTCCCTTGTAAAATTTGTGGGTTTCTAGTAAATTACTGTGGATTGCAGTCACTAAGTAATTTCAGGCATGGAATTTCAGACTTTGTATCTTTCAAAATATATTTGCTAATGAAAAGCTTGTTACTCTAGCAAAACTTCTAAGTACATATGAGAAATATTTCAAAGTATTTCCTGATTTGTGGGACCTTCGTCTTTGATTTTTGAGCTAAGATTTTAGGACACCATGAGGGAGTCTTGTGGGTTACTCTAAATAGGTAGATAAGTAGTAGGCTAGTTTCCCTTGTGGACCATTTTAAGCCTAGATGATTTCCTTAGTAAGAATAAAACCCTGTACCGCTTATCTGTGAGGTAAATATCTTAACCATTATGTCATCCCTCAACTGATATATCATATGGTTCTCACAACAGTGAGATGAAGTACAGTTGTTTATCATTATTAATGTATTTGCTTATTCCTTTAATTGCAAGCAAATATCTGCATGTAAGCATTAATACAAGGGGCAGTAATTAATTGTCACATGTGTGTGCCTGTGTGGGTGTTGTATGTGTATAATAATTTAGTTTCTGTATCCCAGAGTAGTTATGGTGTAAAGAAAAGAATCAGTTGTAGTAAACAGAAGCACTATCATATGAACCAAACATTCTGAGTATGATCCTTGGTTTGTTTGTTTGTTTTCTTGACTGTTGACAATATGTTTATTATCTGGAGGTAAATATGTTGAGCGATATGAAGTCTATGAGTTTAATGTTAAAATATTAACTATTGATGCATTTTTTTAATTTATCTTTTTTTTTCAGGTAAACAGGTGTGAATTGCACTGAACTGGATTACAACAGTTTATCTGGTACTTTGTGCAGATGAGTAAGGCTATACACTGTTAAGGAGTTTCTTCCTGTAGCGCAAGGCTTGATTCTATCAGTTTTTGTTTATCTAATGTTTAATTCTGAACAAGTTATTTCACCAGACGGTGTCCCTGGGCTGCCCCTAAAAAAAGGACAATTGTGTTCTGAAGGCTGTCCCAAGCTGTTATCAAATGCATTACACATCGTCTTTTGAATTCCTGCATCCTTCACATAGACAATAATTAGTGCATTTATAATAGCTGTGAGTTTCAAAGGAAGAGAGGTTTACTGTTGCTTATGTCACATTTGTTTTCAATGTGACAGTGTTTTGTTTTGTTCATCAAACGGTTGTCAGTGCTTCCCCTGTACACTTTTTAAATAAAAACTTTTAAATTAAATACAGATTTCTTTGAAGATTGTAAAAGTAAAAAACTAAAATAGTATGCACACTGGCAGATTTGGACAGTGTTTTATGGCAACTGGGGAGAGACAGACAAGTAGTAGGATATTGGTATGGCTGGCAATGGGCACCACATCATTAGATGGGTCACCCTTTCTGTGTTTTCTGATGTACTGCAGCAGCAGCAGTCCTTTTTTCAGTGCAATCTGGACTGTCTGGTCAAAGTCATTTCATTTATATCTGTATACTGTTTGACCTCCACTTCCTAGCACAACCATGACTAACAATGCATAGATGTCAAACTTTAAAATATTTCAATAAAGCATGAAGCATGATGGTTTACATTCAATACTTTTTTCAGCTTAGATATATGCTTCTTAAACAGAACCTCTTCAGACTGTTAATTCATAAATAAGCCAGAAAATAGTTAAGGCTTCCTTTGTTATGTTGTTAAACACAGACTACAATGTTATCAATGTTATTAACATCAGCCTATACGTTTTCAATGATTTAAGATGCTGTCTGCTGAAAAAATGTCTATAGCAGAGAAAATTCCATAAGACATTGTGAGAGAGCTGTGTCTACCAAGAGATGTATTAAAATGTACACAAACTCAAAATAATCCAATCTATGTTTATCTGGTAACATTTCTGGTTTGGATCAAGGACCAAAGCATTTTGTTGGTATCAGGAAGATAACGTGTACAGTTTTTGAGGGATAATGCTCCCACAATGTGGTTTGATTGATTGATTTATGTTGACTGGAATAGTGTGCTATTCAGAGTGGGTCCATTTTAGACATAGCCTGAGAGTACAGAACATATGACCAAGGCTGTACAATAGTTATACAAACCAGTGTATAATACATCACTGAATATGTATAATGCAAATGTATATAGTTACTGGCATATAAACTATGACATGTTCAATATAGACTGAGTAGAGCAGTATAGAGAAATGTAAAATGAATTTATTTACATACGCACAAAGAATCAGAATGAGAGTTAGACTAAAGCTGTTAAGCATGGAATGTTAGTGGGAGTTGTTAGTTCACTTGGTTTAGAGGTGGAGAGTGATGGAGTGAATAAAAGGAGGTATTGGATTAGTTGCGGAGTAGGATGATCGGGTGGAATAATTAGGTTTCAAAGTTGGAGTTAAAGAAATTAGTTTGTAAGGGAAAACATATTAGTAGAGTGAAGGTAATTTTATAAATGTACATTATTGGGGGTTAATGGAGTATATGCGGGTGTCTTTCAGTCTTAAGTAGGTAAAGGGTGCATCATTGAATGTATATGTGTTGTTATGTTGTGGAGGTTACTGGAGAGTGAGTCCCATAGTTTAAGTGCCAGAGCCAAGAAGGCATGTTCTAGATCTAAGAAGTACTATGGCATTTTTATTTTTTGATTTGTAAATAAAGTTGGTGTGGGATATGTTTAATGATTAGGCAACAGCTGGGGGGGATTAAGAGTTTCATTGTAGAGTATCTTGTCTGTAAGGCCAGTAAAACTGCTGTGTTCAGGTCTTGCAGGTCAGTGCAGACTCTAACTTAATCAGACTTGACTACAGTCACCCTACAAATGGTTCATACTCTAATTTGGTCTAGTTATTGCTCACACATCTTCCATATATTGCATTTCCTTGAAAATTCTCTTAGTGTCACTGGAACTCTCCTTTGTGTATGAAACGCATGCAGCACCTCCAGAAGTATCATTTTTACATTGTCCTGTTTTTCAACTTAGACCTGTGAATAGGTCAGTATACTGTTCAAGAAGGTCATTTTTTGTGTTTGTTCTATATCCTGCATTACTTCACACTGCATTCTATTTCTAAGAAATGGCTTTACTTAGTAAACCTCTGTGATCATGTACGTCATTAGTGTTTCGATTATGAATCACTGTTTTTCATTTTATGTGACTCACTGTTATTGCAACTGTGTGAATCACTGATTCTTACTGCTCTATGCTTTGCAGTACATTTTGCCTGTACTTGCACACTGTGAATTCAATGAATCACACCCATCAGTTCACATGCAAACCTTTCTGGTATGTTAGGTTGTTGAACTGAGATCACTCCAAACATTAAGTTATACTGGCAGATTTTAACATACAACACAGTATGGTTTCATCCAGCAATTTCAGTTTGGCCCCAGAATAAGACAGTAATGAAGTAATAGATTTAGATAAAGAATTTCTCAGACCCAGTTGGTTAAACGGGGACACATTAATGATACTACACTCAGCTGTGGTATCTACTTAAGTGTGACTATATGAACAGTTTTTCAGCCTGGTGCTTTTTACATTGGAAGATTTGATGAATTACTGAACTCAAGTCAGAAAATTCATAAATAATCTCAACACTCTAGTGTATAGCACTCACAAACTGACTACAGCATGCATTACACGGGTTCATTTGATTATTGGTCAGATTCTTATTTGCATTGTTGTTTATTCTGTTGTCACCAGCTACTTGCAGTATATATTTTTTTCTCTTTTTTCTAAAAAAATACCCAGGAAAAATTATTAGCTTCACAACATTTTTGACACAGCTTGTAAAGAACTGGATGTGGCATTGCAGAATTATAAACTATATGTTTTGTTACCATACACCAGAGTGTTTCTTGACAGTCTAGTGACATATGACCACATAAAATATGATGCACCGCACCTACCAGATTGCTCTGCTCTGTGAACTAGCTTGATGTCTTGTAGGCCTTTCCACACTCAAACATTCATTGCGATATAAACCGTATAAGCTTGCCTAAAAATATATAAATGTCAGTCTAAGAAGTTTATGACAATTTAAAAAAAAAGAGTGTCACCGCCAGCTCATGTAAACAGTATGTAAATAGGATTCAACTATTTTGGGAATAAACAACCAAATATTTTAGGAACAGCTAAACATTCTACTGCAGTATTGGTATTTCAACACACATTAGAAATATATTGTCTCTTCTACCATTCTATGTTTACTCACACTACCCTGACTTTTCCTCTTGCAAACTATCCATTCATAAACCGTGGTGTCATTTCCTGCCACCATTTTGAATCAGTATCCCTCTTACACTCTTTACTCACATTTTCATAATTTTTTTTAATTTCCTTTCCATATGGAAAGATACGTTTCTGCTACCAAGATTGTGTATCATTTTTACATAATATCTACAGAGTCAAGACAACACAATCATATCAGTTCTACTAAGTTAATGTTTGTAATGGAAACCACAGATGCTGTTTAAAGTTTAGCTTACATTACCCCTAGAGGCATTTATATAAGGTGCTGTAAAATACATATTCTAATAGTCTAGAAAGACAGCAATTTACTTCATACAAAGCCTGCAGTAAATCTTAAGACAGCATTTTACATTCTAAAAGATTATGTACTACAAGGAAAATCTAAAATTGTTTATGGTATTTTGCATTGTTACATGCAAGCAACTATGAAATGCAACTAAATGGCTCAAAACCTCAAAATCTTACCTATGCACGAGGAAATTGCATGCATTTAGATATTTTGCATAAATAGGCTGTTAGTGTTTGAGTGAGACTTGCTTTTAAAAGTTTGCCTTACGCTAGATGATGTAATGTCCTGCATTTACTACACCTGACCTTGATGCAGAAGGAGCTCTGCCTCAAGGGTCTACTCCTACAAGTTTAGTGAGAATTTTGTCAGTGTATAATAGCCTGCAGTCAGTACATCTGACCTCAATATAGCAGGACCTCTGACACAAGGCCCTGTTCCCACAAGTTAACTGAAAAGTTTCTCGTTGTATTGTATAATAGCCTGCAGTCACTACATCTGAACTCAATGCAGCAGAAGCTCTGCTGCAAGACCCTACTCCTACAAGTTTACTGAGAATTTTGTCATTGTATAACATAAGCACATTTATCTTGAAGAATCTTGATGTGGATTTGACTTAATCACTTACCTGCTCTGAGATTGAAAATCATTGTGAAATAGTCTGTCCACTGTAAGGACCACTATCCCCTTTTTCTTGATCGGTAGACTATACTGTATATACCAGTTATTTAGCCTCAGGAAATGACAGAAAACCTGTATTAATTTGGCATCTCTTTGTTAATTTCTTTGTACTGGCTATAAACTGATTGCTACTCAATATTTTGCTTTGCTCCCCTACCCCCAAATTGCCCTTACCCTAATATTAAACTTCCTGTATGCACATTTCACTTGTGACTCTTATTCCAAAACCCTTTCCAAATGACCTTATTACTTCTATACATACACTTCTGTTTCTTGTTTCCTTCTTCCCTATTTCCATTAAATTTTTAGTCCCATTCCCAACTCTCTTTCTCCCCCCAATACTGCTTTGCACTATATCCATTCATAATCACTGCCATCCCTAATAGTACCTAGCTATTCCACATTGTATCTTGTACTTTTCCCAAATAAACCCTCATTTCTTCTTATTTTGACAACATCACTAGCCTTTTATAACCCTCTAGTCCTTATATTCCAGAGAAGACACCGGGACAATCTAACAGTCTTCTTTTATAGAAAATACTTTTCTTCTTACAAACTTTCAGAGTCTGCCATCACTGACTCTCCTACTGCCCTGTCACTTCTTGTTTCCTTCTTGATTTCTACTTCCCCATTGCCGGACAACTGTAAAATACAGATTCCTGTATTTAGTGATGCTACTCTTCAGATTACCCTTTATTCTTCTCCTTCTACTATGTCATCTTTCATCATGCCATGACTGAATAATATTTATCAACATCTCTCCAACTCTGTCCTAACTACCTATCCATACTTCCTCTTTACATTCTCCACACATTGCACCAAACCTTTTTAATATTGCCCCTCATCTCTCTTCCAAGTATAGACTGATTAACTGCAATTTAACTCAGATCAAAACAAAATTAAGTGCAAGAATCCAATCTAAAAAAGCAAGTATGCATAATTCCCAATATACTAAAAGCCTGCTATGACAAGAGATATATATCCTAATCCTGACCCCACCAATCACAATAAACACAAAAATAATTCTATCCCACACACTTCTCTACAACAACAGCAAATCCCCAACTCCGGTGATCTAATTTTTGCTGCAATAAATGTTAGAAGCATCATAAATCAAACTAAGGATCTACATGCCTGGATAACTTAATATAAGCTTGTTTTTTCTTGCTGTAACTGAAACATGGCTTAAATCCAGCACACATGACTCAGAACTTATACCTCCTGCTATAATATCATCCATAATGACTGTATAAAGAGTAAATGTCGTGGTATTGCACTAATATTTACTAAAATCCACCACATTTCCCCTTATAGCAAACCAATACCAAAATTCAGTTCAGCAGAGCTTTACATCCCTCCAGATGACAATATAGCTATACTGGAAGATATCCTACACTGGATATCCATAATATTCCCACAAGAAAAAATACTACTAGGTGAAGTGAATGCCAATTGGTTGGACATAACCTCTAACTCCTCTATATCTAGCATGAATTTATATGGTTTCACACAACTAGTTAATAGCCCCACACATTATAGCAAGACATCAAATTCCCAATTAGATGAGATCTGTGTATCAGAACCTAGCAAATACTCTGCCACAGGTACAATGTCAGACACTCTCAGTGATCATCTCCCAATCTATATTATCAGGCATCTCACACATCCAGTTAAACAGTATATCTATAAAATAACATACAATCTTTCCAAGTTTACCCAGAAACATTCTTTACTACACTATCATTTATTAACTGGAACTTCCTAAAAATCCTCCTCTTAGAAACTGTTGTAAATGAATTCAGTACAACTTTTCTAAATATCCTAAATAGCCTTGCACGTCCCAGATGGAAGAGTCTAAAAACAAATAATGCAATTTAAGCTATCCAAAAAGAGTACAACTTTAGAATGATTTGCAATTGTATTAAAAATCAAAGGAAGACAAAAAATAGTATAATAACTTTCAGAAGAATATTAAACACAACCCTATAAAATTTTGGACATCCTTTAAACAAATCTTAAATCCAGGCCAAAAACTCAACCCATCCCCCTCTCCCAATAACTCATCACTCAAAACTGCAATACAGTTCATCTCCTATTTTATAGATAGTATAGCATCTCTAACCAAGGATTCCTTAACATCTAATCCCAGCCCTGCCCAGCAGCTACATACCACCATATTCACTTTAACCTTCAAACCTGTGCCTATATCCTATATAAAACTACTCTTAAAAAAATCTTAAACTGTGCTCTTCTTCAGCTGATGACCTTCCAAGTGAGTATCTAAAAATAGCTGCCAATAGCATTGCCTATCCTATCTTAGGCCTTATAAATAGGTCAGTCCAGGAATTCCACATTCTCTCTCTCTGGAAAAAGTCACACATTATTCCTCTGCACAAAGGAGGAAATTCAGCAGACATTAATAACTTCAAACTTATAGCAATCTTATCTCCCTTCAACAAAATACTTGAAAAACATATTCAAAAACAATTGTTCGACTATTTCCTGTAGGAAAAACTCTTATCCCCTACACAACATGGCTTCCATTCTTCTTATAGCCTCACTGCCCTCCTCACCTATATATCTATCTATATATATATATATATATATATATATATATATATATATATATATATATATATTGTCAATAAAGCTAAAGAAACCAAGAAATAGCAGAAATGAGCAACGGAGCACAGTCCCAAGTAAGCTGGTTTATTTTAAAACAATAATGTTAGCAAAAAACATGCTTTCAGTGAGCCCAATGTCTCACCTTCATCAGACAAAAATACAAGCAACTAACTAGCATTTTTATATAAAATAGTTTCAATTAAATAATCAACAATCAATCAACTTTAATTTAATTAGTGCTGCATATCAAATGTAAAACATAATGAATCAAATTTTTTAATGTTAAAAACTTATAAGGTAACTTGTATCAAAGTTAAAAAACTTATAAAACCATAATAATCTTCATCATGATTACACATTATGTGTATAAATATATATGTGTATAAAATACACACTAATTAATGAACTAATTTAATTTTAAAAATCTTTATATATTAACATTTTTATATTAAAGTAATATTAGATACAAAGTTATCTTAAATGCTTAGCTACATAGTCCATAAAACAAACAGCATTCATCCATTTAATTAATGTACCTAGTTCATTTAAAACCAAGGGCAGAATATATTTTTATTTTTATGTATATATGACAGGTTGTGCAAACTAACACCATTTATCAACACTATGTCTACCTTTTTGTAGATAAAAGTTTAAGAACACAGGCAATGGATACATACTCATTTAAACCTGGATGCGTATATGTATTTTTGTCTGATGAAGGTGAGACATTGGGCTCGCCGAAAGTGTGTTTTTGCTAACATTATTGTTTTAAAATAAACCAGCTTACTTCGGACTGTGCTCCGTTGCTCATTTCTGCTATTTCTTGGTTTGTGTAGTGATTTGGTTTACGTGGTTAATAAAGCTAGAGATAATGGCAACCTAGTCTCTTCCTTATTTCTAGTCTTGTCTAAAGCCTTTGACTCAGCAGGCTTCTACTTAAAATGTCCTCACTAGGTCTCTCTCAGCCTACACTTGTGTCTCAAAAGCTACCTGTCCAACAGGTATCAGTAAAATGACAATCCACACTCTCTTCTTACCTCCCAGTCACCACTGATGTACCACAAGGTCGTATCCTTGGTCCCCTCCTTTTTAACATTTTTGCCAACACCCTCTATACATCTGCAGAACAGGCCACCCTAATACAATGCACATATGATTTCACTCTCCTTCACATATCTGATAACATGGTATACCTTCAATAAATTACTCATGAGACTTTAACAGCCACTGAAACATGGCTTCATAACTCCTGCTCATCCCAAGAAAGACCAAATTACTAATTGTTTTCCTAAATCCCTCTCTCACGAAAAAAAAAAAATTAAAGTCCTCTCTCTTGATAATACGACCACTGAAGTCACTTCTCATAATAAATTATTAGGGGACATAGTGGATGATAATCTTACATTCAACCTGCATACATAAAATTGCATAAGAAAAACTCATCAAAAAATAAGAATACTTTACAGACCCAAAGACTTTCTCAATGAGGGAACTAAAACTACACCTGCCACTACTTATCTCCTCCCCACACTTCTTTATGGTGCTCTCATCCTCACTTACTTCAAGGCTGCACAAAAATTAAAACTTGAACAATGCTATAACAAAGTTGCTAAATTTGCAGCAAATACCCCATTCAGAATCCACCACTGCATAGCACTAAAAAGCCTAAATTGGTTAGAACAGAGTCATCGACTAATACATACACAGCTTCTTACAATCTATAAAATTATCCAGCATCCATCTGCCTGTCCAGCACCAAAAGACATTCTACACAACTATGTTCCCAGACAGTCTTTGTGATCAAGTGACCAAAAACTCTTGGCTGTCTACAAACCTACGAAATCTGCTGGGTAGTGTCTGTACTTGTACAAGGTTGTTAAGGCCTGGAACTCCTTACCTGTATCCTTCAGTTCAATACCCTCCATCCCATCTTTCAAAACCACTCTGAAAGCCTTCCTAGCTAAAACTTGGCTCTGTTCTTGCTCAAAACCAGGATTAACTTAACCCTAAATGTGAACAAGAACCTTTTCATTCCTTATATTTTCTTACTCACCTTTCTTCATTTACTTGGCTTCTATCAAATTCTCTTCCCTAACTTTCTCTCTAAATATACCATAAGTCTGTATTTCTCCTCACTTCATGTTGCAATTCCTGTTTGTATTAGACTAACTTACCTTTAATATCTCTACAAACTGTCTACAATTTCTTTATTAAATGATTGTCATATAACTTGTATCAATTATTAACCAAGGTTTTAAATGATGTCTAATTTGCAACTACAAATGTTTTTATTTTTGAAGATTGTAAAATTATTGCTCTTAACATGTTTTGTAATAATTTGGATCTTTTCTCCATTGGCCTTCACTGAAAATGGGCTTCCACCCAGTCAGACTTTTCTGGTAATCAAATGTCAATAAATAAAATAAATAAACAAATCTTGCTATTTTGAAGTCTGCATTTGAAATACAGAAAATTAAATATTCAAAACAAAGTGTGACTGAGTTTTTAAATGCCTTCTTAGTTAACACAGTATAAATCCTGTATAGGGTACTTATTTTTGTTAATGTACTTGTGATATCTGGATTGCCATAATGAGAGCACTTTCTAAATACAAGTATGAACTTTTTCCTAAAAATAGACTGGTCTCTGCAATACGGTTAATTTTGACGAGTACATGACCTTAAGAAGTATTTTTCTGATTATAGCATTTTCAAATTACAGAGGATTAGAATTTTCGGCAATTGTAACCACTTTATTTTGTGTTTGAGACATGAACACCAACAAATTCAGCTCAAGATTGAAGCTCAAGAGGTGAATATTGGCATCCATGTTGAGAACACATAATACTGGGTTATGATTGCAGGCCAGCTCATAATTCTTTGTAGTGCATGGAGATGTATCTTCTCCAAGTACTACAAATTAATCAAAAGTAAAAAAAAAAAACAATGTGTTTTTCTGGCTTTGAAAGCCAGTAAAGCAGTGGGGAAGTGGTTGACATCCTTACATATTCCCTGTCTAAAGGAAGCACTTGTAACTAAACTACTGAGTGAACTTTAGCACACAGAAGGCAGAAACAGGAGCTGAAATAAAGCCATTTCATGTCCTCCTGCTATTTACGGGTCAACACTTTCTTCTTTTAGTGAAGGCTCGACCTTAATAATGCATAGTGGCTGCTTAACAATTGTTAAGCATCCCTCTAAGCATAATTAAGGTCAAGTCTCATTCTATAGCAACTCTGAACCAGGATATAATTTAGACATTTTTTAGCATAATCACAGCAATATGTGCACTACATATCTTATTTTGCTGAACTCTACATATTTATAACACAATTACTTTTCCAAAGTAATAACTGCACAACCTCTTAGAGCAAGAAATCTGGACAAAGCTATGAAAAATGGGGGGGGGGGCAAAGGCCCAAAAATAGGGACACTTTAAATATTGCTCTTAAAAACTTAGTTGATAGAATAACAGGTTTTGCATTAGCATGAATTTTCTGAAGGGTATGAAACCTGAAACTCAAATGACTGTCATTATTTTCTGACTTTAACCTTCAATGATTTGCCAGAAAACCATCATTTTATGAGAAAAAGACCAAACGTATGAGGCAAAAATCTGAACATTCTGTGAAAATATGTATAATTGAGAGGTATGCTGCACAATGTGTTGTCTCATGAGCACTGATGTAATAACAACCATATTTCTTTCACACTTGTTTTACCCTTACCCTTAAATGAAAGATAAGCAGTCTCTGTGTCAAATATTGCACATGAATTTATTAATCTAGTTTAGCATGGAGGACAAAATATTTCATTTTAAACTTTCAAGATTCACCTTTGTATTTCCATGGGTGTGATGTAGCACTGTATAATATGCACTTGTAAGGCTGCATATAATTTTTCATTACACAATGGACATCTTAATCCTGTGCAGTTCTTTCAGTCTAATCGGCTGAAAGTGCTTGATGCTGATGTAAAACATTTGTATTTGTGCAGAAAAAATAAGCATCTCACTGCACTAAAGAATAATTAAATCATGCTAACTCTCTCGTAAAGACTGAACTTGATGCTATGACAGACTCAATGACAAGTTCACAAAAACAAAGCGAAAATAAATCAGTCCATGTGTATTTATGTTTATAAGTACGTACCTAAAGAGGCCCATTGTCATTGTCACGCTAACAAACAGTGTCGTATTGTAGCATAAACAAAAGCTTTCGTATGAAAATGCAATTACTGACATCACCCTCTCATTTGTAGACTGTCTGCCTACAGATTATTACATAACTGTTTGAATCCTGTTTGAAAGTTAACAGATGTGTTTCTTTGAATTAAAATGAGTATGTCTACACTTCACCACTGTAATGGTATACCTAAGTACCCAAATAGCAGCTAAGTATGGGACAATACAGACATGAAGAGAGGCAAAATGTTTAGATAAGTAGGAACTCAAAAGGTAATTCGATAAAGAATGGAGAATTCCCAAATTTCAGAATCAAGCAGCTGTGTCTATACTTAAGGATGAAAAGGATATTTTGGTTAGCAGATTCTGTGCTAATGTCTAAATGTAGATGCTGCCATTTATACAGGGGCTAGGAAGCAGGGGTCTGGAAAGCATCCAGATGCACTCCTCTGGGTACACAGCTCTTACTGACTTGTTGCTGATTCTTATTTATGTTTTGTTACACCAGTACATTAGAAAACTTATTCTTGCTTGTTTTATGTTTGTATCTATTCTGTAAAATGATTTTTGCTTGTATCTCAAGCTGTGGCATAAAATACTCTGAATCAGTGCCACTACCAGGATGATCTTAGGATGTGTGTTTAAAATGCAGGACAGAGAGTGAAGCATATCATTAGATATCATTAGGGCAGAGTTCTGGGTTATTACTGGAAATGAACTGTGAACATGTTCATTGTTAATTTATCAGCGGAAATTATGATAAAAAATGCATTTTATAACTAGGCACAGACTTTTTAATGATGTGTTGTTAGCTATGCATTGCAGAGGATTAAAGAACTAAAGAAATAATTAAGATGTTTGTAAAAATCTGCAGCAATTGGTGATTCTTCAAATGTACTGGCTATTGGCCTCTAGTGTCACCTCTTACGGCCATTGTTGTGTCCATTAATGTGAGGTATACTGCTAATTGTAAGAAAAGGTAGCAGGTACATAGTTGCTCCAACAGTGATGATGTAAATGAATGAGATAAAGGAATGAAAATATATTGTTAGCCATTAGAAAAGATGTTTAAAGCTGACTTGTAAAAGAAATAGAAATGTTTGTACATGTTGTCCTGTCTTTGACTTGCACTAAAACTGAAACAATTCCTTTCAGGTATAGCCAACCTTGTTTTTTCTGTTATATGAAAATAGGTGAATAATTGTTATCAAAATAAAGAGATAAAATTAAAATATCTGTTCTTCCAAAAGATCAAACTTCTGCTGTTTTAAGTCTGAAGACCAGCGTATTCGGTATGAAGGTCATAATTTCAGTTTCATATGAATAACCTTCCCCTGCATTCAGCTTGGATGAGTGCATAAATCAGCCTGGTCATTGTGCCTAGTGGGCTTTGTCTGATTTCCAAAGCAAACAAATAAAAATATTTATCTTTATTAAGCAAATCTACCATTGAAGTATATAAAGCCTAAATAAATAAGTAGAGTTTTCATGTAGTATTCCAATTCCTGGATGCTATGATGCAAAATAATTCCTACCTTAAACAGTGTTCCTTCACCAGAAAAAAATGTGATTTAGTCCTATAACATTTTGCATATGCAGTCAACTTGTACTAATAAATAACTGTTGTAGAACTACATTGCAACGTGTCATTAAATAAAATGGCCGAGTGGTTACTTCATGCATTCCTTTCATTTATTCACTCATTCATTCAGTTAGCCGAGAAGCAACAATATATTTGGTGTTCGGAAATAATAAATATATTTATATCATAAACTCAAAAACTGATTGCAGAAAGAAAAAAAAAACTAAATAAAATAAAAACGTCTTGTACCAGGCCAGACAGAAAAAGCAGAACCTGTGTTGAGCAGTTTCGTTCCTTATTTGTAGCAAGAATTTCTTCATAAAAACATTGCAATGATAAAAATGCAGTGTACAAGTCAATATATACTGTTTTAGGTACAATTAAATCCACCCTAAAAAAACTGACGTCTTAGTTTCAAAAGAAAAACTACTACCAATTTCTGAACATTATCAAAGGTAATAAAAGGTAATAAAATTCAAACAAACTCAAAACAAGGCAGAAACAAGTTTGAAAAACAAAGATTAAAGGCAGCAAGGTTGCAAAGGGGTTACCTGAGCCAACTTAGTGCACATTTAATGTTAAGTGTTTCATTAAGCCCAGGGAAAGAATCAGCCCCAAGTAATAGTTGCCACTTCAGTTCACGGACTTCCAGCAGAGTATCAATATTCCCATAAAAAACATCAAGCTGTGTTTATGCATTTTTGGAATACCAAAAAACTTCCCTAGACTAGGGTTAGGCATGTACATGTATTGATACT
Source organism: Protopterus annectens (assembly GCF_019279795.1). Lineage (NCBI taxonomy): Eukaryota > Metazoa > Chordata > Ceratodontiformes > Protopteridae > Protopterus > Protopterus annectens. Next base: position 342,366,088 of record NC_056745.1, on the reverse strand, counting down.
CATCAAAAGTAATGAAATTCTCCCTTTCCAATTATTTAATCAGTTTGTCAATGCCAGCAACGTTATGTGAGACTGTTTTGAGGTCCACAACACTGTATTATTCATTATTGACAAGGCCTGACTCAGCTTTGCTGATTTAGTGAGCCTGTTCTATGAGGACTATCCCTGTCCCCTTTTCCACCCTCATAATGCATAGACGTTTATCCTTTTCTAGCTCACAAAGTGCTGTCAGTTCAATTGGAGTGAAGTTAAACCTTTTAAAGCTGTTATTTTTTTTTTTTGAGTAAGTCTCGCAGGTCACACACATTTTCTGGAAAGTCTGGAGTGTATTCTGTAGGGGTGGGTTATAAACACTTTTTCTTCTATGGCTCTTATTTATCAAAGTGCTATTTGCGGTGTAATTAAACATATCATTTGATGTATAATTTCTTCCTGATGGTTTATCCAAAACATCATCCAAAATAATTTGCAAGCTCAGCTTACTCAGATACATCCATAGGTCCTTTAATAGGTTGGGTAAACAAGCACATTGAGCGGGATAAAAGTGAATCCTCGGTTTAAAATACTAAGTGTGATTCACTCAGGAAGACTCTGTTAAATTCAAAACTAGTGAGCTGGGAGCTGTAGAAACTGCAGAAACATCAAGGTTTATTGATGTTGAGCATTCCTTCTTGGTCTTTCCTTTGCACGACCACTCCCCATCATTGTCTGTCCTCTGCCTCTTGGTGTCTGTCCAGTATTCATTCATCTCTTTGCCTTTTTTCCATTACTCGATCTCCCCCAGCATCTCAAAGGCTTGTGTGTGAAAGGGTAAAAAAGTGACCATTTTGATTCCTAGATCCCAGAAGCCCAACCTAATATGTGAAGTGTCTGGGAGAGGATGTGAAGCATTAATGTCATTGTCAGCATGAATAGGAGGAAAGGCTGTAACAGGTGGAGCAGGTGTTTTAGTCGCTGCTGCAGGAAAACCTTGCTGTGGATCCCTAAAACCTGAGTTAAAACTGTACTTGTTATGTTGCTCATCCTTAAGTGGGTATGCCCATTGATTTTAGCATTGAAAAATATCCCTTTTCAAGTTTTGTTTTGTATGGTGGATTAAAATCTCAACATGTCTTGTGATCCTTCAAGAAATCCCAAAAAGAATATGTTGGTGCTGCTGAAGGTTGGGGTGTTGTTGACTAACCAGATGCAAATCCGAAAAATATACCTCTTGTTTCAAAGATGGCCTCTAGCATTGTAGATTCCATGTGGAAAAGTCGACTGCTGATTGGGATTCCATTTCCTTTCCTTCAGTTGCTCTCTGTCTCACATGCACACACACACACACACACACACACACACACACACACACACACACACACACACACACACACACACACACATACACACACACACACACACACACACACACACACACACACACACACACACACACAGACATTGATATAGACAGAGAGAAACAGAGACTCTCCTGCATATTTCTTTGAACATTTCTCTTCAGATCAGGCCACTGCTTGATTGAAGTTCTGGAGTTACAAAGATCAGCTGATGACAAGTTGTTCAAAGATTATTAAGGTGAAATGTGTTTTCATGTGATATGTCTTCAGTGTGTCTTTGCAACATTTCATTTGACTGCATTGAATCTGAGTCTTTGACTGAACTGGGAGTATAAAATCCATTTCTGAGGCTGAAATGTAAACACCTGAACAGAATGTCTGGTCCGGTTAAACTTTTCTGAGAGTGTCTTTGATTCAGTGAGAGTATCAGTATAGTATAACATACACAACAATTTCTATCTGATGTTAGAGGAAAAAGTAAACTTGTTAATGACTTTCCTAGCACAAGACTCAATCATAACAGCACTTAGAGGTGCTTAGCAAAACTTTGTTAAAGATACCTAAGTTCTGTTAAGATTAGTTCTCACACTATGAGCTAGTAATGGACAGTGCCAGCTGGTAAAGAACTGTGGTAGAAATAAAACAGCTTTAAAAGCCTTTAGATACTTCAATATGCCACTCTTACAAACAAAATGTGTCACAGAGCAAAGTATCCAACAGCTGTCAAAGCTGTTAATTCTACATAACCACTTTGTTCCTGCCTGCTGTCTGCCTGACAGCAAGAAGTGTTTTACTGGCATTCAAAGCCTTGAAAAGCCAGTAAAACACTATGTGCTCCTACACTTAGTTTTCTGTAACTAGTAGTACATGGAGGAGATAAAGTTCTATGCACTGCAAGGAATTTATCATTAAGATTCTAATCATAGCCAGCTTTATGTGTTCTTGACATGGATGAACAGGTTTGCCTGTCAAGCTTTGCCTTCAGCAGGAATTTCTTGGTATCCATGTCTCCAACACATAATAAGCTGGCTATTATTTGAGACCCAATCTTGAGCCTCCATTTTAAAATCACGGTGTCTATATGGGATGTAGATGATTTTCTGGAAGCATAATTGCTGGCAACTACACAACTCTTTAAATGATAATAGTTATAATACCCAGGTGTCACAAGCAAACAACTTTGTGGGTGATGATATTGCCTTCTATAACTGTAGTTTAGGTAGAGAATGGAACTGCTCCATTCCACTAAATAGAATGTTGGCAGTTATCCGAGCATGAGAAATGCTCAAGACCTTAATGAATTCACTAGGGTAACTATATTTTGCCACTACCTTCCATGTGATTTCATGACTGCTGGAATGAAAGACCACTGTCAATTAAATTAAAGCCAAGTACAGGACTTGGTACTCCTACAACTTTTCTTGGACCTGTCTGGTAATGAAGATTATGTTTGCTATCCTATGAGGTGGCCTAAATCAGCAGTGGTTTTCTGGAAGGACTTCTTCAAAGTTAAGAAAGGCATTGTTGTGGCGACTACAGAAAGGGATTTTCCCTGAAGAGAAAATTAAGGAACTGTCTTGAGAATTTCTATACACTTATTTTCATTTCATTTTGAAGGCTGTTACTTTGTCTGTCTTCTCAAAAATCATCTGAAACTTATCATTTTTGTATGTTTGTGCAGTAAATTTATGTAGCTAATGTACCAGTTCTTCAATTCCAGCATTTGAGACTGTACTCAATATTCCATTTTGTTTTTGCTGTTCTTGTCTTAAGTATGCATTTTATTTCTTCATTTGTAGTTTGGCTGGCAATAGCTTCTCTTACAGATTGTTGAGTCACTGAATTAACTGTACCATTTGTCTCAGAAGGCTCACAGTTCAAGACTGTCTTAAACTATTACTTTCATTTAGTTGGAATGGCTTAATCATCTCACATGAGTCTCAACACATCTTTGGATCAGTCAGGAATAGGAAGATTAGAGCTAGGATTATAAATATGTGTTGCAACCTGAACAAAGCTTTGTATGCCATGTTTTTTAAAATAGGTCTGAAACTCCTGGCATTTCTCTTGCAGACATTCGTTCTTGATGTCTTGGATCATTTTAAAAGATGCTGCCTTGAGCTGCTGACATAAGATGTCACCTTATAATGTGCAATGATTTTTCTTGCTGGCTGAACTAGTCTTGAACCTCAGTATAATTTTCATTCAACTAGTTCTGATGATTTTGAATGGTGTCATTTATCATTTCAGCATCTGCAGTAGATGTCGATTGCAAACTCATTCCAGAGTTTTTCAATTTCTTCCTCAGCTGCATGTATGACAAAAAGTAAAACTTAAGATGTTCTGAGTTCTCATGGGCTAATGGGTCCTTAAGAGATTCTTAACTGCATTTACTAGGCATTAATTCTGATTGCTTTCCATATTTCAGACCTATTTGAATATTCCTGATAAATCTGATCAGATGATGTGTACAATAGTCACCAGTACATTTCATGTTTCCTTGCAATGTGCACATACTTTAGATATTAAACTATAACTATGATGTACAGAAGAATCTGTCAGTCCTTGCACTGAGGATATTCCTCTGTAGCCTGGCAGTTCATAATCCTCTGTAGCCTGGCGGTTGTGATGGTCAAGGTATACTCTCTTTATTTGCTCAATAATAGAACACCTCTAAAGTTTATTTTTTCTACTAATTCCTTCCTTCCTGCTGGCGCTAGAGCTGTTCTAGTGATTTGAATAATACGTCAATATAGAGAACACCAGAGTTTGTCAGTCCAATGACAGTTGGCTCCCAGTCACTGCTGTGTTATTGTTGTTGTTGCTGTATTCATCAGTTTTCAATGTACTTGACTGTAACTAGTTTCCAAGTGAGGCAAAGAGATTCTAAGTAAAGAATTTGTTATATTCACTGAGGTCCAACAACCTTGGAGCTGTGAATTTACAGTAGCTTACTTTCAGCCCTTTACATGGAGAAATGATTTTTTTTGGAATCCTCAGTGAATGCCTCAATGAAGTCTACCAGTGCAGCTGTTTTTAAGAAGTTTGCTAGCTTACTTTGGTTATTACTGGACTCATACCTCTCAACTGAAAATATTTTCGCAGAATGTTTAGATGTTTGGCTCATATTTTTGGCCTGTTCCCTTTTTTTTCCTGGCAAATCATTGGAATGATCTCAGGATTGAAGTCACTAAATAATAACATATATGTGAGTTTCACACTTTAAATCCTTTAGACAATGTATATTAAAAACAAATCCTGTTATTCTAGCAACTTTCTAAGTTTATAAAAGCAATATTTAAAATATGTCCCTATTTGTACCTCCATTTTGTCAAGCTTTGTCCAGATTCTTTGCATTAAAAGGTTGAGAGGTATGACTGAACTTCATCATTCTATTTAGAGCACATTTAGTTAAATGAAGTAATGCACTAACTAATGATTGAGCTATACTGAGTGATTCCTAAACTATGTAATTGTTCTGTACTGTGTAATTATGTGCCTTTCACATTATTCATTTATCACTTGCCCCTTTTATACATACACATGAACATGTACACATGTATGCATACTTGTATGTTTTTCTACTGTACTATACATATAGGGTAGTATTTATAGTCCCAAGATTCACACTTCCATAGTGGTTACTGGATTATTATTACAGTAATCGCAGGTTATTTACACTAAGTGAATGCAAAAGCTTTTGATAAAAAATACTCCCTGTAATGAAACATGTAAAGTTGTAGAAGTTAATCCTTAAGTATGTATGAAGTACTATGTGAAAATGTAAGCGCTCATGTAATTTCAGAAGTGACAATGTGCAAGCAGATTATAGGTATTTAAGGCAAATAGTGCAGAGCACTGCTATTTTCATTAACTTTTAAAAATATAAAGGGGTTTATATGTTTTCTATAGAAGTAGCCTTATACACCCTGATGGTTTCTTTAAAAAAGTGGAAAAAGGAAAATAGGAAAGATTGAAAAAGGGAAGACATTACAAAGAAGGAAACACAGAAGGAACACATCAAAAGGGTTGTGCTGGAGGAGGTGGGAGAGGACGGGTGCTACATTTTTGTGGGGAATAGCCCCCTGTTATTCAAATATTTTTATGTAAGAGCATAGTTCAGGTAGGAACAAGGTCAGAGGGTATAGAAAAGAAGATTATGGAAGGGGAGAGGTGAATAGGAATTCATCACAGGAGAATACCCAGTCCAGTGAATGTCAAATGTTTCCACTGTCTAATGATCTTACAGTGGAGGACCCTGTTGTTGAGGGGGTGGAACCTTGTGGCAGCACAGTGGTCAGCAGTGGCTGGGGCAGTGAGTCTTGAAGCTGCTGAAGTGCATCCTGGCCTGACCAATGCTATATTTCCACTATCTGCTCCACCACATCCTCAAGCAAGTCTAAAAGCCTACGGTCTGTGTCCTGACCAGGTTGCACTGTTTCAGGGTACCTGCAGGGCCGGTGCCATCACCCAAATCCTGTGTTGACATCCATGAATGGGTAGAGGGTGAATGTTGTCTGACATGGGAGAAATATAGTTAGGCTGCTCATAGGGATATTGGACCTGTGGAAAAATGAACATAAATGAGAGACAAAGGAAAAAAAATAAAAGACAAAAAATGCATAATTAAAGTAAAAAAGAGCGAGGGAGGTCAGAGAGAAAAATATATTCACTCATATTGTATACAATCAGTGCAGTCTTTATTAACAGTGATTTCTTATTTTTATTAAATCTTTACTCTGAAAAAGAATCAGGAAAATGGTACCCGAAAACTCTGAACAATCATTATAATGACATCAAGTGGTGATTATTTTACATCTGCAGTCTTCTTATATGAAGGAGATATTTTTATTTTTTTTATTTTATTTTATTGACATTTGTTAATCGGGTTAGTCCAGCTGGGCTTGTGCCCTGTTTTTAGTGGAGTCCCAAGGAGAAAAGCTCCAAAAAACATACAGTTTACAGAAAAATAACACTATATGCATTCATAGTATAAGATATTGATTATGCAATAATAATTAGAATTCAACAGCAAAATGTATTTATTTTATTTATTTATTTATTTTACATTTGTTGACTGGGCTAGTCTAGCTGGATATATGTCCATTTTCAGTAGAGGTCCGGGAAGATAAGCTCCAAACAGTTCAAATAAAGTTCACATCTACAGCAGTACATATTTAAAATGCAAATACTTTCACTGTAAAGAAAAAAAAATAGGTGGTCACACATTTATAAAGTATAAAAAAATGCAAAATATTTGAATAGACTTAGTACAATTACTAATGAAGTTACAATTAAATGTTTAGAAAGAATAATAACTAAAAAGTACAGTATAAACGTAGATAAGAAAGGAAGATAAAAATAAAGTAAAATGGAGTAGCAGTTGAGTAATACGTCTAGTAGTACAACATGTCACTTTTTTAAGAATACAGTAATAAGTAAGAGTGTGATGGAGAGGTAGAATAGTAGTTGTTAAGATGAAATTGTTGCAGAGATGAGAAGGTAAGGTTGAACCAAGTAACAAGAGCATGTTGGTCAGTCAGGTTTAGAAAAGGGGCACATCCAGTGTGTTTTGAGGAAGATCTTAAGCAATAGAGGGAAGTGTGGAAAGTTCAGACTGAAGTCGATTCCAGGTTTTTCCAACAGTATTAGAGAAGAGAGAGTCTTCAGCTCTATTGTTTGATTTATTGATATTTACAAGAAGTTTTTGTGAAGATCTTGGGACTTCAGGTTATAGTAGGGGTGAATAAGGTTAGATAGGATGGGTGTCTTGGCAGGTTGATAAAGTATTTTATGGGCGATGGCAAGTTGATTAAACACTTGTAGTTATATCTATCCTACGTTTACAGAGAGAGATTTAGTTACAAATTTACATCAAGAGTTTGATCCATCAGAATGAGCATAAAGTAGAGAAATACCCCCAATACAGGGAATATATTGTTGAGAGGGGGTTACAGACACGGTTCCCAAGAGGGAAGAGAGGAGTTAAGTTGGGGCTTGCCAAGGACAGATTTTGGTGTTAAGCAGATGATGTTTAAGTTTTTCTTACAAAAAGTGGGATGAGTGACTGGTGGAACATATGTCTCTAGGAAGTTTGCTCCAAATTTGGGTGATGGAGTCTTTATATTCGACTTTGACAACTGCTTTCTTAGGTTGGTAGGTGTGTAGAAGTTGCTGATTAGAGGTACAGAGAGTGCGAGAAGGTGTCTAGATAGAGATTAAGGAAGAGAGACAGAAGGCTGAGTGGCTAGAAAAGATAATCAGGTGTAATGTAAGAAATAGTAACACATTTGCTGATACAGATTGCTCTGCAGCTGTATACTTCTTGTATTATATTTTTTTTTAAATACTTCTGGATTTATACTTACAAAAGAAATCAAAAAATCAGTTATTATTCAACACATTTCTTTGAAGAATGACAACTTTTTTATTTCAGAATAATGTTTGCATGCTCACACGTATCTTAGGACAGTCTATTGAGGCTTCTTTGTTCCTGTTCAGATTATTGGAATGTCCTCCAGCTGCGTATAAAAGATTTAGAGGAGGGTCGCTTACCTATCATAGACATGTGCTCAAATCTTTCTTACATTATTACATTTATTAATAAGTAAAGCACAGAATTCATGCTTGTACTTGCACTGACTCTGTTGGCTTATTTCTGTATCATTTGGACTGAATCCATTTTTCTTATATGCTTATATGTACTAAGCAGAAAAGCAAATATTTTCATGAAGTATCTCTACTAAAGCCATCTGTAATATTATATCTTTATTGTTTACTGCACGTTGAACTAAAGATATTTTGATTTCCTTCAAGTTATTGAATTTGATGTTCATGTACAGCTTGCCTGTTTGAGAGACGGTTACTTTATTCAAGCTTTGCAAATATTTCCATTGAAATTATTGCTTTGTACTATACCTTGCATACCTTACTCAGAACATTTAAATTTGCTGTATTCAACACACTTTAAATTCTGAAAATAAGGTATTCAGCAGTATATTTCTCACTAATGACTGTACTGGTCATTCAGTTGCTACTCCAACCCCATCCACACCTCTCTCTGCCTAGGATGTGGTGGCTATAAAATGTTAGCCATTTTGTACATGTGTTTAATATCTTGAAAGAAATTACTATGTTATACAATTATCATATTAATAAATAGCATGTGGTCTACAGAAACCAAAGCATTTTTAGCTGTCTGCCTGTAGTATAAATAATTAATAAGCTAATATGTACAGTATATGAAATTATGTGACAGTGCAAACATGTTCTTAGCTGTTTGTGTATAAATACAGATATATGTATATATATATATATATATATATATATATATATATACGCATATATATTTCTGGGTCCCCTACAGATGAATGAAATCCCAAAAAGTCAACTTTCATATGGGCGAGGCCATATGATCGACTTTTGGAATTTTGAATGCTCAGAACGGACATCTCCGTATAATTTGTAATGGGAAGATTTTCATCTTCCACACTGTAGTGCGATCTTGGAGTTGGTAAATTTAAATTGCAGGGGATGTGGGGGTGCAGGGGGGCTTGCCCCCCTGCTAACAACATGTAGGTAAGTTTTTACTTTGTGTTTTTTTAAACCATGTTCGAAGTCCCAAAAGTCGATCATATGGTCTTGGCCATATGAAAGTCAGCTTTGTGGGATTTCAATCATGTATAGTAGACCCATATTTATATGTATATGTATATGCCTGCACATTTATATTTTTATATGTTTACTGACATAGATATTTGAAACTTCGAACATGGTTTTAAAAAAAAAAAACAAAGTAAAAATGTACCTACACATTGCTAGCAGGGGGGCAAGCCCCCCTGCACCCCACATCCCCTGCAATCCTTTGTGTATAAAAAGGATGTCTGCATATAAACATGCCAAACATGTATACAGATGCAGTTCTGATTGCAGATAAGTTTATGCTTATTCATACTATTAGATTACATATCAGTGCATATTAATACTTAACACATACATTTTGGTTTGCATTTAGCTGCATTTATGCAGTGTTTATCTAGCATATCTGTAAAACCTATTTTTGCTAAGATTTAAAAATAAAATGTTAAAATACTTACTGTATAATTCTCCCCTTCAAAACCTCAACTTTTCTTGCCACTCAGCCTTCTGGCAGACCTGTACCTCTGCTTGACATCATACCTATGCTGACACTGGGCCCAGAGCTGGTGATCTCTGTTAAGAATGACAGGTGTTCACCCAACTCTTGTCCACTCCATTTCAGGTACTGATCTTTTGATCTTGTCCTGGTATAACTCCTACAAGAGTTCAGCTATGATTTTGGTCTCCTTATCAGACCAGTTTGGAGATTGGCGTCATGTTTTCATAGGTGCTGCCATCTTTTGAAGTGCCAGTACCAAATTGAAGAATGAAAGTACAGGGCTATGGTTCACAGGGCTGGAACTATACACTCTAGGATATGACATCACCATAACCAAACTCAGTTACCATGTAGGGTCATTAAGTATGGAACATGCTTTCACAAGTTTGGTTTTACTTTTTTGTTATTTGTTATTTGTTTTTAATGGAATTCTTTTATTTTTTCCATGGCAAATTAAAGTAATTAAAAAATTCCATTTTTATCTGCTTATATGTGGTTTTGCTTCTGTGCAGTAATGTTGTAATCTCTGTTTGCACAATTGAATTTAAGGTCATACATTACTCATTTTTTGTAAGTATGCTTTTCTAAGTATTGCATCAGGAAATAATGTGGGGTTTTGCACTTTACTTTATGAAGAGATTTTCTTGTTGGTGTCACTTTGACATAATAGACACTAATAAGTGTTTTTTGGTAAAAAGGTGTCTCACAGTATGCAGAATAAGTGTGTTTTGGTGAAAAGGTGTGCCACAGTATGCAGGATGGCCAGGATTAGACTAAACTATTGTGCACCCTAAATATTGTTGACTCCATTTTTCCTGTTCTATGTATAGGGAAATCTGAGATATATTAGGCTTGTTCACATGTTTCTAAGGCCTGCTTGGCTCAGTGAATGCCCAAGCAGCTCATTCATAACTACCTAAAGTCTTGTTATATGAATCTGTTGATATATGCACTCACATATTACTGTGATAAAAGAAGATAATCAGACATCCTTCATAAGGGATACCAACAACAACCTGCTCACCAGTCCACAGGACATCAAAGACAGATGGAAGGAGTATTTCCAACAGCTTCTGAATGAAGAAATCCCCACAGAACAACACTGCCCCAGAAACAGCCTATAGTGAGAGAAGAAGAGGAGCCCACCCTAGAAGAAGTAAGAACAGCACTAAGGAAGATGAAGTCAGGGAAACCAGCAGGCTCAGATGAGATCACAGCAGATATGATAAAGATGCTGGGTGAGATAGGGGAGAAATGGTTTCTGAGGGTGTTAATAGCAGTGTGGAGAGAAAGGCGTATCCCAGATGACTGGAGAATAAGCATACTCATGCCAATGTACAAGAACAAAGGGGATATCCACAATTGTGGGGAGTACAGAGATATCAAACTCCTACCACATTGCATGAAAGTTCTGGAGAGGGTGAATGCTAAATGGATATGCAGAGTAGTAGAATGTAAGATGGGAGATGAGTAGTTCGGATTCAGATTAGGATGCAGCACAATTGACCCAATGTTTGCAGTGAGATAGATACTTGAGAAGAAGCTAGAGATGAGGAGATAGTCCAACTAGGCATTTCTAGACTTGGAGAAAGCATATGACAAGGTCCCAACAAAGCTGATCTGGGCAGTACTGCAGTGGTTTGAAGTCCCAGAAACACTGGTAGAATTAGTGCAGTCTATGTACAAGGACCCAGTGACTCAAGTACAAACAGTGTTTGGCCTCACAATGGGGTTCCCAGTGGGAGTGAGTGTACATCAGGGTTCAGCTCTGAGCCCACTTCTGTTCATACTGGTGATGGACTACATTAGCAAACAGGTTGGAGGGGACAGATCAACAAAGCTGATGTATGCAGATAATGTGGCAGTACAGGCAGACTCTGAGCTAGAACTTCAGCAAAGGATAAGAGAATGGAATGCAAATCTGAAGGCACATGGGATGAAACTAAGCACAGATAAGATGTTGGTAATGGCAGCAAATTGGGGAAATCAGAAGAAGCTGAGAATAGAGAAAGAAGGGAACATAGTGGAACACGTAAACAGCTTCAATTATCTTGGAGGGGTGGTTGAGGAGAAGGGTAATCTGAATTAAGATGTTAAAGTTAGAATCAGAGGAGCTGCAGTCAACTGGCATAGAGTATCAGGTATAGTCTATGACAGAAGAATGCCAAAGAAGCTGAAAAGCAAGGTGTACAAGACAGTGGTGCGACCAGTACTACTGTATGGTACAGAAACCTGGGCAGTAAAGGCAGAACAGTTGAAGAAGCTAGAGGTAATGGGAATGAAGTGCCTGAGAAAGTTGGTAGGATGCACACTGTGGGACAGATGAAGAAATGAGGACATAAGAGCAGAAGCCAAAGTAGCTCCAATTGCAGAAAAGATCAAAGAAAACAGATTACGGTGGTTTGGGCATATGAGAAAAGCAGAAGACAATCTGGTGAGGAAGATTTGGGACAGACGGGAAGAAGGTAAGAGGAGGCAAGGACATCCAGCAAAGAGGTGGAGGGATTGCATGAAAGAAGATCTGCGACAGTCAGGCATGAGTGTTGAAGAAGGCAGGAATGGCACTTAATCGAGAGAGTTGGCGACAGTTAACATGACACCCCAACCCCATGTAGAAAAAAAATGGGAAAAAGGGGGCTGATGATGATGTTGATTACTGTGATTCAAAGATACAAGCATAACTCAACCTAATCTGTATACCAAACACTTAAATTAATCTAATTTTACACAAATAAGTTTAATACTGCCATATTTAGTTGTGATCACTTGAGTTAGGAAAATGAAGTAAGATAAAAAGAGCAATAAGGTTATAAATTATTAGGAAGTAATTCATACTGAATTTGCAGAACACTTGTTACTAACAGAATTGTGTGTTTCATTGTTGTGAATGTCAGATGCACTTGATTCATGTTAATAATGATGGCATGAATGCCATTTATAAAATGGAATTCTTGACATAAACAATGGACATGTATGGGGAAGTACTACTGATGGCAATGTGAAAGATAAACATTTGCATTTTTTTAATGTATAGATTATGCTATACGTGATATTAATGCATAATTTGAATGGAGAAAAAATCTGATGTGTTACATTTTCATTGTTGTATTGTGTTGTCAGAATATATGCTGCTTTACTGTGGCATTTGTGATTTTCACTCATGAATGAAATTCCACGGCAGTATAAATACAGTAAAGTGGATGGAGAAGGATTTCATCTCTGTTAGCAATGGCATAAGATGGCACTGTAATGATAAGTGCTTGTAATATTATTATGAATTTGTGGAAGATGCTGTACATGTTAATACAACACAGTTTTAAGTGGGTAAAGTTGGACTTGCAGTATGTCTTATGATTATGGGTGTTGTGTCACCATTAATGTTTTCATACTAGAAGGCAGACATGCTCTCATTGCTGTGTTACTTGACTAATGAGTGAATCAAGCTTCAGGATATTACTTTAGCTTGTTGTCTTAGGTAAATGAAAGATGTAACAGATCAGATCCAGAAAGAAGAAAGATAATTTTAGCCATGAGGAGAAATGCATCCTCATGGCAGCCCCTAGGAGATATGGCAAATGACTGTTTGGAATAGGGAGACCCAAACAAGCTAAGAGGGTAAAATCCTGGAACCAGGTGGTCTTGGATATAATCGCTGTTGGCAGAGGGAGCTGCACATTAACACAGTGCAAGAAGAGGGCCAGTGATATGGTTGAATGTGCCAGAGCAAAGACAAAACAGAATGCAGTTGCCCATAGCAGTGCTGGGAGGGACCTCAAATACTGATTCCTTTGACACATGATGAGGAATATCTCTTCTATATTTGGGGGATGAATATGAAACAAATAGCAATGTCACAAGAATAATCAGAGGTGGTGTGGATACTAGCTATCTGCATCATCAATAAACATCTTCTCAGGAAGATTGATTTGACCACTGTATCATATTTATACAGATAAATGACTGCAAAGGTGAAATATTTACATGTAACACATGACATTTACTATTAATAGGTGAGCCCTCCACCTCTGTACATAATGAAATTGAATAGTGTGTGCATGGCAAGTGTTCTCCGCTCTTAATTACTGAGCATATAGCATTATACTCCACCATCTGAGTAGAAATGTAATTAATTAATTCTTTACAGAGTCAGCAGTACAAATGAACAGTTCCACTATATCAGTAAATTTAGAAGGTAGCAAAAGTGGAATGACTAATGATGATATAGTCATATTTATGAGACAGCCTGAGGAAGGTGGCATACAGTGGCCAAGTTTAATGGCAAGATCACACAACACATAACATATAAATAATGCTGTAGGAAGTGACACTGGATCACAAAGTTAAGTACATGGTGTCATTCCACTAAAGACTATAGAGGGAGAAAATGCATGTATTTCAACACCCGTGTCTCCAGACCCACCTGAACATCTTTTGGATGATGGCAGTAATTGAGAAGTAACAGCGTCCATACCTTTACAAAGGGGTACAAGGTGCAGACCATGTCACAGCTACTTCAAGAAACACAAAAAGCATTGGTTGCCCAGCAGCAAATGTGCCATGATATGGTTAAAGCTCAGTGCACTCCCACACAGAGTCAGCTAGAAAAGGTCAGAGTGTTGCAGGGTGTACGCAAGGATTTTCAGCAGTACATGGAAATGACAGAGAGTAGGGATAATACGTCAGTCCATAGTATGGTGACACACCAAGTGTCCATGTTCACCTCCATTCATAAAGTAGTGAAGACTTACCAGACTCAAATATGAGTCAGTGTGTTGGAAGTAGAAGAGGATGGGGCATTGTCTGGACACATGGGGGGCATAAAACATCACAGTACATTTTACAAACCATAGTATGAGTGCCTGTATTCAAAGAAAATAGGGAATTTTTTTTCAAAAAACATTTTATTTTGTTTTTATTATAAACATATGCAAATGTACATATAACAAATACAATAAAATAATAGCAAAACGATTTACAATATTTACATTCATCCATGATAAACAATCATTTTATCCATGAGAAGTTATCAGTATTTGTTCAAAAGGTCTTCCAGTTTTTGCCATGCTATTTTTTTATGAGTAATGTTATGAGTTCTATAACAAATGGTTTGCAGTTCTTTTTTACAAGCAATTTTTGTTAAATTAATGAATTCTTTAAAGATCAAATCTTGTTTACTTTTCCAGTTCAAAGTAATAACTTTTCTGGCAATTGCAAGAATTGACCACAGTAACTGAATCTGAAATTTAGATATTACATTAGGTATAGGAACATTGAATAGGATTAGTGAGTTAGAAATATGACAGTTATCAGACCATAAAGCCTTTACAAAATATTTGAAGTCTTTCCAGTATTGAGCAACATTTCTACATTCAACAAACATGGGAGCCCAGTTGGCCTCTAGTAATTGATCATATTTCCAACATTTGCTTTCACTGTTTTTGAGTATAATATTTATTTTATGTGGAGTATAGAAACTCCTATTCATAAATTTCCATGTATACAATCTTCAGTATAATGAAGAAGAGGTACCATACGTAGATTTCAATAACAGTTTTTTGGATTCTCAGATATTTGTTCTCCATTAATCTTTGCATAGTAATTCCAAAAACCTGAGTCAAACTATAGAGTGTCTTCTTTTAGTATCTTATAGATAGGTGAGATACTTAATTTTTGATCATCTGTCTTTTCAAGACACCTGATAAAAAGCTGGATCAAACTAGGTATAGATTCAGTCTCTAGGTTGATTGATACTCTCATTTTGTTTTCTATAAACTGCCATAATGAGTGCATAAACAACCAACTGTCTTGACTATTATCAGAACTACATAGAAGAAAGTTTAATGGTTTAATTCTCTTATTTTCAATAAACTGATGCCAGAATAGCAAGTTATTTTCCTTTAATTTTTCCATCACATTGATGTTGAAAGAATCTAGGTAATCAGGGTAGCATGCTATAGGGAATATAAGAAATAGGAACTGTTTACTGTTGTAATTACAATCAATTAAATTTTTAAAGTTATTAAATATTTGATTAAGCTGCGGTGGTGGTGCTGCGGTAGCGTTGTTGCCTCATAACAAGATGTTGTCCTGTTCGATTCTCAGCTAGAGCGTCTTCTGTGTGGAGGCATACATGAACGGGGCATGCCTTCATTGAAGGTTGTGCGTCAGGGCTGGTAATCCAGTACGTAAAAATCCGCTACCAATCATTAGCGGACCGGAGTTCCGCTGTGGCGACCCCTAACCGGGAAAAGCCGAAAGACACAAATAAAATTAAATATTTGATTAATGCCATAAGAAAAATGATCAAACTTTTTATTAAATAAACAAAATTCACGTAAAAGTCAATGAACTCTTCTTATTCTGTGTTGTTCCTTAAATTTATTTTCTATAGTTCTGACATCAGTTATATGACTCTCACATATTATTTTCCACCCAGATATATAGGTAGGTGAAATTCAATGTAATATTACATTAATTATAACTGATTTGGAATAAAGATCTAAGCTATGGAATGCTACCTCATTACTGTTCCAAGCTCTAATGTGCCATTTATATGCAATCCTAGGTTTTAAGGGGAACCATAAAAATTTAAGTAGCATGGAATCTAATTTTTAAATAAGTTTTTGGGAGGCAGTAGTATCAATGACTGTATATAAAACAAAATTTTAGGTAAAATTATCATTTTAATTAAAGAGAGCCTATCCTCCATTGTGAAGAACATTTTATTCCATCTTTTGATTAGTTTATTAATGGTGGTTATTAAATTACTGTAGTTTAGTTTAACAGACTTTTTCCATGTACTCTTTATACTGACACCCAAATATTCTAAACCATCCATCTACCACCTCTCCAACACCAAAAGACACAAATTATCCATCTCTGCTTAGAATATAGTATATAAAAAAAGAAATGCATTATGAAAGCAACTAAAGAAATCTGAGTCCATGAAATATACATTTAAATGAGAGTGTCCAATATAACTGAAGCTATATGAATATGTCACATATATTAATAGCACCTCTGGTAAGTAGATATGTCAGAAATACACATCAGATCAAGGTATGTATAAACATTAGAATCTGAAGGTTAAGAAGATTGTCAACATTTCCAAGACTTTTCAAGAAACATTAGATGTTTTAACCATTTTGTCAGTCATCTAGCTAACATTTTCACGTAAGGTTCTGTTGAATATATATATATATATATATATATATATATATATATATATAAAACACTGATTGCAAAAAAAAGTCTCACAACCCTCTGTTTAGTTACTAAAGGTTTAGTTATGTAACATAAATCCAATTTTAACATGCATAATGAGTTTTCTAATGCAGCTCCTAGTTCATTTGATGTTATTTAGTTACTAAAAGTGTCATTGAATCTGCAGAATGTTTGCATCTATAAAAGAACATAGGTATTTTCAAAGGAGTTAAACACTTTCATCAGAACTAATTATTTTCCATTTAAAGTATCTAAGTGAAGGATAACAGAATTTCAAGAGAAAGGAATTCTAAAGACAGCTATTTAACAAGTTCAAAAGGTCAAATGATGTCATCACTGTTGTTTCCTCAAGCTGCAGCTTCATAAACTTGTTAAAAACTATCTAAATAGGCTCATACACAGCTAAGGTTGTCTCTAGTGAGGATAAAATAATTTTCAATGGGAAAACAAATCTTGAAGCTTTTAGAGTTTACAGAAAGCAAAAAAACAAAAAAAACACTCAAGCTGCCTTATCAGTACATGTCATGAATCTCCACAATGAGAACAGTCACACAGACCACCAACTTCCTCACAAAACATCAACATCATGAAAAAATTAACCATTTCATATAAAACCAGCTATTTAGAAATAACAACAGCTGCCTCAAATCAGAAATCATTTTATAACATTTCATTTACCCATCAATTAACCAGACCAGAGGAAAAAAAAACTAGTATATATCTATATATATATATATATATATATATATATATATATATATATATATATATATATATATATATATATATATATATATATATATATATATAAACTTATATTTAGCCATCTATAAAACACCATTAATGTTTATATGCATCTAAACAAAGAGTCTAAAACATCTAGTTAGAAACACTAATCAGAAACAAATTGTTACCCCACCACTGACCCACTAGAAAAAAATGCACTTTGGCATTAAATCAAATTATACTATTACTGAAGAATTAGAAGACATATATCATTTGTAGTTATTTAAAAGAGAAAAGTATGTAAAGCACTTATAGTGGGGAAAAGAGAGAAAAGGAATATTAGTAAGAGAAAGGAATAGGAAGAAAGAAGAGAAAGAGACAGAGAGATAGTATGTTATTTAAATACTTAGTACTATATGTAAATAGAAGAAGTAGATATAGAAAGGAAAAGAGAAAGTTAATAATAAAGATAATTCACATTACTTTACAGTATAGAGATTTTTCAGAATCAAATATGATTCATAAAACAAAGGATTTAAAATTAGAAGGAATTTATTCATTTGTCCTTTAGTTTCTTAGTTTTGTTTGCTCCTTCATTCACAGACCATCCATTTTTGTTGCCAGTCTCTTCAGACTCTGGGATGACCGTTCCATTTCTTCTATATCTGACAGTATTTTCTTCTTTTAGATAAATTCTACTGCTTCTTGTAGGGAATCAAAGATCTTCACTCCTTCTGGCAAGGTGATTTTTATTCTTGCAGAAAAAGAATTTGAGCTTTAATATTGGCTTTTTTCAAGCACTTAATTATAGGAACTCAATCCTTTCTTCTGGATATGACTGTAGAGGTGTAGTCATTGTTAAAACTAATAACTTTTTCACCCATCTTGATAGGGGAATTAGTCCAAGCTGATTTCAGCCATAAGTCCTTGTCTTGTGAGGAAAGTAACTATTATAGACCTGGGGATAGGTGAACTCAGAGACAAAGCTGGATTGGCCAGGGACCGATGAGCCCTCTCAATTCCAAAAGAGAGGGATTCAGGCATGTTTAGTGCTGATGAAAACCACTTATTGAGGAATTCAATCATGTTAGCACCTTCTTTCTCAGGAATTCCATATATTCTTTGTTAGTCCTCCTTGATCTACTTTCAAGGTCTTCCAGTTTCTCAATCAGCCTGGTGTCTTGTTTCAGAAGAAATTCATTGTGATGTTCATTTTCTGTCACTCTAGTATCCAGGTCAGTTACTGTTTTCTCTAAGACAAGAATCTGTTCAGATTGATTTTTTACTATTCCATTTAGAAGTTCCAGTTGTTTACTGCATTCTTGTTTGATAGTATCCATTTTGTTTTCAAATTTGTCCATTTGTAGTGACAGTTCTTGGATGTTTGTTATTATAAGATGCAGTTCTTTCTTCACTGCACTCTCCTGGTGTGGGTTCTTCACGTTGCTCATGTTTTTAGTGACAGCTCTTGGATGTTTGTTATTATAAGATGTAGTTCTTTCTTCACTGCACTCTCCTGGTGTGGGTTCTTTGTGTTGCTCATGTTTTTAGTGACAGTTCTTGGATGTTTGTTATTATAAGATGTAGTTCTTTCTTCACTGCACTCTCCTGGTGTGGGTTCTTCACGTTGCTCATGTTTTTAGTGTCAGTTCTTGGATGTTTGTTATTATAAGATGTAGTTCTTTCTTCACTGCACTCTCCTGGTGTGGGTCTTCACGTTGCTCATGTTTTTAGTGACAGTTCTTGGATGTTTGTTATTATAAGATGTAGTTCTTTCTTCACTGCACTCTCCTGGTGTGGGTTCTTCACGTTGCTCATGTTTTTAGTGACAGTTCTTGGATGTTTGTTATTATAAGATGTAGTTCTTTCTTCACTGCACTCTCCTGGTGTGGGTTCTTCACGTTGCTCATGTTTTTAGTGACAGTTCTTGGATGTTTGTTATTATAAGATGTAGTTCTTTCTTCACTGCACTCTCCTGGTGTGGGTTCTTCACGTTGCTCATGTTTTTAGTGTCAGTTCTTGGATGTTTGTTATTATAAGATGTAGTTCTTTCTTCACTGCACTCTCCTGGTGTGGGGTCTTCACGTTGCTCATGTTTTTAGTGACAGTTCTTGGATGTTTGTTATTATAAGATGTAGTTCTTTCTTCACTGCACTCTCCTGATGTGGGTTCTTCACGTTGCTCATGTTGAGATCTCCAGTAGAAAACTTATTGACAGGAATAATTAAAAAAATTCTCTTGACTATGTATTAATTTTTAGAAAATAATAGAGTCTATGTTAATCTATTTTTAGTATACTTTTAGATAGATTTTTCTAAAAATTAAAGTATATTTCCTGTCAGGATATTAAAATCTAAGCAGAGCTATGGATTTCTGCTGCTATCAGACTGGCATCTTGGCCATGCCCCCTCTGAAAATAGGGAATGTCTGATGAACAGGGACAGGAGGCCACAGCATAGCGCACACATTGCACTGTATGCATCAGTTATACTCTGTGTTTTTTATAAAAAATGAAACACTAACTTAAATGTCATGGTCCATAGTTCTACAGTAGGCACTGCCTCTTTACCTACACTGTTGTTTGCTGTGAATGAGCCTGCACATGGGGTCCCTCAATATTGTTGCCTGCTGACCATCATGCATCATACTAGGCTTGAAATGGGAGCTGTAGTGACAACATGGGTCACTGCTCCATCATTCATGGCATGATCATGCTGTGCAGAAAGCAACATGCAGTAAACATCCTGCATGCAGTAACTTAGTAATACTGAGGGCACCCCCAGACTCATCCAGGAATCTGAAATAGGCTTTTATTATGTCAAATGCTTTCTGAGTGGCAATACAAGTTTGGGATAGGGCTATATTAAATTCATCTTCCACAGTTCCATCTGAATTTCTCACAGATGTCATAAGCCATGGCTCCAGTGGATATCCTACATCACCTGAAAAACAGAAGAAGAAAGAGAAAAGGGGGCAAAACAAAAGAAAGGTGATTTAGTATCAAGCAATACATTTTACTATGAATAACTATTTAAATGATAAACAAATTACCACTTTCCAACAAGATGACCATTAGATATCCTACCATGAAGGAACATGCAATAGAGTGAGCTTGTATGCCATATATGGAAATCGTGCACTGCCAGCATGCTGGCCAGACACATTAGTGATACACACTCATGCATTAGACACTACCTGGCAGTTTAAGGAATGATAACCTTTCCTATTGTGATAATGACCCCCCAGTGGACCTAATGGGACTCTAATGGCAACCTGGCTGAAATGTATTGTACCAAGCACCTCAGGGAAAAGTGCCACCCTGTAACAGGCATGCAAGTTCAGGTTTGGTCCTGAGGTGACATAAAAAAATAAATGCACTGATCTGCATATGCCAAGAGTATGTTCAGGAACTGCTGAAGTATCTTCAAGGCAGAAGCATGTGAGATACCCAACATGTTATCAATCTGTCTCTGGAAAGTCACCATGGCAAGTATAGTGAGGGCTATATATCCCTTGGTATCCATAGGGAAAACAAGGCCATTCATTCCCCCAAGTACACCTTTCGGGGCCACACATGCTCACTAAGACCCTTACAATATCCCTATCCACACTGATTCTATCAAGATCTTCCTAATTTAAGTCCCTCTAAGCACAAGCATTTTTGGTTCAGCCAAGACAAGCAGCTCAGACAAGGAAATAGCCATGCTTGCAGTAAGGGAGTGCATCTTTGCGCATTGCAAAGTAGATACAAAAAATGAAATTCTGCTTTTTATGAAGCATTTATGGATGGCATGGAAACACATTAAATATGGCTATGGATCAAACACAGGAAGTAAGTAAACTTATTAGAATAAGAATTTTAAATAATTTCTCATTACCATCTCATTATTACTTCATTTACTTAAGTTTATTCACATCCGTCATGCATTAGCGTAAATGGTCTCTTATGAATCACAATAGAACTGTGATTAAGCACAGATCATGTGATTGCCTTAACTCATTTGTGAAACTACTATGAATACCACACATAGTGTTTTTTTCCTCCACTGCATTGCTCATAACATCACTCTGGTGCTATCTGCTTCTTCCTTCTGTCTGCCTCTGAGTCGCTCCTATGCCCCCTACTTTGTAATTATGGTATTTAACAGATGCTTTGCATATTCTGAGTGTACTACTTTATCTGATATTACCATTCTTGGTCCTACATTATACATTAACTATTTGCAATTGTCTATTTTCTATACTGTATATATTATTGTTTGTTGCTGAGCATGATTCTCTTCAAATTTAGACTTGCGTTATTGTATCATCTCTTGTTTGTGTATTAGATTTTTACTTGTATCTCTCATTTTTCTGCCATTACAGCCCAGTTCATGGTTGAAAATGGTTCCTTCACCAGATCACTTACCCAGATAATAAATGTGAAATACATGAGAAAATAAGTAAACTTGTATATTAGCTTATTAAAAAACTGAAGCCACAAATATTGTCTTCATTAATGTGAACTTCGTTTGGACAAGCTGCCTTGCTTAAGGTAGTTCTTTTGATGTTAATGGTTGTAAGTTACTTGATGGAGTTGATAACAGTTCTTCCTTTTGTTTATTTATTATAGGGATTGTGTATCAAATTTCAAACCAGACATTTTGCAGTGTGGACAGTATGTCACTGTTCTACTGACTTGAGGGTTATTTGCAAGTTTTCCATGTCTTTGCCGTGTCTTTGTACCTCAGTATTTTTCTGCCTGTATTAAGCATACCTGTAGCTTAAAAGATGGAGTTTTGTGCCCACAAGTCCAGCTGTATTTATTAAGGTAGTATTCATACAGATAGTTGATGAGGACTATCTCACTGCTTGACCCTGACCTAGGTCATGCGTATTCTCTAAGTCCACAAATATCAGTGGTCTTCTGGTAATAGGACCATACTCTTATATTGTTTGCCTTAATTCTGTAGCACCATTATGTCTCCATAACAGGGTTGTTCATAGGTTCATAGGATGATACTAGGCTATTGGCCCAGAGGCCCTTATGAACCTAGTCAAGAATTTTGCCTGTGTTCCCTCAAAGTCAGTACCTGTTTCCCCTGTCCAGCAGGGACACAAGATGGGATCCCAGGGGTATATTTTCTGTTTCCCATCCAGTTGTCCAGGTTCCTATTAAAGGGGGCTAGAGAGGTACTCTGCTTGACATGAAGAGGGAGTCTATTCCACAGACGGGGGAGTCTTTGGGACACAAATCTATCCTGCCAACAAGTTCTATTAATGTCACAGACCAAGTTAAGGCCTTGCATGTGGGTTGTGTAAGTGGAGTTTGTCTTTGATATGCAGCAACTCCATCAAGGCTAGGTCTGAAATGGCCTTGTATGCCAGGCACAAGTCACCTCTGAGCAGTCTGTATGAAACTGAGTAGAGGGACAAAGCTTTTAGCCTATCTGAATAGGGTAGGTGTTTGAGACCCTGGATTTTCCTGGTCAGGAACCTCTGTGGTCTCTCCAACTGCTGCATGTGCTTGGCAAGGTACATGCCGAAGAGGGTATTGTACGCGATAATGGGTCTGATAAGGGAGGAGTACAGTTGTAGGTAGTTTACTTCAGTTGTTTTAGCTATGTGCTTCATTTATGCTGTTTTGAATGTGTTCCTTTATCTGTACCTCCTACCATTGGTTTTCAGGCCTATCCCATGCACCACCTAACTTCCTCTTTTGATGTCTCAGTGCAGCCCCTTAGCAAGATGCCTTGATGATGCCATCATAGTGATAGTGGGATCATG
This sequence comes from Protopterus annectens, assembly GCF_019279795.1. Classification (NCBI taxonomy): domain Eukaryota; kingdom Metazoa; phylum Chordata; order Ceratodontiformes; family Protopteridae; genus Protopterus; species Protopterus annectens. Next base: position 342,342,898 of record NC_056745.1, on the reverse strand, counting down.
TCATTATCAGTGGCTCATAATTCATCATCCCCAGCACAACCAGCCTTCTGAAGCAGAATAGCAAGTCAATGGTCAGTGGCTACAGTGTGCAACAGACAGCAAGTCAAGAAGTAAAATCATGCCAAGCCTCTGGTGCACTGTAGACTGCCCACTGGGCAAAATGGACATTCTGCTCTCATTTTAAATATGGTCATAGTTAGTTCGACCTTGCGGTGAACACATAGCTATACTTAATCTTTTGGTAAGAGGTAGGTGGTGTGATCTTGACCTACCATTTTCAACCATGACCCAGAATTGCACCAGATATAAAATATAATGCAATTTTGTTACATAGATAGACTACAACATAAAGGTTTATAGTGAAAGTAACATACCTTGACAAAAATATAGAGTATATAAGAAAGTACTGAGAAATGCTGTTTTTCAAACTAGATGTTTTGTGGTTAAAACTGATCCATGAAGATTTTTTTCTTGCAGTTTTTTTGGTAATTGCACAAAGGAAGGGCTACATGTTTCAGAGCCTAGGGCTCATTGTGAAAAAGGCTTTGTGAAACAGAATGATGTGTAGGCGAATGAGTACTACTACTACTATCTCAATTTACATTTATACATTGACAGCTAAAGTCAAACAGACAGTGGTCAATATGAATAAACTATGCCTCCTGTTATTTTCCATGAATTATTTTAAGAATTATCTCCTAGTGAGCTGTCTTCTACTAGTACTCTTAAACTTGTAATCATCTACCTCTTTTTAACAATGTAATTCTCAAATGACTTAGCCATCCTGCAGGAAGTTTTGTCTCAAATAAATAACTAGTGCCAAAATCATGGACTGAAACTAAATGCCAAAAAGTGCATTATTTTATCTTTTGGGAAGCCATCTATGCCAGGGGACTACCACGTTGACAATAAGCCCTAAGAGTTGACACAGTTATTCAGAATTTGGGAACCTTTGTGGACAATGACCTAAAGTTTGACCAACATATGTCTATTGTTATAAGACAGTCTTGCTATATTGGACAGCTTATAAACAAAGAGATTGTATCTAGATTTACAGATGTCATTGTCCCCCTTTACTCAGTCCTCATTAGGCCAGTCATTGTATATGATACCCCCTATGGCATGTATCTTTTGAGGTATATGCAACAACTAGAACACCCACAGAGATATCTTACCTTCTCTATATTAGTTAACTTGGCGTTCTCCTTTGCATGAAGAGAAATACAGGCAAAGGCATCCAGATATGGAAAATTTCAGAATAAAAAGATGATTAGCAAAAAGATGTAATGTAGAAAAGCAGAAGTTAAAGAAATAGAAGGTGAAGTTATGGAGTGCCTGCAAAGTGAAGGATTTAATGTAGAAGGTCTAAAACAGACCATATCACAGCATGATTGAGTGAGTACCCAGAATAAGGAAAAGCAAGAAGATCAGGAGACACATGAAGAAGAAATATAGACAAGAGAAAGGAAAAGAGATTTAATATATTGTAATATTTATGCAAAGGAGAAAGCAAAACTAACCAATACAAAAAGAGCAGCACCAAAGGTATATGAAGAAAAATATAGGGAAAGGAATCCGGATATGGAAAACTTCACATTACAACAAATAAGAAGACTAATAGGAAAAGTAGAAAAAGAGATTAGTAATGGATAAGTCAAAGAAATAGAAATTGCGGTTATGGAACAGCTGCAAAGAGAATGATTCAGTCTAGTAAATCAAGTACAGAAGGCACCACAACAGGATAGAGAAATTGATATCCAAATTAAGAGGAAACCAGTGGAACAGAAAGCAATTGGTCAGGTGCCATATCAAGATATTTTGGAGCCTTCCACAGGAAACCAGTATAAACATTTATATGAAGCTAGACAACAAGGAAAGGAACAGGACACTGTGGAAACTCTGATACAGTCAATGTTAAGGAGTGATAGGCCAGTGAGTTCCCATATGACAGAGCAACAGATAACACAGGATGAAATTGAAGAGAATGTGCCACAGGAAGATGCTATAGAACTTTCTATAGAATGCCCGCAGGAAATAGAAAATAAGGGATGTGTCCTCAGTATGGAAGAAAATGAGTTAAGAGAAGAGTTGCTTGATTTAATGGACAAAGACAGATATGTCAAGATCAATGAGAGAAATAGACTGCAGAAGGTTAATAAAACCCCAAAGGTCAGAAACTTGATAAAACAAATGAACACAGTAATTAGGACTGTCCATAGAGATCCTTGCAATATAACAGACGTAAACAGAATATATTACTGTGCTGCTAAATTAATAACTGATAAAGTTCTACCACAGGAACACAGGATAACGAGGGAAAAGAGGGGGCGAAAGTGAATACCATCATGAAAATATTGAACTGAAAAAACTACAAAGCAGCTAAGACAAGAAGTGTCATTGTTAGAAGATTATAGAAGAGGGAATAGATAAACAAAAATACTAAGAAAGATAGATGTGATTAAAGAAATGCACAATATTAAAACAGACCAGGATTTAGTATGCACTATTGGAGATAAACTAAACATTTCAAAACAGCCGGAAAGACTTAGAAGATATGAAGATAAATATAAGGGAAAAGCACAAAATAAGCAATTTATTGATGACCCAAAAATGTTTTATAGAGAAATGGTAAATAAGGTAAAAGGAATTGAAAGACCGCCAAAAAAGAAGAAGTAGATGCATTTTGGAGAAGTATCTATGAAAATCCTGTGGAGCATAACAAAGATGCTAAATGGATAGAAGAAGTGAAAGAAAGAATAAGAAGTTTAAAAGTACAGGATATGAAATGGGATGAAATAACAGCCAGAGAGATTGAAACAGAGTTGAGAAAAGCCTCTAACTGGAAATCCCCAGGCCCAGATGCAGTACCTAACTTTTGGCTTAAAATATTAACTTCTTTGCACGAGGATTTAGCCATGAGTAAGAACTATTTATATGCACACCCCGAACACACACCACACTGGTTAACAACTAGAAAAACAACACTCTTACTTAACTGCTACCTACCCTAAAAATTATAGACCAATAACTTGTCATCCAACGACGTATAAATGTTACACGGGAATTGACGCCAACAGAGTTTATAGTCATTTAGAAGAAAACTCAATTATGGCAGTAGAACAAAAGGGCAATAAAAGAAAGTCATATGGAACAAAGGATCATTTGTTGCTAAACAAAGTTATAGTGGAGAACTGTAAGAAGGCAAGAATCTAAGTATGGCATGACTTGACTACGAAAAAGCATTTGATAGTATCCCACATTCATAGATAAAAGAGTGCTTAAAGAATGTATAAGCTACACCCTACACTGATTGACTACATTACAGTAAGCATGAAACAGTGGCAAACCACTTTGCAATTAAGCCATGATAAAGGACAGATTATTATCCCAGGGATAAAAATTCAAAGGGGGGTATTCCAGGATGACCCTTTGTCACCGTTGCTATTCTGCCTTGCCATTAATCCATTAAGTTGTTTACTTAACAGCTTAGGCCATGGCTACAATTTGGCTCCCAGAAAACAACAAACTCTAATGACTTCTCATCTTCTCTTTGTCAATGATTTAAAACTGTATAACTCATCGGATGAGGAACTAAAAGCACAGCTGCAGGTTCTCAAAACCTTTTCTGATGATACTGGAATGTCATTTGGTCTTGATAAATGTGCAAAAGCAACCTTTAAAAAAGGAATACTGCAGCACCAGGAAAACATCAGTTTGGGACCAGAATGTGATATAAAAGAACTTGAGCAAGAGGGAGTGCATAAATACTTGGGAATTGATCAAGGATCAGCAATAAAACATGAACGAATGCAAATAAAACTCTGTAAGGAGTACTTTAGAAGACTTAAATTAATCCTGAAAACAGCATTGACATCTAGGAACACGATCCAAGCTATAAATCAATTTGCTCTTCCTGTCTTAACTTATAGTTTTGGAGTGATTGACTAGCCCCAAAACATGTTGGATAGATTGGATATTAAAACAAGAGGGATGCTTCATGCTCACAAAATGATTTATAAAAGTCAGTGTATACCAAGATTGTATATTCCCTGTTCCAAAGGAGGGATGGGCCTCCTTGAAATTGATTACATGTATAGATCTGCAATCATGGGACTCCACACATATTTATTGACCTCACAAGATTCAGATGTAATGAAAGTTTTGAAACATGAGGAGAATAAATCTAAGATGATCTCTCTGCTTAATTTAGCAGAAGCATATCGACATCAAGCAGGAATGGAAATCAAACCAGAAGTGGATAAAAACCAGGCAGAAACTGAATGTGCCAAAAAACAAAAGAAAGAATATAAGTGAAGGACCAGATGAGAAGGTAAGAAATGTGGAAAAAAACATAAATATAGTTGCAAGTATTGAAATCTTCTGGAAGAGCCTGATGTTAATCAAGAACGAACACAGGAATGGTTCAGGAGAGGTGAATTCAAACCAAGAAATGAAAGGTTAATATTGGCAGCCCAAGATAGTGGGCTACGTACATGCTGGTTTACAAACATGTGGGAAAAACAGACATATTTAGGTTTTGTAAAACTGAATTGGAAACAGTCACACACCTTGTTGCTGGTTGCACTAATGGCAGAGGGACTGTATACTGAAAGGCATAATAATGTGGTGAGATTGTTACACTGGAGATTGTGCAAACATGGTATTGAAGTGGCTGAAAAACACTGAAAACATGAGCCACAAAGAATCATAGAAAATGATGAAGTTAATATCACATGGGATCACCCAATACCAACAATTCAAAAGATAAATGCTAGAAAGCCAGATATAGTGGTCCATGAAAAGCATACAAAAGTAGCATTGATCATTGAAATCGCCACACCCAGTGACTACAGTGTCTTGCATACAGACAGACACAAAGTCATAAAATACCTGGATCTGCAGGCAGAAACAAGAGCAATGTGGAAGAAAGATGCCCAGATCATTCTAATAGTAGTAGGAGCAAAGGGTCTTATAAAAAAGAATTTACAACCTTATTTAGATATGTTACCAATTCATGTAACACCATACAAGTTGCAGAAGGCATCATTATTGGGCACATTGCGGGTGCTGCAAAGAGCACTTTTGGCTGACATCAAAGTGTGAAACAATACCAATTTCATGAACTTTAATCATACTCTGACTTAGGAATGGGGTCCATTCCCATCATGGTATTAGAAACCCAAAAGACTTGGAGAAATTAAAAATGGCAGGTACCTTACTAAAAAGGATACAAAGCCTAAACAGCATCTCCTAAATGGACTGGCTCAAAGCCCTGTAATTGTACTCAGTATCCTATAGAGTAAGAGGTGACTTTACCCATCACTGATGAATTTACTGCACATCAGCAAGTCAAATAGCATAAAAAACATTTGGTCTAGGGATCTAAACCTAGTCTGCAACATCAACAAAATAATTTGGTAAACAGGTATGTCTCACAGAGGATGCTGTTGCTGTGGAACAGCATAAGACATAAAACAAAGTTTATCCCTGCCCATATTCAAGCACAACTGAAATCTGTGGATGGGTAAACAAGCAATTTACCCCAGACAGCTCCTAAATGATTTATTCTCGTCAAATTATGCATGGCATGACTAATCCCACTTATTCTCATTAGGGATAATTTATAATTATTGACCATGGGATGGATAAGGCCAATCTATAACCAGATGGCATAGGTTAGTTTGAGCACAAAAAGGAAAACTGGCTTGGCTTAAAATGACCCACAAGGGCAGCTAATCTAGTACTTACTTGTAGACATATAATGCACACATGGTTAAGACTATGATCTGCTAAGGAGTGCCACCCTTTAATCTGGATTTTGATTTATTTATTTATTGACTGTTCATTATGCAGTTGCTGAATGATATTCTTAGCTAGGCTGATTCTCCTGAATCCCTCCTGATAAGAGACATTTGTTTGTACTTGATCTTCTCAAATTACCAAAATAATTAAATAACCAAATTGAAACTGCACTCATGTTTTGAATGCTGTACCACACAGACCATTTTAATGTGGGCACTTCATTCGCTATTGTCCATGTAGATTTCATTATTTTCTTGAATTAACTTAATGTGGTTTAGGCTTTTCATATTCTATTTTTCATCATTTACTTGGTTAGCTTCAATTTTGTGTTTTCTTTTCCCTTTGTGTTTTTTTAACCAATATGTATTCTTTTGATGGTGCCACATTATATTGTTCTGTCAGACACATCCTTTTAAGTTAATCCCTAGAATGTATCTCTTAATCCTTTTTTACTTAATCATCTGATGTTCTACATTTTACTCTTATGTTATTTCCTTCACTTGCCTCTTAAAGATTTAAAACTGTAACCAAGGCTCACATAGTGTACTAGGGACCTCCAAAGCCCAAAAAGTGTTATAAATCCACAGAAAACCAGAAAATGAATAAGAAGTCTTTTATAATCACGATGCTCAGTCCGTATATACAGAAAAGTATTGAAAAATACATGAATTACAATCCAGTTTAGTACTTTCGTCCCTTCAAATAAACAAGTGGAACTTCATCAGAACCATTACAGAATAATTAAACAAGCATTTATACACCTTTTCAAAAACAGTTAATAGAAATCCTATTAAAATTTTAAAGCAACAGTCCAAGTAACCTTGAATTTATTAAAATACAAGTTGAGCATATCATTATTAAAAATCACTTAAACTCTTATTAAAAGATTTTTTGTTACAAATAAAGTTAAACAAATGAAAAATATATACATATATGAATATATAACAAAATTCATAACTGCAATGTAACTCCTTTTCAAAATTTAAGCACAAATATCAGAATGTTAAATTATCAAGCTCTTCAAAGAAAAGTGAACAACACTTAAAAACACATGCCACCCTCTCTAAAAATGCTTGTTGTTATAATTCATTCTCTCTAATTTTCAAAATAGGCACAATAAATGTACATTCATTCAACCCAAGAGTTATTATGGCATTAAGCCGAAGCCTAAGCTGTCCCACAAGCACCATCTCTATTGCTACATGGAAAAACGTCAATAATACGAAATAGATATTTTTTTAAAAAGAAGGACAAAGGAAAGTATGTTTGAATAAGAAATTATTTATGTTTTTATTATTAATAGCATAATAGTGTTCATAAATACTTTTTCTAAGGTGTCTTTCTGTCTTTCCAGTGTAAAATTTGTTACAGTATACACAAACAGCTATATATATATATATATATATATATATATATATATATATATATACATATATATATATATATATATATATATATATATATATATATATTTATATATATATACATATATATATATATATATATGTATCACTCCCTTGGAAACACAATTCCCTTCTGATAAAATTAATTCCTTTGCTGGAGACCATATATATATATATATATATATATATATATATATATATATATATATATATATGTATATAAATCTTTCTCAGTTCCAGTACATAAGATCATTGGTTGCATGCCCCCAACATCTCGTCCCCCTTTTAAATCATTCTTTAGGTTCACTCTATGATGTTTGAAAATGTATTTTAGATTCTTATTTGTTTTTTACACAAACATAGGGGCTTCACCTTAGATCAAAAAAATGTCTTTGCTTTCCCTTAAACATATTCCAATTTTATGCTACAATATTCTTAATCTCTCCTGAATATAATCCATAAGGTATAACCATAGTGTTAATATATGACTTAGAGTAACCAGAAATGTTTTGGGAATTATTGTGATACATCAAATCTTACAATCCCAAAAGGGGTTTATATTTGGAACCCCATCCCTAGAGAATCTCTTTACTAATAGTGTGCAATACATCCAGGGGATACCCTCTTTCTCTGTACATATAAACTAAATTACTCAGTTCCACTTCAAAAATCAGTAAAATCTGAACACATATAGGCAATTCTAACTAACTGCCCTTTAAAAATATTCCTTTTAGTGGTTGTCGGGTGGCAACTTTTGCAATCTAAATAACTATTGGAAAATGTTTGTTTCCTGTATATTCATGAACCAAAAACACCATTAACAAAATCTTTATATATCATAACATCCAAATAATTGAGCTTGTCAAAAGAATAAACATATTTAAATTTAAATAAAGGGGTGCCACTGTTGATATACAATATAAATTCATCTTTAATGAGACTACTATCTTTCTATAAAATAAATATATCACCTAAAAAGCATAAATAAATATACCAATACTCTATATATTTGGAATTAAATATATGTTTCTTCTCCCACCAGAACATCATTCCATTTGCATAAATGGGGGCACAACTAGCCCCCATGGCCACCTCTTTAGTTTGTTTGAAGTACTGTCCTTGTAATGTTGTATAGTTGTTATTTAAAATCATTTCTATAACTTCCATTAAAAAATGTATCATTGTATTATTCAAATTTGACAATTCTGAAATGGCTTCATGAAACATCTCTAAGCTTTCCTTATAGGGACTAGGGGTGAGCAAATCTGCAACTTGGTCTGTCACTTTAAAAATTTAATAGGATTTCAATTAACTATTTTTAAAAAGGTATATAAATGCTTGTTTAATTATTTTGTAACAGTTCTGATGAAGTCACACTTGTTTATTTGAAGGGACGAAAGCACTAAACTGGATTACAGTTTACATGTTTTTCAATACTTTTCCATATGTATGGACTGAGCATTGTGATCATTAAATACTTTTTATTTATTTTCTGGCATTTTGTGGATTTATAAAACTTTTTGGGATTTGTAGGTCCCTAGTACACTACGTGAGCCTTGGTTACAGTTTTAGGTTTGCGTTGACTGCATGGAAACATGCTGTGTTTGTGGTTCTTAGTAGTGTTTTCCAGGATGGCGGTGTTTCTAGGGATTCCTCATTGCCATAGTTATGATGGACAATTTTAACTGAGCATGTTCTGCATTCCAGGGGCATGTTGCTGCTTCTAATAGATTGAACAATGCACCTAGTGGGAATAGCACCTAAGGAAATTTCACCCAGTTGGTGTCTCTACTTTCACAACAGTAATCACAGGTGCAGGATATTTTGGGAATGATGCAATATGGAAACACTAAGGATGGTAATTGCCATGGTAACTTGCCATCAATAATTGAACACACCTATAGATATGGTACTACATGGGTGAGTCCTAATGCCTTGGAGAGACAGGAACAGGAAACATTTCATTGAAGCCTAGTTACAGACACTATTTGAGGAGGTTTTATTAATGAAGGTCATAGAAATCTACATTTTCAAGAATGGGTCAGTAAACTTCCAACTTTAACAACAAATATGTATATGAATCAACCACCACCACAGACTTTTAATAAAAAAATGAATGCAATGGAAACCAAACTCCTGAAGGTGTGTAACCTACAATATGATAATTGCTTTTTAAGTGAAATTATTAAGACTAAGCGTGTCCCTAAGAAGCTACATATGTACAAATTTCCCAACAGTGTTGATGTAAATAAAATGGAATATTTAGAACTCATTGACATGTTCAACAGGCACATCATTGAATGGATGCATTTTTATTAAGCTAAATCATATTAGAATTAATCAGATGCTGGAGGAATTGAACATTTTAAATGATGAGATTGCTAGAGACCTTTTGTTTGAATTTAATGTAGCTAGGTATGATCAGATTTATGACAAAGATGAGCAACATGTTAAAATTAATTCAAATAGAAAACAAAGAAAATGATTTAGGGACAAAAATGAATATTTATGTAATAAGGCATATTTGTTTATATATTTATTTATTTGACATTTGTTGATCAGGTTAGTCTGACTGGGCAGGTGTCCTTATTCAGTGGAGACCCGAGGAGAAAAGCTCCAAAAAAAATTACAAAATATAAAAAAACATAAAAATGTATAGCATATAACAAGAAAATAAATTAACACAAATATGTACATGATAATAAGAGACAATGTTAAAGTACTCATATTTAGTTATGAGGTTAAACAAGTATATGCAAGAAATAACACAGTAGGTACAATATTTTTTTACAAGCAGGAGTTACAGTGTACAAATAGAGTTTCCATTTTATAAGCAAACAGATGAGTACATATATTATGTAGGTGAGACTAAGTCGAAGTAATATTACCTGAAAAAGTACTGGCAGAAAGGAGGTAGTTTAGTAGGAGGAAAAAGGGAATAAGAAGGGATTATTAAGTAGGGTCAGTGCCTGAGCAAGTCCTTGAGTGAAATGGATTGTCTTTTAGAGCTTTTTCAAACTGATTAGTATTAGGAATTGCCCTTAAGTGGTAGGGGACAGTTTATTCCAAGCAAAGACGACTGAGTAACTATAGAGAAGTTTGCCAAATTTTTTTATTGGGTTTATAGACCTGTAGGAGGTGTTTTTAAGAGCTGTGGAGTGTACGGTTAGGAATGTAAGGTGAGATGATACTGGGGAGAGCAGGACAAGAGAGGGCTTTGTTTATGATAGAGTGAGCTAAAGTTAGTTGAGGCAGTAGGAGTTGGTGGGACAATTCTAGCCACTGTAAGTTTTTTAGTGATAGTGATGTGAGTTGTAGGGTTGGTTAGCAGCAAATCTAGCTATTTTATTGTAGGTGAATTTGAGTTTTTTCAGGAAATTTGTTTGAAGGTTAGTAAATATTGCAGTGGCATATAGCAGAGTGGATAGTAGACAGGTTTGTGCTAGGGTGATTTGGATTCATTTGTCAGGAATCTTTTGTTTCTATAAAGATGAACAAGTTTCTGGTGAGTTTTCTTGATGAAGTTTTGGATGTGAAGATCGAATTTTAGTTGGTCGCCAATAATGACCCCAAGTAGTTTAGTATGGGGTTCAACCTTGATAGTTGTGTTGTTAAAGGAAAAGACAGTAAAGGTAGATTTGATGTATTCTAGAGAGTTTGGGAGGAAGAGGAAGAGTTTGGCTTTATTTGGGTTAAGAAGGAATTGATTAGATGTTAGCTATTTTTCTACAGAGTGCAGAGATTCTTGGGTAAAGTTAAGTAGCTGGGAGAGATTGCCAGAGGTGAAAATAATTGTAGAATCATCAACATATTGAATTAGAGAAGAGTTAGGACAGGAGAGATGGAGATTGTTAGTGAACATGTTGAATAGAAGGGATCCAAGTATGGAACCTTGGGGAACCCCCGTATGAACTTGTAGGAAAGGGGAGGTTGCAGATAACCATCTTCTAGACTGTAATATATTAGAGAGAGAGCTGGACAACCAGGAGAGAGTAGAGGTGGAGAAGTCAAGATCAGAGAGTTTGGACAGAAGTAGATTATGGAAGACAGTATCACAGGCTTTAGAAAGGTCAAGGAATAGGCATGATACTAATTTGTTGTTGTCTCTAGATTTACAGATAGATTGTGTAAAAGATGTTAGAGCATTGGAAGTACTATGGTTTGGACGAAAACCATGTTGGGTTGGGGTGAGAAGATTTTCTAGTAGGAGATGAATCTTTGACAGTGGGGAAAGAACAGCAATTGATCTAAAAATAGAGGGGTCAGTGGAGTTTCCACCTTTATGAAGGGGAACGACATAGAATCTTTTGCAGATTTCAGGCACAGAATTTTATTCGCTAGATCTGTTGATTATATGCAGATGGGATATGCAATGCTATTTGCTGCTAGCTTAAGGAAAAAAGGAGGTAAGTTGTCTGCTGATGGGGAGCAAGTTTTAAGTTTACCAAGGAGAGATCTAATATAGGCTGTGGAAACTGGTTTAAGAGAGAATGCAGTGGTGATGGGGGGCAGGGGTGACAGAAAGATGGGTACCTTTGTCTTTTTTGACTAATTTCTGCATGGAGTCAAGGAAAAAGGAGTTCAGAAGCATAGCAGTGTCAAGGACAGAGGTATCAGGGGAGAGGTTAGAAGCAGTGGGCTTACCAGGGTAAATATCTAAAAAAAAAACAACTGTGAAAACCACACAAAACTGAAGTTGCAGCAGATGAAACAGTGCCAATTTCAACACACCAACGGACCACAAATGCAAAAAAGCACATCATTTTACTCCATAAATCTCACAAAATTCAGAGTTACCAGCTTACCAGGGTGCTGGAGCTTGGAGATAGTAGTCCAGAATTGTCTGGGGTCAGAGTGGAGGTTTTCTTGACTTTTTAAGTAAATGTTTATTTTTATCGATGTTAACTTACCTTTTAGTTTGATTACATAGTTCATTATGTTTGTGAAGGTTAGAAGTAGGTTTGTTTTTCTTTTTGCCAATGTGTCCAGGCAATATCCCTTTTGTACATGAGGTAGTGAGTATTTGTGGTAAGCCAAGGAGCATAGTTGGTTTTAGTTCTGATTTTTTTTTACTTGGGCCAGGGACTTTAGTATATTTAGGAAGATGCAGTTGAATTTTAGAACAGCTTCTTCTAAGGAGGGGTCATGAAGGAAAGGCCAGTTTATTGACGACAGAGTGTATTAAAACTCACAGGTTTAAAATTTGAGAGTTTACGACAATCTTTGTAGTGTTAGGATTTGGAGAAAGAGGGGTAATGATGTTTCATAGAGGTGGGGTAATTGTCACTAAGGGAATCAGGTAAAGTGGAACAGTTGTGGTAGAATTGAAGATTAGAAGAGAAAATCCAATCAAGCGTGCTACCAGTTTTAGTGTCTAATATCCTATACCTAAATCTTGTTAACTTTTTTGGGGCCACACAGGAATATGATGACAATGTGGAAACTTCTAATTCCACAGGGAAAGTGTGACAGATGGTTCAATCCACTACCCAAACTCTGTACAGGAAGATATTTCACCCACAAATGTTGAACATAGGGTAAATTATGAATATGAACACAATTTTCCATCACTTAGAAGATCACAAAGAATAGAAAATCAATGTAGGCAATAAAATTTTATAGACCACCCCTATCCATCAAAGGGTCAGACCAACAGAGGGAGGAAGAGAGGAAGGCTACTGTTGCTACCTTTGAGCAAGTATGTAATAATGAGATCTTCAATTAACTTCAGAAGAGGAAGTATTATAACCTGACAAGGTATGAGAGATTATTTATGAATAAACTTAGAAAGAATCCTACACTTAGGATTATGAAGCTTGACAAGGGGGTGGTATTGTTATTGTGAAGAAGTCAAATTATATTAGTCAGATTTTGAATATTTTGCATGATACAACAAAATATGAAGTTGTATGAAGGAATTAGATAAATATAGCTAATAGGAAAATATTATTCCTTGAAGATTCCTTATTCCAAGAGGATATTAATGAGGAATTATTTTGTTTCTTGATCAATGAACATCCTTTTACTCCAACAGTTTTTGGAATACGCAAAGTCCATAAGTACATTGTGGAACCCCCTTACATTGTTTTTGGCACACACTCCATGACCTATTCTTTAGGTGTTTTTTTTAATCGAATTTTGAAAAAACGCTATAGATCCCACAGAATATGTTTTAAAAGATTCATGGGACTTTCTCACAAAGGTGAAATATAATTTTTATTGTGATACATGTTGTTTTTCTACAGTGGATGTTGTGGACTTGTTCACCTCCATTCCCCATAAGGAAGGCTTAGAGATGTTTCATGAAGCTATTTTAGATTTGTCCAATTTGAATACTATGATGATAAATTTTATAATGGAAGTTATGGAACTGATTTTAAATAACAACTATATAACATCCAAAGGAGAGAATTTTAGACAAACTAAAGAGGTGGCCATGGGGGCCAGTTGTGCCCTCATTTATGTGAACTTGGTGATGTTCTGGTGGGAGAAAAACATATTTATAATTCCAAATATATGGATTATTGGTCTATTTATTTACACTTTTTAGATGATATATTTATTTTATGGAAAGATACTGGTCACATTAAAGATGAATTTATATTGTATATCAATAGAGTCACTTTTGACAAGATCGATTATTTGGATGTTATAATATGTAAAGATTTTTGTTAATGGTGTTTTTGGTTCAAGAATATACAGGAAACAAATATTTTCCAATAGTTATTTAGATTATAAAAGTTGCCACCCGGCACATACTAAAAGGAATATTTTTAAGGGGCAGCTTGTTAGAATTGCCCATATGTATTCAGATGTTTCTGTTTTTGAAGTGGAATTGAGTAATTTAGTTTACATGTTCAGAGAAAGAGGATAGCACCTGGATTTATTGTGCACGATTACTAAAGAGATTCTCCAGGCATGGGGTTTCAAATATAAAACTTTTTGGGACTGGAAGATTTGGTATATCACAATAATTCCCAAAACATTTCTGGTTATTCTAAGTCATATACTAACACTATAGTTATACCTTATGAATCATATTTGGGAGAGATTAAAAGTATTGTAGCAAAGAAATTGGAATATGTTTAAGGGAAACCAAGATTTTTTTTTATTCTAGGGGAAGCCCCCACGATATATATATATATATATATATATATATATATATATATATATATATATATATATGGTCTCCAGCAATGGAATTAGTTTTAGCAGAAGGGAATTGTGCTTCTAAGGGGGTGATACATAAAACTTTCTGTGTAGACTGGAGCAAATTTTACACTGGAAAGACAGAAAGACACCTTTGAAAACTTATTTATGAACACCATTCAGCTATTAATAGCAAGCACATAAAAATTCCTTATGCAAACATACTTTACTTTGTCCTTCTTTTTAAAAAAATCTATTTGGTATTATTGAGGTTGTTCCATGTAGCAATAGAGGAGGTGCTTGGGGGACACTTTTAGAAAAAAGGGAGTTGATCTGGCAGTTAATGCCACAATAAACCCTGGGCTGAATGAATGTACATCTATTACACTATTTTGAAAATTAGAGCTAAGAATTATAACAAGAATTTGGTTGCATGTGTTTGTAAGTGTTGTTCAATTTTCTTTGAAGCTTTTAATAAGTTAACATTCTGATATTTAAATATATTTGAGCTTAAATTTTGAACATGTGTTATTCTGTGGTTATGAATTTCATTATATGGATATGGTCATATATTTTTTCATTTGTTTAACTTTATTTGTAACAAATATCTTTTAATACGGTTTTAAGTGATTTTTAATAAAGATATTTGTATTAATAAGACATGTTGCTCAACTTGTATTTTAATAAATTCAAAGTTACTTGGTCTGTTGCTTTAAAACTTTAATTAGATTTCAATTAACTGTTTTTAAAAAGGTATATAAATTCTTTTTTAATTATTTTGTAACAGTTCTGATGAAGTCCCACTTGTTTATTTGAAGGGACAAAAGTGCTAAACTGAACTGTAATTTACATGTTTTTCAATACTTTTCCATATGCATGGACTGAGCATTGTGATTATTAGACTTTTTATTCATTTTATTGCATTTCATGTATTTATAACACTTTTGAGGTTTTGGCAGTCCCTAGTAAAGTATTTGAGCCATGGTTACAGTTCTATGGGTATGTTGGCTACACGGACACACGCTGTGTTTGTGGTTCTTCTCTTTAGGATTTACTTTTTCACTAGTTTCTCAGTAGATATCCAAGCATATTGTCAAGACCAGGGAATGGTATTTTTTAACTTTTGAAAGTATCACAATTACTTTGTCAAAAGTGATTTTGGGAGCTAGGGTATGAGGGGGAATGAAGGCATGGAAGAGTGTGGGTTGGGTGAATTTGAAAAATAATTTGTCCACAGGAGTATCAGCAATAACCTTGTGGTCAGAGAAGGAAATGTTGTTTGAATTCAGTTCAGTACAAAATTGTTGGTTCCTTTTAAGTTCCCAATATGGCTGAAACAGACTTTAGAGTTACCTTGAATTGTTTGCAGTCCTAAGTTTATAGCAGTCCTTGCAGTTTTCCATGGCAGGATTAAGCTTGGGGGGGGGGGGTTACATACCAGTTTTGAAACCCGTTTGCAATTGTGAAGTGGAGCCCTACTTTAGGTGGACAGAAGTTTTTTTTTTTTAATCTTTTGTTAAAGAGTTTGTTGATGTGGGAATTCCATGCATGCATTTAGTTTTAACCTTTTTGTTTTCCTACATTGAATAGGTATGGATGCCTCAATAAATCTATTTAAGAGAGAATGCATTTCAAAGGAGTAGGCAGCCTCAGGTGCAAGGCTTGCTGGGAAGCTATACCATCTGTGATTTTCAATAAGACTAGTAAATAGAAAGTAACTGATATTAGTGTAAAGTAGGAGTTAATAAGGCCATGAAGCAGGTCCTCATTGAGTAGGTCACAGTGAGATGGTCATATTTAACCAGGAATAGAATAGCAAGCAGGATAGCAAAATACGGGTATACTTTTCTGTCAACAAGCTCTGCAAGACTGTCACATCTGGTGGACAAGGAGAGTATTTAGTCAAGTTTTTTTTTTACTTAAAGCCCAGAAATATCTGAGAATATTGCTGTAGGTAGTATACATCTGCCAAATTATGAATGTATAAGGTGTTTGTGTTGATAGTTAACTTACTAACTAGCTAATGATTATGTTTTATTAATCTCTGTTGTGCTCTTTTGGCCCATCCTAGAAGAAAAGGAATTTTGCATTAAAAGTTGATCAACTTTTAACTGAATGACAGTATACCGTGAAAGACTACACCATGAAACGTAAGAGAGTGTAGTCTGTTGTCAAAAATCTATGCAACAAAGAATGAGAAATTTCACATATTTTGCATCAGAGCAAAATATTTTAAGAATGCAACTATGGCTGCACTTTTCAAATGCCTAAAGTTGGGCAAGTTTTAATGGAATGAGACTTTCACGGGACAAATTGTACTCACAGCCAGTTTAAAGGACTGAACATCAACTTTTGGCCAAAATAAAAGGTTATTCTTGTAGCATTTGAGCTGCTTATACTGTTTTGTATAACTTTAGGCATTGTAGATAGAAAATAATTATTTTATACAGCAATTAAGGAATTTGGGAAATTTTATACAGCAATTAAGAAATTTGGGAAATATCTTTTATCCAGAAAGTTACTGTTTGTTGTTTTTGCATTTAAGTTACTTGTAACACATTGTATTTAAGTTACCTGGCACTTGCTCACTAAGTCAGCACTAAAAAATTAAAAGCACTACACCCTCACAAACTCCCCTTGAGTACCTTGTTCCCCATTGGCCCTTTTTTTTTCAATTATAAAGGAATTCCCAATGCTATTCTAGCATATCTAAAGGTCAGTTGTCAATCTCCTCTCCGGTCCAGCTGGTGAATCTGGGAATCTTGAGGCAATGTTACAACTGCCTCATGTACACAGACAACCCTCTCCTCCTCCCAACAAATTCCAACACATGTGAGAGATGCAACCATATAGCCAAACTGGAGGCTAAGCTCTCTCAACTCAGTACTGGCGTAACCAGTCAGGAGGAGAAGGAAACCACACTCACTACAATTCCAGTCTCAAATAGACTTACCACGACAGCAAACCAAACACATAAACACACAAAAACATACTCAGAGGCCCTAAATAAAAATCTGCCTAAGCAGCAGAGACCTCCAAAGCAGACACCCAAGCAACCGCTACCTCAAAACAAAACACGTGCAACACAGCTCACAAAGCCAGTGTGTCAAACAGTCACAGCCCTTAAGGCTAAACAACACACCTGATACACTTGTAATAGGTGACTCTATCGTCAGGCACACTGACGTCCCGCTCACCAGGCTGAACAAGGAGAAGGTCACCGTGAGCTGCCTGTTGGGTGCTAGGATCCACCACATAACACAAGCACTCAGGTCACTCCAAGGCAAGTACAAATATGACTCAGTCATTGTCCATGATGGCATGAATGACCTAAGACGTACCTCCCTGGACTACATGAAAAGAGACATAGAGGCGCTCTGTGAGCATGTAGCCCAGGCCAGTATGACCCTGACCTTGAGTAGCATCTTACCCTCACCAAGAATGATGCCACAATATAAAGACAAGATGATCTATTTCAACAATTGGCTTAAGTACTGGTGTCATTCAAAGGGGATCCAATGACTGTCAGCCTGGGATGACATGCTCGACAAGCCACGATGCTTCGCTAGGGACAGCTTGCACCTGTCACCTCTGGGCTTTCGGATATTGGCAAAGGCTCTTGCTACCCCCATAGTGCCTTTTTTAGGCAAGGCTCAAAAGACAAACCCACCTCCATAGGTATCACAAGGGATAAGAAACTAAGAGTAATGCTACTCAATGCCTCAAGATGCACACACTCAAAACTCTCCTTAGCATGGAGAACATCGATATCCATGCAGTAACAGAAACCTGGTTCAAGGCTCCCGAGAGCACTCCAGCACTACCAGGTTATACCTCATACCATGCTTTTCGGCCCCAAAACTTGGACCGAACCACAAAAGGAGGGGGAGTATCAATATTCGTCAAAGATACCCACACCTCCAGGTTGGTGGCACAGCACGAAGCATCAAAGACTATCCATGTGCAACTAACAGTGGGTAAAACTGCCTTCCAGTTTATAGCCTGCTACAGACCACCCTCCCAAACCCAGCAACCCCACTCGGCCTTCCTGAGAACACTGGAAAATATGAAGGTCTCTCCAAACACCATTATATTGTGCAACTTCAACTACCCAAACATAGACTGGGAGCATTACTCTAGCTCCAACACCCTAGCCCAAAGGTTCCTAGAATTTATAAACTCAAATGCTATGGAACAACTTGTTACCACTCCCACAAGAGGGGAAAACATACTGGGCCTGATCATCACCAACATGGGGACTCTATGCTCCAGACCAGAAGTGTATCCCTCACTGGTAAGATCAGACCATAAACTAATCTCACTGGATATTCACATCCCGACCCCACCCCCTGCCCAGAAAACCACAGTGAAAAACTTCTCTAAATCAAATTTCATACTCCTCAAAACCAAGGTGGAATCCTTCAAAGCCCCCGGGCCTGTGGTAAATACGGCCCAGACTGCAGAATCCTTTATAAATGCATTCTATGAACACCTTCAGGAATGCATGGATCATGCAATCCCAAATAAAATCAAGACCCAATCCTCCAAAGGCAGACGTCCTGTCTGGTGGACCCCAGCCATAAACAAACTATACAATAGAAGGAGGAAGCTACTACATGATAGAGCAAAATCCCAAAAAGGGAAGGCATCTCTGATCAGTACTAGCAAAAAACTACGGGCACTCATAAAATCGTCTAAGGCCAGCTTCGAGAGAAAAATTGCACAGGACACTAAGAATAATCACAAGGCTTTCTTTAGTTATGTTAGGAACCTGGGTGGGAATTCCCAGATATGCTCAGAATTAGTCCAAAATGACAAAAAATACACCGAACCCACAGACATTGCCAACATCCTAGCTGACAGGTTCAGTGCAAACTTCTCCCCCCCTCCCCACCAAAAGGGCAAATATCTATTCCAGCAGAGTGCTGCCCCCCCTGACATCTCAGATGCTCAGTTAAGAGCCGCCCTCTCCAAAGCAAAAAACACACCATCAATGGGACCAGACGGTGTCCTGGGCTGTGTCCTACATAAACTCCAAGAAGAGCTAAACCTAAACATAAAACTACTGTTCAATCTCAGCCTTACTACAGGATATGTAAGTGGCATACAGCAACAGTGGTCCCTCTCCACAAAGGTGGTGCCTCAACGGATCCTGGAAACTATCGCCCCATAAACCTGACTAGCTTGGTCTGCAAAGCTATGTAAAGGATCATCATGGACCTCATAAATAAAGATATTGGGGACCTACAGACACTGGATCCTACCCTGTTCGGCTTTGTTAAGGGCAGATCCTGCCTCTTAAACCTGGTCGATTTCTTTGAAACAGACACCAAGGATATTGACGAGGGGAAGGTGGTCCACACAGCCTACCTGGACCTCGCAAAAGCCTTCGATACAATACCCCACTCGGGCCATTATAGATAAGCTCACCAGCTTAAATATAACCCCCTATGCCACTAGATGGGTTGCAAACTGGCTCAAGGACAGAACTCACATGGTTAGAATTGCTGGAGCCATGTCAGACTCCAAACCAGTTACAAGTGGCATCCCACAAGGCTCAGTCCTGGGACCTCTCTTGTTTGGTATATATTTCTCGGAGGTACAGGCCAACACGGAAGGACTGTGGCTGACCAAGTTCGCAGATGACTGCAAACTGGGTGCCATAATCGACTCTCCAGCCAACACAAGCATCCTCCAAAAGGGCCTCATAGAAACAGACAACTGGTGTCAGAGCCATGGCCTCAAGCTAAATGCCAAAAAGTGTATAGTCATCCCCTTTGGCAAAAACAAAGTGCCCACAAATTACCACATAGGTGGTAATCCATTAAGTACAGAAGAAGTAATTAGGGACCTTGAGACACAAGTTGATAGCAATCTCTCATTTGACAACCACGTGGCCAAAGTGGTTAGAAAAACATTATATATAGCCCACCTAATCATGAAGGGATTCACATCTAGATCAGGGGAGGTCATCATGCCTCTTTACTCATCCCTCATCAGGCCCATAATTGTGTACAATGCCCCTTTTGGGATGTACCTTACCAGACACCTGCAGCAACTGGAAAGACCCCAAAAGTACCTCACCAAGATGATCAAAGGGCTCAAACAGATGCCATATGCTGCCTGGTTAAAGAAACTCCAGCTCTACTCAGTGGCATACTGCCTGCTCAGAGGCGATCTGTGCCTGACTTATAAAGCCATGTCCAACCTGAAATTAATGGACATGCTGCACCTCAGAAAATCCAAATCTCATTGAGCCACGCGCTCAAGAGACTTGAACCTCAGCACTGAAATAAATAGGACATGTTGGAGGGACAGATTCATAACCCAGAGGCTCCCTTCACTCTGGAATAAAATCCCAGTCCAGGTTGGGCAGAGTCCCTCAATGACTCTCTTCAAGAGGAATCTTGATGAGTGGATGGCAGATTGTAGGTTTACCCCGGTTATCACTTCTGTGTCACTGTTAGACAAAGGCACAGTATACTAACCTCGAAAAAGGGCATTGCAGAATTCATTTAAAATGGGTGGAGAAGGCCAAACACACTATAGGCAGGCTTATAAATGCCCTAGGGCAGATAGCCTAGTATGAACCTATGAACCTATGAACCTAAAATCTCAACACATTTACCATTTGCCATCTTCAGACCTACCCAAATCATCACATTCCTGTAGAGAGAGGAACAGGTGATACCTCTCAATATGCTGAAGCATTAACTACTGATTTCTAGAATCATTTTGTTGAGAATGATGATGCTTAAAATAACCTTGTTTCAATCTGATTTGTGCATTTTACTTCATTCTTATATCCAAGAGGTATCAGGTCCAGGCTGGAATGCTATGCACTTTACTGTATATGCACAATTTTAAAGAGCTACATATTTGCACTAATTCATAATGACTATCATCATCATCATCATCATCATCCCCTTTTTCCCATTTACATGGGGTCGGGGTATCGTATTAACTGTCGCCAACTCTCTTGATTCAGTGCCACTCTCCTGCCTTCTTCAACACTCATGCCTGACTGTCGCAGATCTTCTTTCACACAATCCATCCACCTCTTTGCTGGACGCCCTCGCATCCTCTTACCTTCTTCCTGTCTGTCCCAAATTTCCCTCATCGGATTGTCTTCTGCTTTTCTGCACATGTGCCCAAACCACCATAATCTGTTCCCTTTGATCTTTTCTGCAATTGGAGCTACTTTGGCTTCTGCTCTTATGTCCTCATTTCTTCGCCTGTCCTGCAGTGTGCATCCTACCACTATCTCAGGCACTTCATTTCCATCACCTCTATCTTCTTCAACTGTTCTGCCTTTACTGCCCAGGTTTCTGTACCATACAGTAGTACTGGTCGCACCACTGTCTTGTACACCTTACTTTTCAGCTTCTTTGGCATTCTTCTGTCATATACTACACCTGATACTTTATGCCAGTTGGCTGCAGCCCCTCTGATTCTACCTTTAACCTCTTCATTCAGACTACCCTTCTCCTCAACCACCCCTCCCAGATACTTGAAGCTGTTTACCTGTTCCACTATCTTCCCATCTATCTCTATTCTCACCTTCTTCTGATTTCCCCAATTTGCGGCCATTACCACCATCTTATCTGTGCTTAGTTTCATCCCATGTGCCTTCAGATTTGCATTCCATTCTCCTATCCTTTGCTGAAGTTCTAGATCAGAGTCTGCCTGTACTGCCACATCATCTGCATACAGCAGCTTTGTTGCTCTGACCCCTCCAACCTGTTTGCTGATGTAGTCCATTACCAGTATGAACAGCAGTGGGCTCAGAGCTGAACCCTGGTGTACACCCACTCCCACTGGGAACCCCTCAATGTTTGCATCGAGACAGATACTTGAGAAGAAATTAGAGAAGAGGAGAGAGTCAAACTGGGCTTTCCTAGACTTGGAGAAAGCATATGACAAGGTCCCAAGAAAGCTGATCTGGGCAGTACTGCGGTGGTTTGAAGTCCCAGAAACATTGGTAGAATTACTACAGGCTATGTACAAGGACCCAGTGACTCATAATGACTATCTTGGTTATAAAAGCCTTCTGCTATATAAAGCAAGGAAATGAAGAGAAAGGGAGAAGCAGACAGCAGACATCCCAGTGTATTAACTTAATTCCATTATTTCCAAATCAGTGAAACCCACTTCTTCCCATATGCCCTTAGCCCATTATTAAACAGCTGCTGAGTAAGAGTGTGGAGTGCATCAAATGTACTAAGCAAGAAACAAGGAAGAACTCCAAACTGCCACAGCTTCCAAGAATCAAATTTTAATATACAGACAGTGATATACAAATGGTGAGCACTTTCGCCTTGTAAGATACTGCTTCATCAGACCAATACAAAATAACAAAGCCTACAAACAATATTTAAACAGTATAAAACCCAGTCACCATTTGTATATCACTGTTTGTATATTAAAATATGATTCTTGGAACCCGTGGCAGTTGGGAGTTCTTTTTTGTTTCTTGCTATTTCCCACTTTCCCAGAATTCCTGAATTATACTCCTCCAACCAAAGTTGTTTGATATTCAAATAATGATTTTCTGGTAAGAGTGACTTTTCAGAGGTGCTAATAAATATATTATTTTTCTTTGTAATGGTACAGACCTTTACTTTTCAAATGTTAAATTGTTTAATCACAATATGCAGTGAAGTATAAAACTGAGAAATTAGACTTGTGATTTGCCTACTTATGACGATTTAATCAGCATTGTTTATACAACTATTTGGGCGCAAGCTGAATAATCTGAATGTATTTTTTTTAACAGCTACCTACAAACATGACTTTGCAAATGTTAGCACCCAACAATTATTAATTCCATTCGCATTTTCATTGCACTAATCACATCCTCTCTAATCTTAGAGTCCACATATTCACCCCTTCTTTCTCACCCGTTTGTACTGTTGACTATTCATTCATTAAGCTTATGGATGTAAATGTCATGTGATGGCATTTCAGTCTATTATAAAACCTACATTTTCCATTGGCTAAATCAGTCATCACTGTCCCTTCAAAGGTGTGATTTTGATTTGTGTGAAGTAGGATTTTCTTGATGGGGTCTAAAAATAATCATCACTTTGATAAACTTAATTTTTCATCTTGACAATGGTTCAAATCCAGCATTCTTCAAAAATCCAAATCCAGCAAACTCTTACTGTCTGTTTTTGAGTCTCTGCAGTAAAGACGTTGCCTATGTATCTGTCTAAGCCCCGTATGTTTGATCAGTTGTAGTCCTCAGCATTTGAGTGAGGTCTGGTAATGAGCAAATGTAGCTTGTGATGCTAAATGACATTTCAAATGTTATTGCCAAATGTTGTGAGTTTTTTCCTTATACCGCATTTTATACCCCATTAACTTTAGATTTCTCTTTAAGCATGTCTCATGTGTGGTAGATATAAATGATTATTTCATTAGCCATGACTGACACAATTTGGCCAATCAACATATTTATGATAGCCATTTCTATGTAGTCTTAAAGTCCAGATTAACATTAATTATAATAATCCCATTCTGACACCCTTTGTAAAATGATCTGCAAACTAGACTTGAACCATGCTTTTTCATTTAGTTCACTAAGATAACACCTTGTGCCACAATGAAAGTCATGCTGACAGTTGGAGTTTATCCACTGAGTGCTGTCCAAAGTGCTGGTGACTGCATGTCCCCTCTAAACCTGTTTGCACTGTAGAAGGCACAACAAATTAAGTTTTTTACAGATTCCTTCAGTACAGAGCACTGCTCACATTGTACCATCGTGGAAATAGGGAAGGCAACCACAACATTTCATTTCAATTCTGAATTCAGCTTTGGAGCTAACATTGAAAAGTATAATAAAATATGCAGAGCATGTGTCTATATTACATAATCGAACTTTTAAAAAGTTTGAACGTCATATGGTCAACACCATATGATTGAACTTTTAAAAGTTCAAAAATGTATAAAAAAAATAAACCAAATAAAAAACCTACCTGAATAGTTTAAGTAGGGGGGCAAGTTCCCCCAGCAACCCTTCACATTCCGCACTGTATGGAAATCTCCATTGAAACATTCGAACTTTTAAAAGTTTGCTCATATGGTGTCGACCATATGACGTTCGAACTTTTAAGAGTTCTACAACGTGATATAGACCCATGCAAATGTATGCAACATAGGAAGATAAAAGAGATCTGTTGTAAATGTAATCAGATCATTTCCGCTGCGATTCTTATTTGTACAAAGGTCGCCAGGTAGCACCACTGAACACCACTAAACACTGGTACTTCACAGTTCAAGTTTAACACATTAAAGTCCAATCACACATATGCTAAAACTTTGCCAACATCTGCACAAATATGCTTCTCAGCATTGAGCTCTAGGAAGAAATTTAGAACAAAAATAACTATTGCTACTGGAATATATTATTTTTAACATGGAAACTGTATAATGTGCTCATGTGAAATGCAGTGATGTGTGTGGTTAATTAACCACTTTCATTCTGGACAGTTGGGTCTGCACTGCAGCACTGACACTTACCAATGATATACAACCACATACAGCCTTGACGTACATAACTCATCATTTTTTATCCCTCAGTATCGCTTGGTATTGACAGTCCACATTGCCCATGCATGATCACATACCATTGCTGATATCAGTACTATTCATTAAGGTTTACATACCATCACATAACCTGATGAGCTATGAATGATGCATTGTCCACCCTGTGTTTCACAAGTGTGTGTGTCTCACATACACAAGACAGGTAGCTACGTGTCACACTTAGTTCTGCAATATGAATTAATGACAGCATAGCTGACATAAATCATCCATATGTATGTATTATTGATCATAACATTGCCCTTACTCTGTCATATCAACAAATATGGATTGGCACAAAACCTTCAACATCACAATATCTTCTCAGATACAGAATGAAAGGCTAATCCTATCTGCACTGCAGTGTCAGAGTTTAAAAGTCAGTTTTCTGCAGTAGCACTTCTGTTTTACATACTGTCTCCTCTAGATTGTTCCAGTAGATAGGTATGGTGTTCTAATCTCACAGCAGTCAACTCTATGTGTGTGTGTGTGTGTGTGTGTGTGTGTGTGTGTGTGTGTGTGTGTGTGTGTGTGTGTGTGTGTGTGTGTGAAGTTGTGCAAATATGACCTTAACTATTGCTGTCCACAATACAGTAGTAGTTTGGGGTTAATTTTACAATGCAGGGTGAGTTCTCATCAATGTGAAACCCTTCTCAAAACATCATCATCTCTGCAAAACTACACTGATGTCACCCTCTATAATGTACACTCTCACACTATAAAAGTCGGACATCTATAGTGGTGCTTACATTAAGAATTGTGTCCTCCAGATTGCATAGCTAGATAGTAGAGGGTTCTAATTTCACAGCAGTCATGTTGTGTGACCATGGGTCCATTGTATTACTGCAGGATTAAAACAATATGTGTGCGCATTTGACTTCCATTCATTAGAAACATTTACATGGTTAGATCAGGCCCACAAGCCCATTTCACTCTGTCTACAAAAGAATACTGTCTGCAACACATTGATGCGGTCACCATTTAAATAATGCACTCTCACACCACTAAAATTAGACTTCTCCTGTGGAGCATGCATATAATACAATTGTTTGTAGATTGTGTCAGTCAATAGCTAGGGAGGTCAAGTACACCAGTGGAAATCTTCTGATTGTCTGATTTGTGTGTGTGTGTGTGTGTGTGTGTGTGTGTGTGTGTGTGTGTGTGTGTGTGTGTGTGTGAGAATGCAAATTAATGCAGGAGTATCTTATATCTCTTAGTACTGACTATATTTAGAATTGCACATAGCTGCAGAAGCCATTTTTGCACACACATCTCCTATGCATGACACAGTGTATGTCATCCTTTCAAAGAAGCAGTGTGGCTTATATGCAATCAGACTTCTTCTGTGGTATGTGTGTGTAAACACTTGTTAGTAAATTGTGTCACTACACATGTAGGAAGTTCAAATACAGGAATGACTGCTTGTGATTGTGTGCTTCTTACTCTTACTGTACAGAACAGGCTGCAAGTGCATTTATGATAAAGATCTATACAGTGTACTTGTGCTGTGCAACCACTTTTTAGTGGAAGCATGAAGTTAATACAAAATGGTAAAGTCATACATTGAAATTTATAGTGTCACAGTTGTGAAATAAATCTGTATTAGTTCTTGGGTTTCAGCAAACCTTCATTAGCCTGTGATGTTAGCTATATAGTTCAAATCCTGATGTCACTGTTTACAGTCAGTGTACATGTTGTTAACAGTGATGTCACCCACACGTGCTATGTTCATGGGTAGATGTTGTTTCCTGTTACAAGAGTTTATTCTACATTTCCTTTGGAAAGGCTGTACTGAAGACTGATGCTGTCATTTGAACAGATTGTTGTTCCATCACAGTTGTAGTGAGATACCTCCTCAGGAATGAGGACATGAGACAATGTAATGTATGTTGTTGCCTAAGTAAAACATGTGTTCAAATACAGGATTATATCCACATTGTACATAATTGTTGTTCTACTGTCACAGTGGCAACAGCAGGGGGCTAAAGGTGTGTTTGGGTATACTTAGCATTAGGCAATGTTGTCTGACATACAGCAAGATATTTTCTAAGTAATTAAAGGGACATATATTCCTTGAGTTATACACATGATGTAATGCTTTCAAATAACCACACATATGATAATTGGAGATGCACTTATACCAGGGCACATTCATTGATCCCACTATGGGGTTGATTTTATCAACATTTAGGCAAGTGTTCCAAACCAGCATTGAGTGACTGAAAGCTTTTGTGTCCTTAACTGTTCTGCAGGAAAGACATACACCCCAATTATGCTTTGCACGTTTAGGGTGGTAGAGGCCACCCCATCAATTTTAGCATGTAAACATTATAGGCAAATAAAGTACAGCTGATTGAATGCCTTCACATAGGTGGAGTTCAAGAGCTGTGATGACAGTTCCATTGTGGAGAATGTGATTAATAGCCATATTGTCATTTGGAGGAGTTGTACAGCTTAATGTTCATTTGTAACATAAGGATTCATTTTGTGCGAATATACTGACATCACACAACAACCATTATATAACATTAATCTTATCCCTTGATATGTTACAAGAACACATATGAATGGACATTGCTTTGGATTTCATGGCAGCAGATATTTGTTCTGCCAATATAATGGTGAGAATGCTACTTTGGCACATGCATTAAGTGCTGCAGTGTACAAATGTGTGCTCCATGGTTTTGGGTGGTATGTGTATGGACATACAGAGAAACCTTCCTTAATCATGGAACATTGATATAAGATTGATCACAACTGTATGCATATGAACATAGTAATTTAATTGC